>NC_080539.1:163462568-163781735 GCF_028640845.1 Ahaetulla prasina
TCATAGCTGTGTAATATTCATACACAGCTCTTCTTATGGGAGTTTGGATTATTACTTTGGTAGTGGAGCACTTTTTTAGTGTGAGTAGTTTTTCAATACATTTGTGTTTCTAATTTGCCACCATTTTCTCTGCCGATAGGGATATCCAGGAAGGGTAGTGTGCTGCTTTTTCTCCTTCCCAAAGTGAATCTCGCTCCTCAGAAGATATTGATTTCTTCATGTGTCTTCTTAATTGTTCTTTTTTTGTTATGACAAAGGTGTGGTCTACACCTTATGACAAAAGTGTGCCCTAGATCCATACATAAGCCAGCAATCAATTCCTAGACAACTAGGGATTAATACCAAGATCACCCCTAGACAAACAATCAAGCAGTAAATAACAGCCTAATTAAGGAACAACCAAGGAGAAAACACCCACCACCATCACCGCCACAACACATACATCAAAATGCTGTCTGTATAAACAGAAAGCAAACCACACACACACTTCTAGCACTGAAGATGTTACATTGCCAAGTAATGAAACATCTGCAAGCAAACAACCAAGCTCAGAGAGCAGCAAGGACTCCACAGTTCAACCCTGAGCTGCACATATTCCTTTCTGTTGGTTCTATACACTGTCTCTGAAATAGATCAAGTGACAGAAAATCATTTTCTAGAGGAAACTGTTGTAGGCATAAAAGTACCATTGAACCTCCAAAAATTACAAGCAGCAATGAAGGACTTAAATATTGTCTAGAATAACTGAATTTAATGTACAGAATATTATGGCGCGCACACAGGGACGCTATGTTTCTTTCAAGTTTTATGTTCATTAGATTTATTTATTTATTATTTATTTATTCTTCGCATTTATATACCGCCCTATCTCCCTAGGGACTCAGGGCGGTTCACAGGCAAATAAAAAGGTACATATAAATACAAAATAAAATATCAATTAAAAAACTTATTCCACATAGCCAAATAATTAAAAAGAACAGTATATATAATAAAACCCATTAAAACCAATATAAATTTAAAATCTAGTCCAGTCCTGCGCAGATGAATAGATGCGTTTTAAGCTCGCGGTGGAAGGTTCGGAGGTCCGGAAGTTGACGAAGTCCTGGGGGGAGTTCGTTCCAGAGGGTGGGAGCCCCCACAGAGAAGGCCCTTCCCCTGGGTGTCGCCAAACGGCACTACCTGGCTGACGGCACCCTGAGGAGTCCCTCTCTGTGAGAGCGCACAGGTCGGTGAGAGGTATTCGGTAGCAGCAGGCGGTCCCGTAAGTAGCCCGGCCCTATGCCATGGAGCGCTTTAAAGATATTACCAAAACCTTGAAGCGCACCCGGAGGGCCACAGGTAGCCAGTGCAGTCTGCGCAGGAGAGGTGTCACATGGGAGCCACAAGGGGCTCCCTCTATCACCCACGCAGCCGCATTCTGAACTAACATTCACCATGTCTCAAAAGCTTAGTTGCTTGTATTACATAAAACTATTTCTTTTACTGTACATTTGCTCTTCGTACAGCATCAAGCCTAATCTTTTCTGGAATAAAATACCAGGAAATGGATAAAACACCTTTTCAACCTACAGTCATCAAATTCCTTGAATCTGCCCCTCCAAGTAATAAGTGGTCCTGCTTAGTTTTTACATAAACTTTGGCTGAGCGCCAAAGAATTGAGGCCCTTGAAGTATGGTGCTGGAGAAGACTCCTGAGAGTCCCTTGGACTGCAAGGCGAACAAACAAGTCAGTCCTAGAGGAGATCAACCCTGACTGCTCTTTAGAAGGCCAGATCCTGAAGATGAAACTGAAATACTTTGGCCATCTAATGAGAAGGAAGGACTCACTGGAGAAGAGCCTAATGGTGGGAAAGATTGAGGGCAAAAGAAGAATGGGACGACAGAGAACGAGGTGGCTGGAGTCACTGAAGCAGTCGGCGTGAGCTTAAATGGACTCCAGGGGATGGTAGAGGACAGGAAGGCCTGGAGGAATGTTGTCCATGGGGTCGCGATGGGTCGGTCACGACTTCACAACTAACAACAACGTTTCTTTTTGCTATACATTTGCTCTTCATGCAGCATCAAGCCTAACCTCTTCTGGAACAAAACAGAGTATAAATGAATCTAAACCATTGTGCTGCTGCAGTCATCCAAACTGACTATTTAAATATAAGCAAAGACGCTAAGCTGCAGTGTGGAACCAAAAGGCTGTACACATATATGCTTTCTGGTTTTTATTTTGCATCCTTTCTCCATTCCTGGGTGCCTAGAGCAGCAGGGTTCATATTTTTACCACTCCATTTATCTTTGGTTTATAAAATGGATCAACACTCTCTTCAATTGTTGACCTACTACAACAAGTACCTACAAACAAGTGATAAGTTAAATTCAGCCATGAAACACAATGACTGGTGAAGCAAAGTGAGAATTGTTTAATTGCTTCTACGCCAAAAATATCATTTTATTTCCTTAATAAAGTGATTTTTTTTTTTTTACTCTTGTGGAAGAATCTTTTGGTTTTCTTTCTTGTTCTCTACAGCAGGGGTCTCCAACCTTGGTCCCTTTAAGACTTGTGGACTTCGACTCTGGGAGTTGAAGTCCACAAGTCTTAAAGGGACCAAGTTTGGAAACCCTGCTCTACAGCACTTTTGAATTCCTGTAGAATCTCTACTGGTGGAATTTTTGAACCTTGTTACTGAGATTTTAAATATACTGTTGCTCTGTTGGTTACAAAGCTCCCCAGTGCAGGTAGTCCTCGACTTACAACCACAACTGAGCCCAAATTTTCTGTTGCTAAGTGAGACATTCGTTAAGTGAGTTTTGTCCCATTTTATGACCTTTCTTGCCACAGTTGTTAAGAGAATCTGACTTTCCCATTGACTTTACTTGTCAGAAGGTTGCAAAAGGTGATCACATGATCTTGGGACACAGCAAGGGTCATAAATATCAACCAGTTGCCAAGCATCTGAAATTTTTTTTTTTATTGAAAAAGTTTTAACAAACAAAAACATTTTCCCCCCTTTCCCCCCCCCCACAACCCCCCCCCCCGGCTTCCCGGGTCAATCACAAGGTATTGTTATACATAAACCAAACATAGAGTAAAATTTTCCCTTCTAATCCAATTAACCTCATCCAAATCTTTTCATTTCTCAACCCCCCATTACATAAAATAATACTTCCTAATTATTCAAAGGCAATCTGATATTTCTTAATCTGATATGTTTTGTAAATAATCAATCCATTTTTTCCATTCAATTAAATATCTTTCCTGCGTATTGTCTTTCAAAAAAGCTGAGATTTTAGCCATCTCAGCCAAATTAGTAACTTTCAATATCCATTCTTCTATTGTAGGTAACTCTTTTTTCTTCCAATATTGTCCAATCAACAGCCTTGCTGCTGTTATTAAATTCAGAATCAATTTAGTCTCAATCCCTGTACAATCCGTTATAATTCTCAAAAGGAAAAATTGCAGCAGGAACTTTATCTTCTTCTTCAGGACATTTTGAATAATCCACCAAATTCTTATCCAAAAGGCCTTAATTTTCTTGCAAGTCCACCAAATATGAAAATATGTAGCGTCATCACAGTCACACCTCCAACATTTCGCTTGGATATCAGGATACATACGTGATAATTTTTTGGGATCTAAGTGCCATCTATAAAACATCTTATAAAAATTTCCCCTTAAATTCTGTGCTTGTGTAAACTTAACATTTCTAACCCAGATTTTCTCCCATGTTTCCAACATTATTGGTTCCTGAATATTCTGTGCCCATTTTATCATACAGTCCTTTACCAAATCCTTTTCCGAATCTATTTCAAGCAACACATTATACAATCTCTTTATATGCTCCTGGGTCTGATTTCTAATTTGCTTTATTAAATTTTCCTCCCTTTGCATTATACCAATTTTTTGATCTTCTTTCCATCTAGCACTTAGTTGCCCATATTGAAACCAAGTATAATTCCTCCCTTCTTCATTTAATACCTGTAATGATTTTAATTGCAATCTACCTCCTTCAGCATACAAAAGTTCTTTATAAGTAATCATTTCCTGTTTCTGTTCTATATTTATATTCTCTATTGCATGTCTGGGGCTCGCCCATATAGGAATCTTATAGTCTAGTTTATAAGAATATTTTTTCCAGACCATAAAGAGCACTTCTCAACACATGATTCTTAAAAGCCCTATCCACTTTTTTCATAAAATAAATACGCATGCCATCCATATAACAAGTCATAACCTTCTATATTCAAAATTCTTTCCTCCGTTAAATTAAACCAGTCACTTATTACTGAAAGGGCTACTGCTTCATAATATAGTTTAAAATTAGGCATTTTTAGGCCACCTCTTTCCCGTGAGTCCTGAATTATTTTCATTTTAACCCTCGCCTTTTTACCTTGCCATATAAATTTATTAATCCCAATCTGCCAATCCTCCAAATTTTTATCTTTCTTAATTATTGGTATCATCTGGAACAGAAACAAAAATCTAGGTAACACATTCATTTTGATAGCCGCAATCCTCCCCAATAGCAATAACTGCAATTTTTTCTAGACACTCATCTCATTCTGAACTTTTTGCCATAGCAAGTCATAATTATTCTTATAAAGTTTCTTGTTCGATGAACTAATATAAACCACTAAGTATTTAACCTTTTTTACCACCTCAAATCCTGTTATTTCCTCTAGTTTTTTTTCTGTTGTATAGACATATTTTTGATTATCACTTTTGTTTTATTCTGATTTATTTTAAATCCTGATACCTTTCCATATTTATCAATTGTTTCCAACAAAAATCTACTTGAATTTATAGGATTTGTTAAAGTAACCACTACGTCGTCTGCAAAAGCTCTAACTTTGTACTCATATTGTCTAATTTTAATTCCCTCTATTTTCATTAACTCTCGTATTTTATCCAATAATGGTTCCAGAGTCAAAACAAACAATAATGGTGATAAAGGACATCCCTGTCTCGTTCCTTTTGCAATCTTAATAACTTCTGTCAGACTACCATTTATTATAATCTGAGCTGTTTGCTCTCCATAAATTGTTTTAATTATTCTAACAAAACAATCTCCAAATTGCATTTTCTCTATTAATTTAAATAAAAAATCCCAATGCAATCGATCAAAGGCCTTCTCCGCATCCAAAAAAATAAGTGCTGCTGAAGTATTCTTCTTTTCCAAATATTCCAATATATTAATAATCTTTTCCAAATATTCCAATATATTAATAATCTGTCTAACATTATTCCTCATCTGCCTCCCTTTTATAAAACCAGATTGATCAGTATGAATTCTTTGTTGTAAAACTAACATTAATCTATTTGCTATTATTTTAACAAAAATCTTATAATCATTATTTAAAAGTGAGATCGGCCTGTAATTACCGGGTTTAGAGCAATCTTGCTCCTCTTTTGGTATCAGTGAAATAAAAGATGTTTTCCATGACGGGGGTATTCCCCCTCCTAGTTGTATCTGATTAAATAATTCTTTAAGTGGGCCTAGTATTTCATCCTGTAGTTTTTTATAATAACTTGCTGTAAGAACATCTGTACCGGGATTTTTCCCAATTTTTAATTGTTTAATTGCCTCCACTATTTCTCCAGTAGCTATCGGCCGATTCAACTCCTCCCTTTGTTCTAATGTTAGAGTATTAACCTTATAATCTTCCAAATAATCATAAATGTCCCTATTCGATATTTTATCTTTTGCATATAGAGTAGTGTAAAATTCTGAGAAGGCCTTTTTAATTTTATCCTGTTGATATATCTATTTACCTTTATATTCTATTTTTTGTATGACACGTGCTTTCTGTTTTTCCTTAAGTTATATGCCAGCCATCTCCCAGGTTTATTTGCATTACAGAAGGTATTATGTTTAGCATATTGTATATTCGTTGCCACTTGGTCTGCCATTAACATATTAAATTGACTCTGTAATATTCTTATAGCCTCTTTAAGTTTGTGATCTTGTGGGTTTTGAATTAATAATTGTTGTTTCTTTTGAATTTCTTCTTCCAAGTATCTACGCTGCCTTTGTTTATTATTCCTCTGCCTATTGTCCAAATATATCAATATACCTCTAATAAAGGCTTTACTCGCCTCCCACACAGTTCCTATAGGTGTCCCCTTGTGCATATTAAAATCAAAAAATTCTTTCATCTGTTTCTTACAATGATTTACATTATCCTCATATCTAAACAGATTTTCATTCAGCCTCCAAGTTCTACCACCTTTTTTCCCTTGTAATAATTCCATCCATACTGGGCTATGGTCAGTTAAACACCTCGGAAATATCTTCATTTTCTTCACCCTAGAAAGCAAGTCATTAGAAATTAAAATAAAGTCAATACGTGAAAAAGATTGATGCCTATCGGGAAAAAAAGTAAAATCTCTCTCATCTGAATTCTGTAACCTCCATATATCTCTAAACTCAAAGTCTTCCATCATTTCAAAGAAGGATTTTGGTAGTTTTGCATGTATAGGTATCTTCTTAGAAGAGGTTCTCTTATCATTTCTTGTATCAATTACTCCATTCCAGTCTCCTAATAAAATAAACGAACTGTAATCCCAGAGGCTCAACCTCTCATGTAACATTTTATAAAACTTTTCTTGTTGCTGATTAGGTGCATAAATACCTATCAGCAAAGTCTTTTTTGCATCTATCACCAGTTCAATAGCAATAAATCTTCCTTGAATATCTGCCTCAATTAACTTAGCTGGTATATCCTTCCTGATATATACAATGATTCCATTTTGCTTCTTATCCAAAGCTGATGCAACAAAATGTTTACCTAATTTTGAGTTTATTAAGTATTTTTGGTCTGATAATTTGATATGTGTCTCTTGCAGGCAAATCACATCATTTTTAAATTGTTTCAAGTAGTGAAATATTTTCCTTCTTTTCTGAGCTGAATTCAAACCATTAACATTCCATGACAAAATTCTATTTGCCATTACTGGCCTCCTGAAGCTTTGAAGCAGACAACGGAAGATCCTCCTCCGGTATCTTCCGTCTAGCTCCTCCCACAGCTTCCATACTGGGGTCCTGACTTCTACTTTGAAGCTGTTGCTCTTCTTTACGCTTAAGAGCTCCTCTTGTCACCCTTTGTTCTTGTGGTTCCTCTGATGCTGGCAGCTCCAAGCATCTGAAATTTTGATCACATGATCATGGGGATGCAGCAAAGATTGTAACCGTGAAAAATGGTCATGTCACATTTTTCATGCTGTAACTTTGAATGGTCATTAAACGAACTGTTGTAAATTGAGGACTACCTATATTCTGTCATTTCATGCTTTCTGACCTGAAAAAGTCCAATGAGAAAAATTCCCTGGAGATTTAACTGACATATGGGAAGCCAAAGTAGCTGCAGATCACTTGGAAATAAACAAGAAAACTGGAATTTTCCTTCCCAGCAAATAAATAAATAAAATCTTTTAAAATATTGAAAATTGGAGGGCTTAAAGCATTAAATCTGAGTAGGAAATTTAAAAGTGGGATACTTTTATATTTTTGGTTCCGTAATATGTTCAGTGAAAACATACCACATAGTGTCAATATAAGATTCACAGTATAAGTTTGCTTTTGCAATGCGACTTCAAATGAGAGTCAGCTAAATGCATCACGGCTAACCAAATCAGTAGGACTTGCAATACAGTATTAATCGTTTCGATGCCTCAAAATTGGGGGGGAAAGCCTGTACTGTTGATTTCCAACAATTTTGGGTGGTGTGTGTGTGTGTGTGTCTAGGGATGGCAAAAGTCAAATCTAGTTTTTGTAATCCCTAAAACTGATAGCAAGTCCAGATTAAAGTTAAATGCCCACTCATATACAACCCGTAAGAAATTATATCAAATTAAAATACCTTTAGGTAGTGGTGGGATTCAAGTAATTTAACAACCGGTTCTCTGCCCTAATGATTTCTTCCAACAACCAGTTTGCCAAACTGCTCAGAAAGTTAACAACCGGTTCTCCTGAAGTGGTGCGAACTGGCTGAATCCCACCACTGCTTTAGGGCTTTATAAAAATCATTGACAGCATGGCAGGTAGATTTAAAGACCCATCTTGTCACTGCAGATTCTGCAATATGTATAATTGAATAATTACCCTACAAACTTCTACGTTTTAGTTTTCTATATGGATTTAAGAAGATTAATTAGGACATTCTGTTGATTTTGTTTTTGTTTTGTTTTGTTTTAACAGGTTTTTGTGGTCTTTTTTCTGCTGTTGCTGCTGATAGGTCACAAATATTGAGGCCAAGTAGTTTTGGATCTGAATGCATTGTTTAAAATGAGTGTATTCCTGAATTTTTTATTTTATGCTCTGTGAACAGGGATAGTAAATATATTTTTCTTTTGAAGCCCAAGGACAGCTCGTATTAAGCACTCTATAACAATCAAGCCAAGACATTATTAAAGTACTCTTGACAGTAACCAGATTCTTAGTCTCTAGCAACCAGTAAATTACATGCTAGTGATAAAACTTGTACCGAGTAGAAGATAAGGGATATTAAAGCTCAGAATGGAATTGAGAAGTTATCACTTCATGCCTCAAGTTTCCCCACTCTGGTCTGTGGTCATACTCTAAAATATGGACTTCAATTCCCAGAATTCCCTGGCTTGGATAGTCACAGATGATAATGCTGGGAACTGATTTTCACACGATATAAGACATCGGAAGGCTTGGGAAATTTGAAAGGTGTTTCCTGTCACCCACAGTCCTAAATCTGATACCAATGCTGTCCTATTGGGCAGGATTATAGTTCCTGCAAAGGGCTATTAACATTGGAAAACTAATAACATGCAAAATAAATTCTGGGCACTAAAACTACCTGACAGAACCACTCTCCAAGGGCTGACTTGACATTCCCAGATTATAAATCTCTCCTATTAGGAAACTATGCATCTAAAACAAGCAAACTCAATTTCTAAGGAAGTAGAGAAGACTAATCTTCAATATACCTAAGACTGTTTCCAGTCTGTTAACTTTTATCTGGCATATAAAAGAGAAGAAGGATAACTATTAACGGGCCCACTTTCTTTTTACAGGCTTTTCCTGAGAGAGAGACCCAAGATAAATTTTAATCAATATATTCATTTAGCTGCTGTGCTGTCCTAAAGACACTTCAGCTGTAATACAGCCTCCCCAATATGGTAGCTAGCCAAGTGCTTCACCATAAATCACTTAATCTACATCTGCAATTTAAATAAACTATGGAAGGAGCTAAGCACATCTGGAAGGCACAAGATGGGGAAAGCAGTTATAATTCTATGGTATTATGGATGATCTCTCCTTCCCGAAGTAGAAAATTTGATTTGATCTTAGAAGATTTGATCTGAGAGCATCTTTCTTCACAAAGTAACTATTTTACAGTTTTCTCTCTCTCTTTCTCTCTCTCTCTCCCTCCCTCTCTCTCTCCCCTCCCTCCTTCTCTCTTTCAGTTTTCATGGCTCTGGGGTAGTTTTAGAGATTATATCTATCTATCAATTCTCTCTCACCAAGAGAACATTAGTTTTATTAGAGATTCTACCATTCTACCACCTTTCAAGCACAAGACATGGGATCTAACTCCAACTGAATCTGAGTGACTTCATCTGCTAGATAGCATGAATGTACCTCACCACAACCGCGGAGATAACTCTGTGATCCAAACCTCTGCAGGTCACTCTAAACAGGGCTGGTGGAGAGCTATGACAGACAAAATCAAGATGGAGAAATAGCAATGTGTTTCTACTTTTATTGCCATGATGCCGGGCCAGATCTGGGCTTTCGTTGACATACACTCAGATTCATTCTTTGTCTTTCTTCAATAAATTATTTCCAGCTCCCAGAGATCTTCAGAAAATGAAGGTGCACCTCAGAATCAGCACACAGAAAGCAACCGCAAACGAGCAATACAGTCCAGGGCTTGTATCACATGCCTATTTCAGGCTTAGCCAAAGCTTTGGCCAAAGTATCTGATAGGGAAAAACGGTGAGCTCCCTCTGGAATCCAACAATTTTCAGATGAGAGATCTTTTTGCTTCACTTCTGGCTGTTACTCAAAAAGTTCTGTCTGTCAAGCACAATGATTTCTCTGTAGGAACAAGATAAATTCATACGTTGCTTCAGGCCTGTTGTGGTTTGTAGTGTTTGAATTTAATGCACAGCGTATTCAATAAACCCTGGATTAGAAAAAATGATTTCCCTTAACTGCCGCCATTTTCTCCTTGCCTGTATAGTTCTGCCAAGACCAGTTTCAGTTCCTGAAACCTGACTTGAATTGATCATGCAACCCAAAAACAACTTCAGTGAAAGTTTTTAGGGCTAGAGAATGGAAAGCTGTAATTTTTCCAGCAAAGAAACTACATTTAGCCATTAGGCAAGATCTTTCATAACCTTGAGAGCTAATGGAATCCAGACCGAAAGGCTGCTTTCTGAACATTTTCTCTGTTGCCATTTTCATAGTTTGCTTGTTCCTGGTGCAACATAATTGTGTAATCAAGACTTTAAATTGATCATGCAAAGCTCTGCTCTCTCCTTCACTATATTAGGGGGTTGTGTAGCTAAACCTAAGATCAAAATTATTTTTGGCAGAAGAGAAACTAATTTATTTTCAGTGGTACAAAAGAATCTTTGTCATTTTGACAGTGTCCTGGAACTGTCAAGTTCCTACTGTCCCAGTTAATGGATTATTTTTGAAATAGTAAGAGTGATATTTTCAGATTTATGAACAGATTCTGATTTTTATTTTGTGTATGTAGCCTGTGCTCTTTATAGGTTTCTATATACAATGTGAACATGATATACTGTACCCATGTACTTGAAATACAAGAAACAGGAGGAATGGCACCAATCTGCTCAGGAAAATATTATAGGAATATACTATATATAGGAGAAAGAATAGAATGGAGTGGAGTGGAGTAGACTAGTGTAGCATAGCGTAGACTGGAATTGAGTGGAGTGGAGTGGAGTGGAGTAGAGTAGAGTAGAGTAGCTTGGAATGGAACGGAACAGAACAGAACAGAACAAAGTAGAGCAGCTTGGAACAGAGCAGAATGGAACAGAACAGAACAGACAGAACAGAAAAATGAGCTTAACAGAGAAAATTATCCCCACACCTTCATGCCCCATAATGGAATGAAAAACCTGGTAGGAGAGCAAATAAACTATCTTGAAATAAACAATAGTGCCCAGCTTTTCATGCTGTAATCTTCTGGTGCAAGTTCTGCTTATTATTTGTTTCCCAAGTTTAGGAGTAGATGCCAATTTTTGTAGCTCAGGGGAACTTAATGGACAACTGAGGCAACTGAGCAAAAGAATAAGAAGAAAGAGAAAGATATAAAAATATGAGAACCAAGTCATTCTTTCATCAAGCCTTGTTCACACCAAGAAGCTATTTCTAAATGCCCCTATGAAGTGCCCTTTTGGCCGCATAGCCTTGCTCCAGATCCACCAGAATTACAAAAGATGCAAAGCTGATAGGGCTTTGAAAGTTCAGACTAAGTAGTATTGTAATGTGAATAGGACTTTGGGGGACATATGGAAGAGCCGCAGTCTGCACAATGGACAAATGGCAGATGACTCTGCAGAAGGAATGTGGCTGTGGCTCTGGCTGTGAGACTAGGCTGAGATTGCCATACCTAAAGTATGTCATGACAGAAACCAGGAATTTTGTCTGAAATATCTGTCAAAGGAAGTAGTTAAGAAAGAACCAAGTCATTAAGGAAACAGAAAAAGAAGTGTCACCTGAACCAGACAAAAGAAATTGGGCTGAGCACATGGAATCCCCCCTCTCCAAGTCCCATCAACAGCTATTAGATCTAAGAATCAACAAAGCAAGGATTTTGAGGGGTCCTGCAACCTGCCCATTCTTTGAGTCATCTTTGAATCCAGACTTGGTGGCTTCCATCCTTCTGGCTGGTGCCTCAACCAGTAAAGTCTTGCCAGTATTTTAAATTCACTGTGTATTCTGAAGGACCAGTTGTGCCTCAGTGTTCGGTTGAACATGCTTTGAGGGTAGCTGTTTTCCAGGTCTATGAGTGTGTTAATTAGTGACCATAAGCCAAAACTGGGAGTGTGCATAGCATGGCAAGCTTGTCAGAAGGGACCCTCCCTAGTTTCTTGGGCTGTATATGCAAGGAGGGGGGAATGTACTTTCAGACTTGCAAGATTGATGTAAGACTTGCAAGATAAACCGGACCAGGAGCATAACTGGAAGTGTGGCCCTTGGTACTTCTGAGCTTACTGGTTTTCTTGCAGACATTTCATCACCAAGCTAGGTAACATCATCAATGCATTAGCCACTTAGTTTGCTAATGAAATATCTGCAAGAAAGCCCACCAAGTTCAGAGAGCACCAAGAACCCCATAGTTGAACTGAGTTACAAATATTCTCTTCTATCAATATAATAGAATATAATTTTTTATTGGCCAAGTGTGATTGGACACACAAGGAATTTGTCTTGGTGCATACGCTCTCAGTGTACATAAAAGAAAAGATACGTTCATCAAGAATTCTAAGGTACAACACTTAATGATAGTCATAGGGTACAAATAAGCAATCAAGAAACAATATCAATATAAATCATAAGGATTACCAGCAACAAAGTTACAGTCATACAGTCATAAGTGAAAGGAGATGGGTGATGGGAATGATGAGAAGACTAATAGTGCAGATTTACTAATAGTTTGACAGTGTTGAGGGAATTATTTGTTTGGCAGAGTGATGGCGTTCCGGAATAACTATTCTTGTGTTTTTCTGGTGTGCAATGCTCTATAGTGTTGTTTTGAGGGTAGGAGTTGGAACAGTTTATGTCCAGGATGTGAGGGGTCTCTAAATATTTTCACAGCCCTCTTTTTGACTCGTGCAGTATACAGGTCCTCAATGGAAGGCAGGTTGGTAGTAATTGTTTTTTTGCAGGTCTAATTTGCAGGGTTACTTACGGGACCGCCTGCTGCCACCATAGCCTCCCAGTGACCTGTGCGCTCCCATAGGGAGGGCCTCCTCAGGGTACCGTCAGCCAATGTCGACTGGTGACGCCCAGGGGGAGGGCCTTCTCCGGGGGACTCCTGCCCTCTGGAACGAGCTGCCTCTGGGGATACACTAACTCCGACCTCCGGACCTTCCGACGCGAGTTAAAGACTTTCTTGTTTTATCGTGCAGGGCTGGCCTAATATATTTTAAATGTGGGTTTTATTATGGTTTTATCACTGTTTTATTCGTTTCGGCCTAATTGAATTTAGATTTTAAAATATTTTTAATTTTTGTAACTCTGTTTTTATTTGGCTGTAAACCGCCTTGAGTCCTTCGGGAGAAGGGCGGTATACAAATTGAATTAATTAATTAATTAATTAATTAATTAATTAATTAAATAAATAAATAAATAAATAAATAAATATCCTCTGAAGTCTGTGTTTGTCTTGTTGGGTTGTAGAGCCAAACCAGAAGTTATAGAGGTGCAAATAACAGACTCAATAATTCCTCTGTATCAGCAGCTCCTAGGGCAGTTTGAGTTTTCTGAGTTGACATAGAAAGAACATTCTTTGTTGTGCTTTTTTGATGATGTTTTTGATGTTAGGTGTCCATTTTAGATCTTGCGATATGGTAGAACCTAGAAATTTGTAAAAGGAATACATGTAGAAGGAATAGTTCTAACTTACTGTAAGGTTACATTAATCAAATCTTGCATCTTACTTTTGAAAGTACTGAAGGCTTTTCTACCTGTCCCAAGGTTATTCCTACAAACTGTTACAGATATAACCTATCTAGCAATGTACCATAGAATTTGTGAATTGTTTCCCTGGATGAAGAGACCAAAGAGTGGAACGGGCAACAATAGCAATAAAATATAAAACTGCTCAGTTGAATCTTAGCTGTTCCTGAATTAATCTGTCTTTTGCTGTGTTCTAGTTCTTGTAACCTGAACTCCCTTAGCCTTGACCCACAGATCTATTCCTGGTTAGAGAAGATTCACATTGGCAGGGATGGATAGGGAATGTGGGAAGTGCTAGTTGAATGCAGCCAAAGTGCTCCACACAGGCACTTGAGCTTACATTCTGGATGCAGAACCAACCCTGTGCTAGTGTGCTATCTGTGTGCATAGTAGAAGAGGAACATGGAAATATTATTTTTCTACTGTATTCACTTTCATTCAGCCACGTTTAAACTGCTAGCTTCTCACAGACAATATTACTGGAATTTTGTTTCCGGTTTCTTTTTTCATTAAAAGAATGAAAAGGTTATAAATATGACATGCCTAGAGCGAGAAGGAGAAGGAGGACTTCAAATGACACACCACGAACAATATGCTTACTATTGTGGTTAAGGCTGTAATCCTCAAATAAAGTGTCGTTCAAATCGGCTTTGTGAGAGAAACAATTTGTATAAATAATTGGAGGGTAACAACCTGCATTATTATATTACAGGCTATGTTCAGATGAGCTGCTTTCTTTCTGTGCCTCCAGAAAGGACAAGGATGATAATTTAACCTGAAATCATCTAGAGAAAGGATTTGCTTCAATTCCACATGTCATTGGTTTTCATCCTGGCTCATATTCCTAACCAACGCTTTCATCATGGCTCATATTTATAACCAACACATGGCAGTGTATAATTATGATACTGCCTGCAAAAAAACCAAAAAGAATTGGATAATTTATGTGTTGGAATCTCAAACAGAGGGTTGGAGAACTGTGGCCTGATTCTGCAGTATTACAGCTGTCAACTTTCTCTGGCTTTCCTGATGTGGTTTGTAGATCTTGGTGCTGTAGGCATCATTTGGATAGCCCTGAATTCACCCTTACTAAGTCTGAAAAACAAAAGGATATTGTGGGCACCTATTGTTGTGGTCCACCAACAGCCTGCGGAACTGGCAACGGAATCAGACAGCAATGAGGCTGAGGAAGAACATGGGCCAGTCCTGGAGGCTGGGGAAGGCCCAGATGAAGGCTGTGCGTCAGAGGCAGAGGTGGGGCCAGGGCTATCGGGGAGTGATGTGCAGACTCCAGAGCCTTCAGAGGCTGACGGTAGTGAGGCAGAGGAACAGGAGGAGCCTGTTCCAAATGCATGCATGAGAAGAGCTCTTTGCCAGAAAACAACGTTGATAGCTTTGTCTTGTTGCATTTGATTCGTATCGGTGTCTTCTGAACTTTTGCCAAGAAAGGCCTTTGGCAGTAATTGGACCAAGGTTGGTGATAGGACTGAGGAATTGTGTTGGGAGGAATTTGCTTTAATATAGTTGGACTAGGTTTAGAATGAGTTAATTCTCAGCTGTTCTAATAAAGTTTGTTTGTTTTTACACTGACTGAGTTTCCTACTACCTACTTGGGCCTGGGTCACAACACCTATTGGTTGTAAGTAGTCCTCTTTTTAAGGACTGCATCTGTAGAAAGCAAGCTTTCTTCTGGGAGGGCAGAGTTCCCCACCCTAGCTCTACCTAATAAACCCATTTTGTAGATGAAAATTAAAGATTTCACACAAAGAGAAAGGTTTAGCTCTTTATCCTACTCGCAATATCTGTACACTGAGGATGGGCATTTGTATTGAAGGAGCTTTTACATAGTGTTCCTATGTGAGCTGGAACACTGATTGGCAAAGGAATAGCTGGAAGATATTGTGGGTCAGTCCTGAACTGTGTAATAAACTGCCCCAGCAAAACTCTATTTTGAAGGCTGGCATACAAATTTAATTTTAAAAAAAGACCTGGTGACCAGATTTTCAGGAACAGAACCTTAGAGGAAGAGCAGAGAAATCTATGTTTTATGTGTAAGCTTTATAGCTTAATCTCAAACTGAATTAACATGAGCATAGGGGCCCCATACTAATTTGCGTATGTTAACCCTTCAATGCACCTTGTATCATATAAATACAGCAACTGTATGGCTTACTGAGTATTATTGTGTTTTTCAAGCCTCGTGTATTGTTTAATTGTTTATCATGTTGATTATTTGTTGCTGCACAGCATGTTTTTAATGTTTCAACATTTGTTGGAATTGCCAATAAAAATAAATATATGTGTAATTTTATCGACCATTTATTTTTATTCCTGTGAGTAGTTGTTGTAGGGGCCCCAGTACACTATTTTGCCCGGGGCCCATAATGCTGTTCAGATTGCCCTGATGATCTCTAACCTTTCAATCTTTTGATTCTGTGCTGCTGTTCCTCTTTTGCTTCATCTGATAGTTTCAAGTTATGTGCTCTTTATTGCTATTCTGCTATGACCAGAAGTGGGTCTAAATCGGATTTTTCTACTCACGATGGCTAGTAATTATTAGTAGGACTTAAGCTCTCATTTATTCATCCATGACAGTAATTATGGCAATAAGAGCCGTGGTGGCACAGTGGGTAATATTGTAAGATAATTCTGCTGACTGCCCACTGCCAACAGTTCGATTCTCACTGGCTCAAGGTTGACTCAGCTTTCCATCCTTCCGAGGTCGGTAAAATGAGGACCCAGATTGTTAGGGGCAATAGGCTGATTCTGTAAACCGCTTAGAGGGCTGTTAAGGCATTGGGAAGCAGTATATAAATCTAAGAGCTATTGCTAATTCTGTAATTATTATTATAAGATAGATCATGTGAGGTATGTCTTTATAGACTTGAACTGTTTCCAATTCTTTGGGGGAGTTCCACCTTCTTCATCTGATAAATTTTCTCTATATTTCCTTATTCTATACAGTTAGTATATTTATTTGCCTTCATGTGCTGCCTAGGGTTGTGTGTGTGTGTGTGTGTATTCTGACTCTCATTCATTGTCATTCACTCTTCCTTCAACTAAGTCCTGATTTCACTGGGGCTTCCTGTAACGTCCAGATTCACAAACTATACTAAGCCATATTGTGATTTTAATTTTGTCTTAACTTGGCTTATACTTACTATATCCTGCAGACCTAGGCAACTGAAATATGGCCAAACCATTGTTAAATAAAGCATAGTTCAGTTCTTGTGTAATAAATCATAGGCAATTCTACATTTACTTATCTTTGAATAAGATCAATTACATTCAGTTATGATTTGGGAGCATACAGGACAGGATTACCCTACTTCTTAGAAATAATTTCCAAAGTCTAAGCAAGGTTTATATTTGAATAATATTAGAAGTATTATTCCATGTATTCTTTTTTTCTGAAGAGATATCCTAAACAGATAGGAGGAGGGCTGTTTATCCAAAAACATCCCAGTCCATCAAAATATAAATACTGGAAGCATAGCACCTTATAGAAATATAGCACCCACCTTATTCAAAAGTGGGTCAGTTCCATGGACATGTATGCTGGGAAGGAAGGGGGCATGGGATTCCACTTGCACACTGAGACTTAAGCCAAGGGCTTTTTATCACATGGCATATGGCAACCATTTGAGAGAACCTTTCTAAAATACTATTGTTTGTTGCTCTACTAAAATTTCCATTGCACTGCCAATAGCGCATCTGCCTACAGAGATATCAGCTGTTTTGAAGGCTTGAATAAAACATACACAAAAAAAGGAGGTAGCACCGACCATGATCATCTGGTATTTTATGAAAGAGAAGTCTAATGCTGCACTGGCCTATAATAGGGTTATACCAGACGTGAAATGCAAATTCCAGGTGACAACTAGGTGATGGCCAAGAATTGATATTTTCTAGTGACGATCCAGTTTTTCCGGACAGAGACAATACTATTTCTTAACTGACTGCAGCCTACTCATTTTGTTTATTATTTTCTACGAACAAGATTATCTGCAGTGTATTTCTTTTTTTACTGTTTCCAACCAAAGGCAGACGAGATCATATCTTCGCCTTTCGAATGACTTTCTAAGGTGTTGCACTGAAGGAGAATGGCTAGGGGGATATCACCAAAGATTTATGGGCGAGAAGGGATCTTATCAACAATATTTTTTAATTTATTTGTATCCTGCCTTTATTTTTCCAAAAAACTTAAGGAGGTGAACATATCCCACACACCTTCCTTTTCCTATTTTGCTCACAACAGTACTCTTGTGATGTGAGGTAAGCTGAGAAAGAGCGACTGGCCCAAAGTCACCCAGTTGGCTTACATGGCTAAGTTAGGATTTGAACTCATAGTCTTTTGTTTTCTAGCCTGGTGCCTTAACCATTAGACCAAACCGGACCAACACTCTAATTAGAACTTTCCTGGCAGTGATTATGAAGTTAAAATACTCTGCTAAGTTTAGATGGAGGTTGAACATAGGTATAAGTCAGTGGTGGGTTCCAAATTTTTTTACTACCGGTTCTGTGGGCGTGGCTTGGTGGGTGTGGCTTGGTGGGCGTGGCAGGGGAAGGATACTGTTAAATCTCCATTCCCTCCCCAATCCAGGAGAAGGTTACTGCAAAATCTCCATTTCCTCCCGATCAGCTGGGACTTGGGAGGCAGAGAATAGATGGGGGCGGGGCCAGTCAGAATTTTTACTACCAGTTCTCCAAACTATTCACAATTTCCAGTACCGGTTTTCTAGAACTGGTCAGAACCTGATGAAACCCAACTCTGGTATATATGTCGTGGAAGCATGCGCGCGTACACACACACACACAGTGTACAGGTAGTCTTCAACTTACAACCATTCATTTAGTGACCATTCAAAGTTACAGCAGCATGGAAAAAAGTGATTTATGACCATTTTCACACTTACTACCAAGTGGTCACATAATCAAAATTTGGCTGCTTGGTTACTGATATGTATTTATGAGAGTTGGAATGTCCTGGTTTCATGTGATCACATTTTTAGCTCTTCTGACTAGCAAAGCCAATGGAGAAGAATTATATTTGTTTACTAACTGTGTTACTAACTTAACAACTGCAGTGATTTGCTTAACAACTGTGGCAAGAAAGGTCATAAAAAGGGGGAAACTCACTGAACTGTCTTGCTTATAGCGTTGTATCATTAAGTGTTAGATTTGTACCCTATGACTATCATTAAGTGTTTTAAGTGTTGTACCTTGATGAAGGATCTTTTCTTTTATGTACACTGAGAGAAAAGGCACCAAGACAAATTCCTTGTGTGTGCAATCACACTTGGCCAATAAAAATTCTATTCTATTCTATTCTATTCTATTCTATTCTATTCTATTCTATTCTATTCTATTCTATTCTATTCTTAGCAACAGAAGTTTTGGGCTCAATTGTGGTTGTAAATTGAAGAACATCTATAGTTTTATATCACCGAAAAAAACAAACAATAATCAGATCCTTTGATATGTTTAGGAGATAGGTTATAATGTTTAGAACTGTCATGTTTAATTGTTCTTGAAATGTTTTCTCCTCTTAAAAATACTGGATATATTTATTGAAATCAAAATTTGCAACAACTATTGGTACTGGATTTTGGCTGCTGCTTTAATTTTACTGAAAATGTACTTAATTTGCATTTTTAAAAATATTTCCTGTATTTTATAATACAAATTCCCTAGGAATCATGACTAGTTTTATCCATATGTGTATCATTTGATTACATAATACTGAATGCGTCATACCTGAAAATTGTTACAACGGAAAAGCAGGATGATAGTCGAAAGCTTAATCCAAAATATTTAATGTGTTCTGATTATCCAAAAATATCACCTGTTACCTGATTGTGGTACCATAAAATACTAAAGAAACCTGATGTTGGACTAAATTATTTGAAGTACAATAAAAAATACTTTGCTGGAAACTTTTGATTCCTTTATCTCAGTAAGAAATATTCTCTATCTCCTCTCCTAGAATTTGATAGATAATGATACTTCTACACATAATTCCTAGCCATTTTGTATCCTACTATTTTATAAAAAGAACTGTTGTATTCTCAATGTACTTATATAATCAAAAAGTTCACATTGCTTTAGGATGGTATTGGATTATAATTTCAAAGATGATCATTAACTGGTCACCTAATACCCAGCATTTATATTTAAATAATGAGGTAAATTTATATTACATAACATCCAGCATCCCAGTACTTTACAACCTGTTGGTGCTTTGTTTATTGGCAAAGTAATTTTAAATGGTAATGTTGTCCCTGCTTGTTTTGTACTTTTTAATTTGATATCTGTCACATGTTTATTTCAATTATTATAGAAACTTCATTGCATTATATTGGTGCAAATGCCTTTGTCAATTACCTTGGCACCCATATGAATGAAAAGCAGCTGAAAAATATTTAAATTTTGAGAAGTTGCTAACACTAAAGATTCTTAATCTTCTTTAGCAACAAGAACAGTAACCCTAATATTATTTTGAAGGCAATTTCAACATTCTAACCACTTTTCAAGAACATCTCAAGTTGGTTTATTTAGTAAAAACTTAAGAGAAAGCAAAACATCAAAACTGACCTTTCTTTTTCAGCATCACAATAAAAACTTTTTCAAATAATACTGAACAAACCCTGCCTACCACTTTGTTACCCAACAACTTGCTGTACAAATTGTGATATGTAAATTTCATTTATTCCACAGAATCAGGTTGCCTGAATCAGAATCAGGTAGTATAAATTTGAAGCAAACACTATGTAGACCAAGATTATGTAGTAGCATTTTACATTTTATAGGGAAGATGGTATATTTGATGTATGGCTATGGTAATGTGTTTGTGTAGATACACATATAAAATAAAATTTAAACACAAATGAGTTACCTGTAATCACAGTGGGAGCATACTGAGCATACTGAGTAGGCAACCTGTGTGCTGCTAATTCTATCAATTAGATGCAATTTGTTGACCAACACCTTTAGCATTTGTGACTTCCTTTCTTATATTTCTCCGGAAACTCTTAAAATAGAAGGCTGTTGAAATTAGAGTGTCTTTGGCTGCCCTTTGGAAAAAAAAATATTTTCAGTGAGACACATACAGGAGGAAGGGAAAAGAAAGAACACACAAACATTTCATAGGCTACACCAGTAATGTTCTTACCCCACAAAATAATTAACCTCTAAGCAGAGAGATGTGAGAGGGCCATGTTGAAGGGCTGCAAGAATGGAGAAAGAAACTTCTGCTACACAGAAAGATCCACTTGCATAATGCTGAATTAATCCCTCTATCCCAGGGGTCACTGTGATAGGCTAAAGCTTCCATGAGTCTCAGTGGACAAATTTTCTGTCTCTGCAACTAGCAACCTGGTTCATTTGTTTGTTTTTTATGCAGGAGTTGCCTAGGTCTGATGCCGAAATAATGTACATGCCATTATATGTTCTACTAAGATATGATTCTTTCTAATAGAATGCATTATACAATTATTTAAAGTCATTCCAACTTCAAATGTACTGTACTGTTCTCATCTGCGCGTCATAGGCCATTAACCCTCTACAAATTTTGTGTCATCACAGCATTTCAGAACTGCGAGGACTCCAAGGTATGTGTTGGAAAAATCAGATCAGAAGGGAATACTGTCTCCATTCACAGGATAGAAACATTATCCCAACAGAGGCAAAAGTTTAAAATTAATCTCTTTGAAAAATATATTATTTACTGAAAAGGAAGACGACTTAGATTTTAAGATGGCTCTCCCATACCCAGAAGAAAGTTTAAGAGGGAAAAGTCATACGTGACCATTACTGTATTCTCTAGATACTTTCTCACTTCAAAAGTAACTGGTTTTCCTTCCATGTCTATGTAATATGTCAACTTTAATTTGTCACCAGGTAACGGTTTGAAACCCTTAGGCTGTATCTTAAAGGCCATGTGTAATAATCTCATAATACACCAAATTAGTTTTCTAAGACCACCCAGGCTTTGATGTTGCCGAAGGTTTTTGATTCACACTTCTATAAGTTTGAAGATCTGAATATTGCTCAGAGATTGCCATGTTTTATATATATCAAGTCAGCTACTATTGAGGTTTCCCATCAGGTTCCAGTTCAAATATTTCTCATAGGAAAATAAGACTCAGATTAATGAAAAATGTTTGATTTTTTTTGAATAATTCACATCTGTATTTTTTATCCCCACCCCTCACCTTGAAGTATTAGAAGTTCAGTGTTAAGACAGATAATCTACCCAGCAATTTATCAAGCTTTTCATTTTAGGCTACATGATAAAATAACTAAATCATAACTAAAATAATCTCATTAATGATATTTAATAAAACGTTTTTGTGCCCAAATTTAACACTTAATGATACAATGCTATAAGCAAGACAGTTCAGTGAGTTTCCCACTTCCAAAGCCAGTTTGTTTTTTCAGCCATTATTGGTCCTTTATTTTAAAGCACACTTTTCACTTTCGATCGGTCCACCAGCCACTGATTTCCATACTTTCCTTCCCCTGCTCATCACAGCTCTGATTGCTATTATGACTGTTATTTAGCATGACTCTTATTTTCAGAATGGAAGAGCACATCTGTCTCTAACAGGCATTCAAGTGTGCTGGTTGCTTCCTGTCCTCCGCCTCCAATGTATGATTTGATAAATCAAGAGCTACAATCACTTACTCCGAAGGTCTGTCGCTGCCAACAAATTGCCTCACGTACAAGCTTCCAACTTGAAAATATTTTTAATGCTACTTATGTCCAAGGGATTGACGCAGGTTAAAAGGAAAAAAAAGAGATGCCCAAAGAATTAAGTGACTAGTTGGAACGTCTAAAATGCAGACGATTCTAAGTGAGTTTAAATTTCAGCTTGGGTTTGTTGCCAGTGAATACACATTTCAAGTCTAATATTTCATATTGAATGTTTTGGTATTACAGTAGCTAGATATCTGGTAAAATTGTTTATAACTAGCTTATGAACGGCTTATTAAAAGAAAACCGCTCAGTAATTTCAGTGGCAGTCTGGTCAGGTCCATTGGGAAATACCTATTTAGCGGTCGAAAAGTAACTTAGGCTGCCCCTTCTGAAGACGTAACTAATAAACCCAGTGGGAAGAGCGAGTGTTAAGTAAGGACGCGTAGGATCGGGTTGCCAGTCCTACCTCGGGAAACCCGACTACCGGACTGTCGAATTCTGGTTTATTTCAGTGGCTGATTTAAACCGATCCCAACGTAGCGAGGATCCGAGACAGGCTCGCATAGGGCTCCTCTGTTCCACCGCCCGCGTTTACGATATTTACGATACAGGCGGTACTCGCACCGACTGTGGTGAATAAGCGTAACCGAGGTAAATATTACAACCCTTGGTTCTGAATCCTAGGAAATGTAAAGAAACGCAACCACAGCGGCTCCTCTCTCCCCGAAACGTCGGGTAAAGGAGGAGAGCGTGCGCGCGGTTGGAGGATTAAAAAAAAAAAAAAAAGACCGGGGGAAATACCGCGCTCGTATGGAGCAAGCGCCAATTGCGGGAGCTGCTCGGTCTCTGCGCCGGGGTAACTTTATCAACAGAAGCGCTGCCTCCGATCTCTTTTCTCCTCCCGCCTCGCACCCCCCACGCTCTTCGCCCTCAGGCTCTGCCGCCTGAAGGATGGCACAGCTCAGCCGCCAGTCAGGCCGAGGAGGAGAGAGCGAGAAAAGGAGCGCAGCAGCAACCCCGGGAAAACCACCGGCGCTGCTCGCACTCGGGTGCAAACTGCCGACTCCAAGCCCTCCATGGGGGCGCGGGGTGGGTGTTAGACGCTGGTCTGGGTGGGCCCAGCTGAGCCTCTCGCGGGTGGGGTACCCGGCGGAGAACAGGCAGCGGCGGGTGGGCCGAGCTCTCCGCCTGTCCCGCCCTCCTCCTCTTCGTCCCACCCTCCCACGCCCGTGATTGGTTTCGCCCGCCCCTCGTCCGGGCTCGGAGGCCGCCTCCCTCCCCAGCTAAAGCGGCCAGTATGTGAATAGGACGGAGCCAGAAGGGAGCAGCATGCAATCGACTCTGCGCCAGCTGCCTCCGTCTGCCCAAGTGCCCCCGCGGCGGCGGCGGCGGCTCCTCTCGCTCCGCGCCCTGCAGCTTCGCCGCCTCGGCCTCTTCCTCGTCGCGCCGCGGAGTTGAGAGAGAGAGCAGCCCCAGCTGTGTGTGGGGGGGTTTGGCGGCGGGGTGGCGGTGGTGGTGGTGGAGGGAAGAGAGGCTGCAATGCCTAAGCCGCCGCCTCCTTCGCCTCCTCCTCCTCCTCCTCCCCCTGCTGTTTCTGTGCATCCTCCTTCTCCGCCAGCCTGAAGAAGGTGGGGGGGAGGAAGCCGCTTTTCGCCCGACAAGGACACGCACACTTGCGCGCGTGTGTCGCCCCCTTCCCGCGCCGCTGCTCGCCCGGTGGGCGAAAGGTAAGGAAGGAAGGTGTGTGTGTGTGTGCGTGCGGGGAGGGGAGGGGAAAGAGAGAGAGAGAGAGAGAGAGCCGCGAAAGGTGTTGGGGAGAAGCGGGGCTCGGAGGGCTTGTGGCGGCCCCGCGGAAGAAAGAGCCCGAGGAGGCTGCCGGCTTGGCTTGGCTTGGCCGAGGCGTCTCTCGCTGCCACACTTCTTTGCGCGCCCCGTGGGGTGGCTCGAGCCTTGTTGTAGTCGAGCCTTGGCCGCTTGGCCAAGAGTAAGTCGCCTCCAGTGGATTGAACGCCTGGCTCATGAATCCCCTCGCGCCTGCGCTCGCTGCCTGCATGGAAAAAACTTCCTGCTTGGGTGTTTTTGGGTGATGTGCAAGACCAGGAGCGGTAGCGTGGGGGTGCTCTGAGGTAGGGTTTCGGGCTAAGGGGACGCGGGGTGGGGTGTGGGGGGGAGATGTAGGAGAAGAAGAGATCTGCTCGGGAGGCGACATCAAGCTTTCCTTCCCCGAGGCTGCCACCCTCGTCTCTTCCCGGCACCTTTTTTTGCCATGCTCGCTCTCGCTCTCTGTACCAGACCTTTTTAACTTCCCTCCCGGTGCGGGTTGGAGACGCCGTCTCACCCCGCACGGTGTAACAAGGTGGTTGACTTTCTCCTCCGCATCGGGGAGGTAAATGACACCAAGGGGCTGTCATCTTGTTTGTCGGCCCTACGTGTGTTTTTAAAAGGCTCCGTTTTGTAGATGGCTTATTAAAAAGAGAGAGGGGGGGGGGGTGGTGGGAACGCACACCACATAACCACTGCAAAATCATCCATCATCACCACAAGGCAGAGGCTATCTTTAATTAAAGCTATCTTGAAAGGGATTAAAAAAAAATGACAAGCTCCCACCTCCGAATTGATTCTGGAGCAAGGCTCTCTTTGTGCCCATGGGTCACTTTTCAGGGATCTTTTAAAAGATGATTTTGTTTAAATGCACTCAAAAAAAAAACCAAAAAAAAAACCGGGTCTGGTAAACTTCCAGGTATTAGCCTTACTTGCCTGTCTCCCTTTTGACCTGGCTTTTCCCCCCATGGTCTTAATCCTATCCCCTCCTCCTGCGCCCCCTCCTCAGATCCTATTCTACTTCCTTAAAGTGGCTTAGGTGTCTTTAGGACAGGGACTGAATTCCTTTTGTTGTACCTGGTGTTTGCCAGCATGTACACAGTGCCAGGTTGAAGGTGTGTCCGGAAATTGCTTGAGGCGATTCTTATGTATTTGTAACAGTTGAAACCCACTTTTTACTGTTGAAAACGAATCCCAAAGTGTAGAGTCTTTGATATGCTTTTCAATAAATTCTGTCGAATTTGAGGAGTCTCACTTGAAAGTAGATAGGTCTGGGCTCAGAGGTACTGTGTCTCTGTTGGCAGAAGTTGTATCTATGGATCAGATCTCTCTCCCTCACATGCACACATTTTTTATGGAGCTTTGTTAATAGTGTTAAGACTATGTGTGTTCTTGTTCTCTTCATGGGGAGCCATTAACATTTTACTGTTTAAAGAAATCAGGGTCTGGTATGGCTCTTATCTATTTTCTGTGTTTTCCCACTCCACCAGTGTATTATGAAAGCATAACCTCTTGTTCTTCTCTTCTTTGATTAAAATATATATATTGTAATCTAAACAAATGCAAACAATCCTTACTGACATATTTTATGTATAGATGAACTTGTGAAATTGTCCAATATTTAAGAATGTAAATGTTATTCTATTACTACATGGTTCTTAAGCTAATTTATTCTATCCTTCTTTGACTTATCGTTCACCAGAGAGTTTATTTTTGAGAGTTTACTAAAACAGGCTCTTACTGTACGCCTTTAAGACTGCAGGTATCACGTAGCTGTCTCTTCAAATTAAGCAAAGAGCTGAAAGTTTTAAGTCCCCTTCAGTAGTATGACTTTTTTAATAAAGAAAATGCAATGTTCTTTTTAATAAATCAGCAGTAGCTCAGTATTATGATGGGATTAAACTAGCAATAGCATTTACTTTATAAAGTGATATATAATCATATTTTATTGATATTCTGCTGTTTGAAACTTTAGTTATGCACAGTGGGTTACCTGCTCTTATTTGCATGAGAAGCAAGGTTTTATTCTTCGATAAAGAGCCTCCCCCTCATTGTGGTTGTCTCTGGGAGAGTTTTTCCCAGCTTGCAATGAAGTATGGCATTAATATATTGGCTTCTATAAAAGAAAATTAATAATCAGTTCAGTAGTTAGAATAATGTTTTGTGAAAAGGTCCCCTTCCAATATAGGCAGTGTGTTCTTTTGGAATGAATATCTTTAAAAGATGTAGTAGTTAAGTATTGAAACCAACATAATAAATTTAGAATATGGCAATTTTACTATAACTTTTTTTTAAAAAAAATTGAAGTTTTGTCAGCTGCATTATCATTTGATATAATTTAAGATAAATTGGACATTCTATATAATAGCTTCTTGGGTGATTCTGAAAATATGTACTTCAGAAAAACCAGTGCACTTGAAAGTTTTATATGAGCTAAAATTTCCAGTACCATCTAGCGAACTATAGTTTAAGAGCCACATTCATAGTTTTTTAAGCTTTCTTTTGACAATAGAAGCCATGAACAAATGTTCAATTGGAATTATTGCCGGAAAAGAATATTTTATGGTTGTCATGACTACAATTAGAGCAATGGTAGCTGGTTTTCACCTGAACAAGTAGTGGTAAGGAGGGTAGAATTCAAATTCTTTGTTTCTTTGAACTGTGTTTCTAATGAATGGTATCCAAACTTTAGATGTTCAATGTATGCAAAATTGATTTTATGGAAAACCCTGCTTAGAATAAAGAGCTTTCTCATGTTGCTGAATTCTTCCTCAAGTGTAGTATAGATGGATTGAAGGAAAAAAGGTCATCTAGTCCAACCCCCTACCCCAAGTTTTCCTGTATAACCCAAGCAATGGCATGTTCCAAGTAAATGATATACACATAAAAGTAACTTTAATGGAAAAAACTGAAAGTGATTCTAGTTATACGCTACAGGGAAATAGATATTGAGCCATTTTTTATCCTTTTAAAAATTAAGAATCATAGGAAAGAAAATTCCCTGTTATGTACAGATCAAGAGCTTTATTGCCATCTATTCATGGACATCTGCTTACAGGGCAGTAGTTCCATAATTTTGTATTATGTATTGTAATTATTAATGTTAGTTAGCCATAATTTCTTTGCATCTTGATCTGTGGCACATATCCTTTGCTTTTTGCTTCTGTGTGATCATTTTCATTTCAGCCACCTTTACTGTAATCTTTCCATTTCCCTATACCGTTTATATCTAACTATTTTAGGAACAAATATTCTTGAAATTAAGGCCATGTTTTGTTCCTTGCCATGCTAATGTATATATACACAAAACTTTTAAAAGATACACTAATTACATATATTTTAAAATGTAATATAGTTCCAGATATATAATTTATCATGAACTGACTTTCACTTTTATTAAGCTGTCCAAAATTTGGTTGCAGTTTTATTGGTGTTTCATAAAGGATCGTTAAAATCTAAATATCAACATAATCTCTGTACCTAGACAATATTTTATGGAGGAAGAACGGCCTGTTGGATTCTGCTACTCCTTTACTATTTAAAGGAAGCAAGAGGATTGGAAATAACCTGCTTTCGTGATCTACTTACAGTGCAATAGAATGCAACTCTATAAAGATCTATATCTGCTTATTAATGGGTGATAATGTAAAATACTCTGAGTTTGAATTATGATATCTTGATCTGAACATGAAACAAATAATTTATTACATATTTCTTCAAAAACTTTTTTAAAATGAAGGTATTAAAATACAACTGTGAGAAATATTTTTTTTATAATAGTTACAAACGTTGCTGCCAAATGTGTAGAAACGTTAACACCATAGGAAACAAGTTTTTTCTTTCTTTCCTATTTTAAAATATATAAAATATGTTACTTCTGTTTAAAAATAATTATAATTTATTAACATAGATTTAAACAAATATTCATAGTTTTGGGAAAACAATGCTTTGGTATTATCAGTGAGCATCCTCTGCAACATTAGCACTAATTTACATTTTTCATTTTATCAAAATGGATTTGTCCAGGCTAAGTGCCAACTGATGTTGTTAGAAACTTTGAGCTTTCAGAGTCTGTTTCCCTGACTGAATACCTAGCTTAGGCAGGATTGTTCTGTCCTTATGCAGTGATGGAGATGAGTCAGGCCAGGCAGAGTTAATTAAGTCAGAGAGATAATATAGCAAAGGCCAGTTGGGGGCAGAATATAAAGAAGCAATGGACATTCCTACTGTCAATCTACAGAGGCAGCAATAGAATATCAATAATGAGAATTATGGAATCTTTTCTAAAGTAAGAAAATCGTGTTATCTAAAAATGTGCTCTTCTTGATACTGTAAAATGTGTGTTTCAAAGGATGCTGAAAAGAAAGTAGCCATTTTGGAAGAACTGAAGAGAAGATCAATAATTTGCATTATTCAGATTTAGTGTAAAGTATTTTTTAAATGAATTTGTTCTTAGAATAATACGATTTTTATCCCATCTTTTTTATATGTAATTCAAAGTGTCGAACATACCTAATGTTTCTGTCTTCTTTCTTCTCCATAAGAACAACCCTGTGAGGTGGGTTGAGCTGAGAGAGAATTTTGACCCAAAGTCACCCAGCCGGCTTTCATGTCAAAGGGAGGACTAGGAGTCACAGTCTCCTTTTCAAATTTTCCAAGGAATCAGCTTGGATGGCTCTGAACCCTGTTTTCTAACCATAGTGAAACAGTCTTCCTCGATGTTAGTTTGAATAATTTGCATCTAGTTTGCCGTGAGTTCAACATGATATATATATCTAATGCAGAAATAATACCTTGATGAACGTATCTTTTCTTTTATGTACACTGAGAGCATATGCACCAAGACAAATTCCTTGTGTGTCCAATCACACTTGGCCAATAAAAAAATTCTATTCTATTCTATTCTATTCTATTCTGTTCTATTCTATTCTATTCTATTCTATTCTATTCTATTCTATTCTATTCTATTCTATTCTATTCTATTCTATATGCTTGTCAATTGATTCAAAAGTTGCCATCTTTGCAAGATCAACATAGTGAAAACTATTCCTGATGACTGGTCTGGTCATAATCTGGCTCTTAGGTCCAAAGAGCCCTTAAAAATAAATATATATTTAGAATGACTGGAAAAGCAGTGGTAAGAATAGGAAAGGCAGAACTGTGTCTACAAGCTTGATTGATGGTAGCCTCTTTAATCTGGATTTATTTATTCACTTGATCATTATATATGGATAGGCTAGTTTAGATGAAAATGTGTGACAAAGAAGATCAGTAACTTTGGGAGTTATTGCTTTAATCTTGTCTAGTAGATTTCCAGTAGATATTTTGAGAGCTCATGGAATGGAATCCAGTGATGAATATTTCCCCAGTTCAGGAACAATAAAATAGGTGAGCAGTGTTAAAAAATAGCCCAGCTGTTGCCATAGCATCTATCCTACTGGTCACAACAATGTTGAAAGTAGGAGATGTTGGTCTTTAGGAAAATAGCCAACCCAAGTCATTGCTGCAATTTATTCTATTTTGGGGGCACTGGTCCAGAAGGGTCCTTCACTGGAAGATTGCAGGTATTGCAGGTATTCCCTGTGGAATTCAACTTGGAATTTGGCTGGTGGTGGTTGTTTTTTTGGTTCAAGGACTGACTGAATAACTGCTGATGCATTGATGTTCTGTTTTATCTTGGTTAAGTTTTGTCATTTACCTTTTAATAAATCAGGATAAATAAAACTGAATTTGCTGGTTCCAATTCTTATATGATTACATATTATCGGAGGACAGGCATTTCAAATTAAAAAATCCCAAATTCCCGATTTATTTTATAATCTGTAGCCCTCAGATGGAATTAAAAAAAACCTCTGCCCTTTCTTTCCTCCCTCCTGTCTTTCTTTTTCAATAGAAAATAAAGACCACTGCTGTTGCAGTATAATACCACAATATTTTATGAAACGCTGGTATTGTATACTTCAGCCCATTTCCAACAACCACTTATAATCTTCCTAATTTCTCTTTCTCTTAATCCTGTTTAGAGCTTCCAACATTTAACATCATTTGTGTTGATAAAAATGTGATCCACAGTGTGTGAAAACATCAGGATCCCCAAATTATTCATTTGTGAGAAAGTCAGGGTAATAAGAGATAGCTCCTATGTTACCACCTATCATTATTTTTTCTTTAATAATAATAGCTCGCATAGGAAAACAAATAAATTATAGAGATTATAATTAACTTATACAGATATTCAGTTTGACATTGCTGGAATAAGAACATATGGAAAAATGATCAAATAATATAACAAAAGCTTATCATGGCTTCCTAGTTTTTCTTCATTTTGCTGTTATCCTTTGGTTTCCTTGGTTAGCTTATGCTAGCACTGTGTTAATTTTTTTTTCTTCAATCTTTGATAGGACCTGATCTCTGTATCTTACAACAGTAGCCAACTTTTAGCTTTCAGGGTACATAACTGGGGGAAGCAGATATGGTGGAATACAGTACCCAGTCCCTCAATGGTATTGCTGTATGTAGCATTAACTATTCTTCATTTTTCTGAATTATAACTCAGTCTATTTTTTCTTCTGTTTACTTCCTGTTACACAGATTTTATTTTGGTATATAATGTTAACTATAAGGAAAAATTGATACCTATCATGATTGCAGTGTATCACAGAAATTAAGATGAATATGGTACATGTTTGAAAGTGATTATTAAAAAGCATATGATCCATTTTCTAGATAAAAGTATATGATCCATTTTCTAGATAAAAGCTGAAATATGATTTAATAGTTTACTGATTTTGCCTGGTTTTGTACCTTAAAAAAACTGCCAAAGATACTGTGATTTGCTTTGAAATGCTTTCACAATGCTAAAAATATAGGAACTGACTTCCACCCATGCATTAATAGATATATAAATATTAAAACTGTCCTGATAAAGAGTTGGTTTGAAGCATGGACTGAAATGCTTCTGAGAAGATAGCAGCTCGTTCAGTTGTGTTTCATGGTCATCCATATCTATTATTTTCTTTGAGCTGTAAGAATGTGCTAAAATCCATTACAAGAGCATTGTGCTTTGGAATATATTAAAGTGCTAAATTGGAAAACAGATTTCATTATGGTTGTCTAATTAGGGACTGGGGAAAGATAGCTTTAGACTCTGAGCTGTAGTGGTTGAAGAGTATTAAGAAGGCTAAGCAGATCTTGGTTTTCAAGGGAGGCCGCTTAGAAGCATAGCGTAGCTGCTTTGAACAATGTTATAGAAATAACACTTGTTTTTCAAATCCACAAATTTAAAATAATCACTTGGGAGAGAATATCAATGTTGAACATATTCCTGCCTCAGTCTGAGAATCTGACTAAATAGATTAGGCTGCTCTTCTCTGTCCTACTTTTTTTACAGATCCGTCACACTGGGATAGAAATGCACATGATGAACTCTAGGTAAAACCAACATGTTTTGATGTGGTCCCTTTTTCTCCTAATTGTAATTTTCCAAATAATAAAAATAAAATCAAAATAAAATCTTTATGTAACCAAAACAGTCCCATCTGTACACAAGAGGGAGATATACCCACAGGTTTGTGAGAATCTCAAAGCTTGATGAAGTACATTAGAGAAAGAGGTTAAAATATAATTGTAGTTTTAACTGCTGTGAAGAATAGGAAGCCACATCTTTATATATTTTTATATCTCTTTTTTTCTCTTTCCTTCTACTTTTGTTCTTATTGAATTTTTAGGTTTCTCTTTTTATTTATATATCTAATTTATATAGCTGCCCATCTCAAACGAAGTGCATCTGGGTGGCATACACAAAGATATAAAACAATTAACAAAACCCCCGATCATTATTAAAAAGTTAGAAAAATATATGGCACAGTAGAGATTAGATTAGCGAGGAGATCTCTCACCTGTTTTCTGAGAACCCAAAACCTGACAATAAAACCAGTTTTTAAGGGACTTCCAGAAAGTAAGTTTTTCTTTTATTTCTCTTTCCATTTTGTTTTCTCTGTTGTATTTCGGTTTATATTAGTTCTTATTATTGTTAAAACTTTGAATACAGATTATATTAAAAAAGAAAGTACAGAAAAATGTCAATGCCCAATTACTTTGCCCCAAATGGCTGACTGTGGGTTCAGTGAGCTTGGAATGGTAAGTACTGGGGAGGGGGGAACAGAAAATTTGGGGTGAGGAGTTTATAATATATGCCAGAGGAGAGTTGATAGTTAGAATCCCATATTGAAGTTCTTCATACTTGAACATTTTACTTTAGGGCTTTGAATTTCCTTATAACACCCACCCACACACCCACACACACACTTGTTGCTCTAAGTTACATGGAGCTGCTTAAAATACAGAAAGACTTTCAAATTAATATTTGCCTCTTTCTGGTGGCAGTAACATACTTTTTCCTTGAATTCTGGGTGCTATATCATAATCAATTGATTATATGCTATGAAGTAATTTTTGATTCCTAGCGACCACATGCATTTTACTAAGCTGAGGTATTTTATTTTCTGCTTTGTTGCATTTTTGTTTCATTATTTCTTATAGCTGGCCTGACAGTCAGATGTTTAGACTAGATTTGGCAGTTTTATCTATTTCTTGAGTCTGCTGCAAATAACGCTACCTTTTGCAAATTGACCGATGGTAATTTTGTGAATGCTGATGGTGTCCAAGTGGTGCTCCAGATGTTTTGGGATTGCACCCAAGATGCCTATCGCTATTGGTCTTATCTTGACTTTCTTTTGCCTTAGTCATTCTAGTTCTATTTGCAGGTATTTGTATTTTGTGATTTTTCTCCAGTTCTTTCTCTTCTCTTCTGCCGACTCCAGATACTGCCACATCCACTAGTCAGACTTCTTTGTGTTTCTTATCAACAATTATTCAGTCTGGGATGTTATGTGGTAGGTGCTTGGCTGTTTGAATTCTAAAACCCCAGAGCACTTTAACTTCATAATTTTTTATTACTTTTTTATTTTATGGTCCCACCAGCTTTTGCTTGTAGGCAAATTGTATTTCTTGAAGATCTTTCAGTGCACCATGGTTGCTACTTTGTCATGCCGTTGTTTCTAATCAGTTGGTACGATCTTCTTCAGTTTCTTTCCAGAGGCAGTGTTTGCTGTCTGTTGTTGTCTTCTCAATTCTGGCTTTGTATGCATTTGTTCTTTAAGGCTTGGTCTTGTGCAGTCAGAATTAGCCCCTCTTTTTTCTTCTTTAATTTTTCTGCCCCTAACCATTGCCATTGTTGTCTATTTTGCCTGCTACATTTTAATGTACTGGCCATATAATACTTTGCCTCTTTTCCATTCTTCATATGGTCTTTGTTGTAGGTTAGTTTGGTCCAGGAGTCAGCAACCTGCGGCTCTGGAGCTGCATGTGGCTCTTTCACCCCTCTGCTGCAGCTCCCTGTCATTCAGAATATGCATCACAACCGCCAATGTGCAACATCTGCCAGCACACATTTTATTGAGCTTTTTAACCTCCGGTAAGCCAACCATGGATAAATCCAAGAAAAGAAAAGTTTCAGAAGAAAACAGAATGTTTAATTCAACTACATATGCTAGTTTTGTGACCACTCAAGAAATAGTCAGGCATAGAAAGGGTTTTGTGGCTCCCGGTGTTTTCTTTTCTGTGGGAAACAGGTCCAAATGGCTCTTTGAGTATTTAAGATTGCAGATCCCTGGTTTGGTCTCTCCAATATTCAGTAAGCCTATATGGCAATGATGGCTAACCTTTTTGCCATGATGTGCCAAAAGCGTGGGGGAGCGTGGGGGTCAATGCACATGCCCCCTCGCGTGACTCCCCCTGCACTCTCCGCACTTTTAGCACGTGATGGCATGGTGAGCCCAGTAGGCCTGTTTTGCACCCTCCCCAGGCTCCAGAGGCTTTCTTGGAGCCTGGGGAGGGCAAAAATGGCCTTCCCCATCCACCCAGAGGCCCTCCAGAGGCCTGTTTGCAGACTTCTGGTAGGACCGGAAGGCCCGTTTTTTGCTCTTCCCAGGCTCTAGAGTCTTAAGGAGCCTGGGGTGGGCGAAAATGGCTTTCCCCCCTCCCCGAAGGCCGGAAATAGCCCGTTTCCTGACTTCTGGTGGGCCCGGAAGGCCCAAAAATCAACTGGCCAGCACACCTGCGCACTGGAGCTGAGCTAGGGCAATGCTTGCGTGCCCACAGATATGGTTCCATGTGCCACAGGTTTGCCATCACGGCTATATGGTATACTAGCTTCAGTGGATCATCTTTACTGTCCTTCTGATATTTTTCCAATGTCCTTTTTTCTTCTTCAACTTTTTGGTGTAGTTGCAACATACATACTCACGGGCTTTCCCAGTAAATAAAGTCAGTCAGCATCACTGCATGGATAAAGACATGATTCATTGTTGTTATTTTTGGGGGGGGTCTTCCTATCCAGGGCTTTTAGTTCTGCTTCAGTCCACTATTCCAGCTGTGTATCTAATGACTGGAATTGCCCAGATGTTAATTGCATTTATGACATTTCCTCCACTGAATTAAGATATCTTCACTCTCATGATGTATTTGCTTCCAGCTTTTGTCTTGACTTCAGTGTGCTCAATGCTTCCAGCTTGAAGGATGCCCAGGTATTTGTAGTTATCATCTTCATTATTTTTCCCCTATTGATGGTGTCCCCATTTGTCCAGCCCAAAATTCCATTGCAAAAAATTCCAGTGTTCACTAGGTTACTCTCCTAGGGAACACAGCCTTGACTTATCAACTCTACATGATAAAAGGACAAAGGAGATGATGTTAAATCCCAGTTTACTGCATTTTCTGGTCTTATATATTTTCAAAACTACGGTGTAAATATCATAGGAATATATTTACACAGCAAGGAGGGAGAGGATGAGGTCTATGCATAGGCACAAGTCTTGCTTATCCTACAGGGAACTACACTTCGTCTTTCAACACTATTTCTGACTCTCTTCTCCTCTTCTCTCTGCATTCAAAAAAAGCTTATCAGCCAGAAAAAAGTATACAAGTATATGTATAATCCATTCTTCGTCTACAATATGCTTCAAAATGAGAACTATCTAATCTGGCTCGGTCACCTGGACCCGAGGTTTTGTCTTCCGATCTTTCAGAGTCATGCTGGAGGCCATCTTCAGGGAACTTCTCTCTAGCTAGAAGCTGACTAGAGAGAAGTTCTCTGAGGATGGGCTCCAACATAAGTCTACAAGCTTGGAAGACAAAATCTCTGGTCTCAGTGACCGACCCAGATTGGATCCTGCATCATTCTGGGACATGTATATTCACCTTCATTTGTGAGGAGAATTTTTCACAAAATTCCTGAGGACATTATGATGTCCTTACTCCTTTATTTAGGAGTAAGGCTTAACTATGTTTACTAGGATTCTCCAGAGAATCTTTTGTACAATCTGTCCCTGGGTGAAGAACAAGTTGGCTTCTTAAGTTGAATTTATATGTAAGTTGGTACTTGTACTTACAAATGGACTGTCTATTTACACATAGTCCTCTTCATATGATTGGTTACTTAGACATTATTACAGTGGTCTTCCCTGGGAATATTTATGAACTGGATTCAAAGTTCTCACAGTTGGTCCCTCTGCGGTCATGTGATCACACTTCAGGTACTAGGCAGCCAGGCTGCATTTACAAATATTTGCAATATCCCGTGGTCACACAAGAAGACATTTTAATTCTGTGCTTTAGCATAACTAGCCCATAATGAACCATTGGTTGACCTAACGACTGCAGCATTTGCTTAATGGCCATGAGAATCACCTTATAAAGATAGTGTTTGCTTAATGACCGCCACAGAAATGGTCATAAAATTGGATAGGTCATGTGAGTGACCCAGTTGATGACTATCATGAGTTATGACCATGAAGGGCAGGCTCTATTATGGCTGTAAATTGAGAACTATCTGTACAAACAATGGCAGATGAACTTCTTGAACAGTGAACCTCAGAAACCATGCAATATTTTCATGAACTGTTGACAACATTTATGGATTACCTATACTTACAACAGACTGCATGTTACAAGTATACAATTCAGCAGGTTATAAAAACATTGCACAGTTTCATCAGCTCAAGGAAGGACAATACTGTCTGCCATTTTTAGTAATAGCCTGTTGTAAGTACAGGTAGTCCATAAATCAGATGTTCTTGATCTGGGGACTGCCTGTGTAGGATTATAGCAACCACAGGCAAAAATTATATTAGGGAATAATAGAAGCTAAAGACCAATTATTTTTGGGAGATTGATTTGGTTGCAATCTGATGTAGATTGATTTAATGTGACTTTTAAATAACTATTGGATTGTACTATACTTGTAACGAAAGATTGTTTAACACTAGCTGCCTTAAAACATCATATAAGGTCACCAAATAAGTATTCAGATCAGCTTAAAAATGTATCATTAAGCGAGTGAGCTATTCCCAAGAAAGAGAAATAGGCAGACACAGCATCACTCTTTTCACAGTTAATGAACTTTAATATAACTATCTAGATTGGATTGTTAGTTGTCTTCAAATGTTGGTGCCATGTTGTAGGAAATTAATCAGATTATGGTACCCAGAATGTACTCTATAAGGCTGCGCATTGGTAGAATTTCCCAGGGTCCTGATACAGTATTAACAGAACTACTTCTTTGTAAAATAATAAAAATGAAAAGTAACCCTTCAGAGAAATTTTCTTCTTTCTTAACCATAACCTCATCTTCAGGTGTTTTAACACTACTGAGAGTAGTATTTGACATTGAAGAATTAAGGTGGTTTTATATGTTACAGGTTAAGGTTGCTGTAGACATACCAGAGTATATAGGATTCCTTTAAGATGGGAAACCTTTTGTCTGCAAAAGACTAGCCACACAGGAGCTGAAATAGAAAAATGTATTAAATTATGGTACTTCCTCATTAGTAAATTTGGAGCTCAAAGCTCTCTTAGTGTTTATAGAAGACCAAAATGATTGTAATTTTAAAGTAAAAGGTAGTCTACTTTGTACGTAGTAGTCTACTTTGCAAGTAGTCCTCGACGTACATCCATAAATGGGACTGAAATGATCACTAAGTCAGTCACACTCAATTTTATTGCTATGGCCATTAAGTGAATTGCCGCAGTTAAGTAAGTCTTGTGGGCATTAAATGAATATGGCTTTCTGCATTGACTTTGCTTGTTGGAAGCCCACTAAGAAGGTTGCAAATGGTGCTCATGTGACACACACCACACCCCCATACAGCAATCATTGTAAGTAAATATCAGTTGCCAACTGCCCAAATTTTGATCATGTGACTGTGATTATCTTAAATGCAATGTCTGGTTGTAAGTGACATTTTTCAACACCATGGTAACTTTGAGGGACTGGTAAATGAAGGATCATAAGTCAAGGAATAGCTGTAATATATCTATGCCCTTCTTTTCCTAATATAATAGAAACACTTTTTTATGGTTAATAGATGTTCACATCTTCTTTCCTTTTTCAGTAATTGTTGATAATTTTCATAACACTCCAGAGGTTACTGGGGTTGAAGACATAAGAATTTACTAATCCTATGTTTTTGTTTTTACGTTTGTCTAAATACGTTCTCATATGAAATCTACTGAAATAAACTCTCCTTAAGATGTTATGTAGTATATTTGATAATCTTAGAAAGCCAAATTATTTATCACATCTCAAAAGCTGTTATTTTTCCTAATATTACTTGCTTTTGAAAATGCAAGAGTACCATTAAATTATTTGTAGGTAGTCAGAGATCGTGAATCTTATCTTTCAGTGACCCAAACTGGAACAGAAGCTACAGTGTGTGAATGATTACCTGAAAAATTATTTTATGATCAGAATTATTGGTATGTGAGGAAAAGAAAAATGCTTCTTGAAATACGTAAAATGTAGAATTATTTCAGCTACTAAAGCAGTATACATCTCAATGGGTCAAAATGTTAATCTATCCTAGATTTAAAAACTGCTGTATTTACTGTAATAAAAAAGAGAAACTATTGGAAGTGCTGTGAAAGATAATTTTTATACAAGGAAGAGGAAGATAAGGAAGTCTTGAAGCTTTGGGAACAGTTAAAGTTTGGATAATTAATAATTTACAAGAATAGCTGTTCTTGTTTTTCTTATAATATCATGAAATTCCGTATGCAATTTAAGTGAATATGGAATAAAATATGGAGAAGAGATTCAAAGTTCTATACTAAGTACCACAATTTATACTTGTAGTTAAAAAGAACGATTAAGAAAGCTAGTTTAAAATGACACCCCCCCCCCCAAAAAAAGAAGCATTAAGAAAAATAGAGCTGCATAAAGCTGAGGGTTTTTTATAATAAATTAGCCAATTTTACACATTAATTTAATGAGATAATTGGATAATAACCGAACAGTAATATAGTAAATCCAATATTAAAATATGTATATTATTCTAAAGATTTGATTAATGTTTCTAGATAACAGATTTCAAAATAAATATAATCAAATAGCTCATTGTCTTGAATTACTGAACATTATGTGGAACTAATATAAAAATGAAGATTTTATTTTCCTTTGTCAAATCAATATATTTAAATTTCATTAAATTTCAGCTTTTCTTTATTTATTTGCGAACTACAAATTGTGTTTTAGAAAGTTGTGTATTTGTAGTGGTTTTCTACAATATTGTTTTCTTTTTTTCCTCTTTTAATCTGATGAGATATCCACTGGTTGTTTATTTAAGTTGCAGTGTTCCATTTATTTGAATGTTGAAATTGTGATTTGCTTAAAACACAGTTAAGAAATCAGATTATAAAAATAAAATGTGATACGACTAGAAATTGTGAAATTTGGAACAAACCAATAAAACAAGGAAATAAGTAATATGCAAGCCTCAATCTTTTGTTACTTTACACTTGCCACAGCAAACTTGTGATATCTAATGTGTTTAGTTAGCTAGCCAGTGGTTCAGAGTCTATTTGAATGGGAAGGCTTAAATAACCTTTTTTTATTTTGTTTATATGGTAATTCCTTGATATGAAAGAATAATCTTACACTATTAAGGTTGAATCCCTGCTTGCAATCCAGCTATATTCAGTAATGATTAATATCAAGGGATACTAATCCCTTGATTTCCAATCAACCAGGGGAAATGTAAAAGGAAATGTTAGAAATTAAATCAATTACATCCATAGTTGAATAAGATAACTAGCTATAAACAAAATGTTCAAATCAAACTACCAAGCATATCCCTAAACTGTATGGTATTTCATAAATATATACAATATTACTTAATGGGAGCAAGTTTAAAGCATCTACAGTATTTGTTTTAGTTTTATAGTGGAAGAAATACAGTTATTTGCTGATTCAATAATTCCTTAGTCTGACTCTCTAAGATTTAGCAATTTAACCTGGACAAATATTGTACTTCATTTCCAAACAGCAGAATATTACTGGGGTTGATTTTTCTTCCCTATAATGCAGGAGACATTATTTTATTGCTATGTGTGTTAAAAAGTAGTCCTAGGTCCAGTTTGGCATCTGATCACCACATGGACACAGGCATCCTTACATGCGCATGAATGTGCGGGGCTGTGTGCGTGCCATTTGCAATGACAGTAGCATCTGTGTGGTGCTCGTGGTGACACTAATGGCCTCGCGATGCTAGCGTGTGAATGGTGCTAGTGGCGAGGCTAGCACAAGTGGGGCATGTGTGTGTAAGCACACACACACACACACATACTGGCCAGCCAATCATGTGGCCAATAGCCATGACCCACAGGTTGGGGACCCCGTTTCTACAGAATTGATTCAAATCATCATCTTGAACTTTTGTGTACACATTAATTCTTATATCAAATAAATACTGGCTATGGAGAACACAACAAAGTATATAAAATAGCCCGAACGAACGAACGAATAAATATATGCACCAGCACATACCCATGCACACATACACTCAGGATACGGGGAAGTATAAAGTTTTCAAGAATAATCTGTAGATTCTGCTGAAAAATCTCCAGGAAAGTGCCAGAAAGCTTTTTCAAACAATTTGTAGATGACACTGTCATGTACACATAATAAGATTTCTACAAGGCAACAGTGTGCAGCATTTGAATTTTTATTAGGTGTCCTCGTTTGGGAGCAATAGCAAGGATTAGTTGATGCCAAATGTCTTAAATGTTGATATGTGGCCTTTTTAGGATATCGTTATAGTGTGTGAGTTGTATTTCCCAACTCTATTGCCAGCAATGTCTTCTGGAATTCATGAAGTCTAAAAATGCAGCTTACAGTGTTATTGGAATACACATTTGACTAGATCTATACTAATTAATCATTGAGAATTATATATTAATTTAATTAATATGTAATTAATTATATATTACCAGTGATATATGTATACAAACACGGACACACATATACACACATACACATATTTTGGCTATCAGTGTCATATAATTTTGGCTATGATATATAGTTATTGTTGATCCTTTTTCATTAAGAGTTTACTATATATCCCTTTGGGAGGCTGTGTCTAGCTGATTTTCCATTGATTAAAAAGTCCAACAAAAATTAAGAAATCAGCCCATTTTAATATTCCCCTCAATTTCTTCTAGAGGACTTGAGCAGGCAGGTGGAATGGACAGATCATAGTTCTTGACTCACAGTCAGAAACTAATGAGAAGTCTTCCCCTTTTAAAGTTTCTCACTTCGTTTGGGTGTCTATAGACTCTTCTTTATGATATACTAGGTTCCATAAATATAATCTTACCTCTTTTAGCTTGTCTATAAAAACAACCATTTGGATGTCTTGTCTTGGTCCAACATTTTGTTTCTCACAAGGGCCAAAAGATACCTTTATGAGTTTGATAAACAGAAAGTAGGGGACGACTTCCGGTGTCCGGTGGCAACGGACGTCTGGAAGGCTTCTCCTGCCTCCAGTGTCCGAATCCGGCCGCCGCCGAGGCCCTTAGGGGCCAGGTGTTCCGAAAAGGACACCTGCCGCACGGACGGCTCGCCAGGGGTCTCCCAGCCGATATACAGGACTGGGGGGACCGATGCTGGCGCGTCCTAGGCTCGGCGGGGTTCGGAGGCTACAGGCCGCGGCCATTACTTTGGTCGTCGCCTGGGCGCTGCCCGTGACACCGGGGCTTTGGATTTATAATTGCAGCAGCCTGGTGGTGAACAGGGAACGGAGAATTGAGGAATGAAGAAGGGAAGGGAATATCGGCAAATGTGAGTGGAGTATTCCGGAGTGCGGGGGGGTTTTTTCTCCCCTGCGACTGGAAGGAGTACGAATCACTTTGGAGAGAGGAGAACTTAAAATAACAAGATTACCGGTTTTGTGGAGCTCTGGAGAGAAGAGGTGATGGAGAAATTTAGGAGGAGGGTTTGAGGCCCCTCCTCTGGGGAACAATGGTGGCGTCCAGCTTCCGCCTTCACTATGAGAATCTTGATGACATCACTTCCCTTGACTTCCTGGTTGATTAACTGTACTCTGGACTCGTTGCTCCTGGGAGTGCCCCTGGTGGATCCGGAGGAAATTATAAGGATACTGTGCTTGCCTGAGGATTTTGAAAATTTTTTTTAAATGGCAAAGGTCAGAGACCAACTGCTGGAGAAATGGAGAGAATTCTGGAAAAGTTATCTAATATGGACAAGAAACTGGATGAAATAAGAGCAGAAATTGTGACTATCCAAAAGGATTTAAAGGATACTCAACAAGTCTCAGCAGAAAATAAGCAGAAAGTGGAAGGTCTGGAGGGTGAGATGCGGGCAGTGCAGAAAGAGGGAGACGACAAGCAATGCTGTGCTTGGACTACAGATGGATAAAATGTCTTATTTCCTTAGGTTTCAACATTTGGAAGAAGTGGACCAAGAAGACTTGAGAGATGTTGTGACTAAACTGTTGGGAGAATTTCTTGGGAGAGGTGTTGATTTTATTAATTGGGATGTGGATCGAGTTTATAGAGTTAATTCACAATATGCACGCATGCAGTTCCTAGAGAGGTTCATGTCAAATTTGTGAAAAGAGGCGAGAGATGAAATTCTTAGAAAACATAGGAGTGGGGCACTGACTTATAGGGGCAGGAGATAGCCATTCTGAGGCAGATTCCCAGACAGGTACGTGAAATGAGAAAGAAATATTACTTTTATCAAGCAAATTGTACCAGAAGGAGTGGGCTTCAGATGGCTGATGCCAGAGGATTGATGATTTTCCGGGAGGGCATTACGAAAAAATTAGTACAATTGCGGAGGCTGCGGCTCACGTGGAGGAACACAAAGCCCTCCTGGATTTAGATGACCCAGGAATTGAAGAAGGGAGGTTATAGACCATGGGCGGAGGCGGCTGCCGCTGTTGCGCCCTGGAATTGGGTCAGGCTGAACCCAGAGTTCTGAGATCCAAAACTAGGAAGTGACAAAGATATTTGGTATTGTGTTGGTTTTCCTTATTCTCTTTCGTATGATATTCTGATTATTCTTGACCCTTCCTTATTGTGTATGTAAGATTGAAACTTAGCTACTTCGTATCACCTGCTTGCCATATGGCTGTTGTATGTGTTTAAAATTTTGAGTAAAATTCTTATCATGTATAAGAAAAATGAAAATTTACCATACCTGATATGTATTTGCATAAATCTTTTTTGACCAATAAAAACTTTTTATATAAAAAAAAAAAAAAAAAAAAAAAAGATAAACAGAAAGTAGAGAGTTACAGGTAGTCCTTGACAACCGTTTAGTGACCATTCGTAGTTAAAATGATAATGAAAAAAGAGACTTAAAACCAGTCCTTGCACTTATGCGTATTGCAGCATCCCCAAGATCACGAGAATCACTTTGCTTAGCAATGGAAATTCTGATCCCAATTTTGCTATAAATCTTACCTATTTTTGTTCCCATGAATGATGGTCAGCATTATCTTTTCTAACAGTGTTCAGCTGGATAGGTAGGGTAATATCATAGAACATAGACTAAATATAATAGAACATAGATTAATAGAGTTGAGAAGGACCTTGGAGGTCTTCTAGTTCAACCCCCTGCTTGAGCAGGAGACCCTATACCAGAGATGGCTAACCTTTTTGCCGTTGCGTGCCAAAAGTGGGGGGAGCACGGGAGGGTCGTGCGTGCATGCCCACACCCATAATTCAATGTGCCCGTCCGCATACGCATGCAACCCCTTGCGCTCCCCCCACTTTTGGCACTGTAGGGCCTTTCCCACCCCCTGGAGGCCCTCCGGAGGCTGGAAATGGCCCATTTCCCAACTTCTGGTGGGCCCGGAAGGCCTGAAAATCAGCTGGTTGGCATGCACATGCTCTCTGGAGCTGTGCTAGGGCAACACTTGCATGCCATAGGTTCACTATAATGGCCCTATACCATTTCAGATAAATTATTGCCCAGTCTCTTTCTGAAAGCCTCCAGTGATGAAGCACCCACAACAAAGGCAAGTTGTTCCATTGGTTGACTGCTCTTACCAGTAGGAAATTTCTCCTTAGTCCTAGGTTGTTTCTCTCCTTGGTTAGTAAACAAACACATACTTCTGATTCAGTTTTTAGTACTTGTGACTATTGTTGGATATAAAAGCATTTAGATTACTAGTCTTACTTACACTTGGGGCTTCGTACAAATAACAGGTTGAGTGTTGTTTTTTTCTTTAATCCGTTTCTAAAATATATAATGATAGCATCTTAATTATGAATATTGTTTCTCCGTAAAGCTCCCCCAATGTGATTCAGATAGTTAATATAAAACAATCTAGCTGAAAAACTGAAAGCTGTGGTCTAAAAGCCCACTAAAACTTCTTCAGTAAATCACTAAATGAAATCAATTTTCAGCTACATTTAAAACTAGACAAAGATAGAGCTATAAATTACTTCCTTCAGGTTACCACTTGAAAAGGTTATGTCTGTAGTGCCAGCCAATCTGATGGACTGTGATGGCAGAGCCTGCAAGCAGGGCAGGAAAAGCCTCTCTTAAATTGTGATATTTTTCTAAACCTTGTAATACTTCCATCAGTTCGGGGGGGGGGGGATTTTTTTCACCTTTAGGAACTTGTCTTGAATTCTTTTGCTGACTTCCCTTTACCCACCCAGTCTTAAAAATATTAAACTGCTAGAATTTCTATCTAGGGATCTTGGGTTTTGCATACTATGAGCGAGCTAGCTAGTAATGTTTTCCCCTTTTTGCTTTCATATTATGTTAAAGATAGCTATTGGAAACGAAGGGGCAATTCTGATTCCAATTCAGAGGTCCATAATTAGAATTGCAAATGTAAATTTCCTATTCTTTATAAAATTCATAATTTTGTAAAGAAGATTAAATGTAAAGGATACGCTCAACCCAGTGGAGAAGATTAAGCTTTAAAATCATTCCTATCAGTTTATTTTCTTCTCGTTTTTGTTGTGGAAAAGACCAAGCATTTTAAAATGCATTTCTCCTTTTCATGGCAAATTTATGCTAAACGGAGAGAAGCAGAAATTTTTCTAAAGCCAATGTAGTTGTAAGCCATTATGAACCTAAATATGATGGAGGTATTTTTCCAGAAAAACTCTGTGAGTGGCTGTGTGAAATAAATGCAAAAGTGAGTATAGGACTCTTCAGTAAGACCTGAAAAGCATCCAAAAGAGGTACTTTAACCGGTACACAGAGACAGCCAGGTGCAACTTCTGAAGCAGTTATGTAAGCCTTGCAAAATATGTTGCTTTTACAATTCAAAGAGAGGTACTTTGTATGCACTCCAACATTTTGCAAATCTTCTCTTCTCAATACTTTCCACAGTCGTACTCTTCAGCATTTCGGAAAGAAAGTACCAATTTAGGGGCTTGGTTTATAGGATTCTAGAACCTGCAAATTAAAAAGCTTCCAACTAAGATAGTTATTGTTTAAATAAACAGTTGGCAGTCAGGGAGCATATATCTCCCAGATAAATGTAATGTTCTTTAATCGAGTGAAGATAATCCTAAGGGATTAAATAGAATAGAATATTATCACACTTAAAAAAAAAACACCCTCTGTATTTTCATGTCTTCAGCATTTGTAGGCTGGGATCCAAAGAACTGTGCAAATAATTTTTCAAAGTTTCCTTGGGCATGTTCTTTTTAAATTTCTATTTGAAACGTGCATGCCCTAATGTTTCAGAAATTGAAGTGTAGAGTTATGGCATGAACTTCTTGAAAGTGCTTATTTGAAAGCCTTGTTTTGGGAAATTAACACTGCGAAACATTAACCTCAAAGTAATCTTTAATTACATTGGAAACACCAGCACTCTGCCTAAGATTCATTGCAGACAATAATGTCTTCTCTAGGTTGCTCTGGTAAAAGCCTTTAATACCATTAACTGCTCATCGTTTTTGTGAAGTGCTGTACTTCATTTCAGTCTAAATTAAAATAATAAATCTGATTGTTTCTTAACAAATCAAACCAAGTTCACTTATCTTTTTTTAAAAATCGTTTTCTGGAAATCTTTATGCCTCTTCATTCCATCTTTTCCTCTTGGGAACAATCAATACATTGTTGGAAGGTGTCGAGTTTAAAGCTTGTTAATATGTGAAAATCAGGATCATTTATGTGCTCTTGAGATTTTCTTTTTAATAATTCAGAGGCTATAATTTATTTCCAAAAGGAATCAAACAATAAAGTCTTTATGTAGTGACATGACTACAGAAACTGAGGATGCCTTCAGGATTATAACATCATTTTAAAACATTGTTTTGCAGTTTGGAGGTATCAGGAGGAAGATAATTTATTTCTCTTGTTTTAAAAAAGCAAAATTGCCCTGAATTATTTGAGGTGTTCCCCACCTCCTAATCCAATCATAACTTTTTTGGGAAAATAATGTACGTATCGGTATTCACCATTTACCAACTTTCTTTAATCTCACCCCCGCCTGTCTTTACAAACACGGAGGAGATTCTAACACAGGAGGAGGCAATTCCCACGGAGCCATGGATTACTAAAAAAACCAAACGACGGAAACGAAGGAAAAGAGGTAAACGATCTGGGATCTTAAACAGATTAAGAAGTCACATTAAAACTCCTCTGCCTTCAATTTTCCTAACAAATATACGCTCACTTGCAAATAAGATGGATGAAATACTCCTCTTAAACAAATATTCTGATTTTCGCAATTCAGCAGTCCTATGCCATCACTCTGCTAAACAAATAATTCCCTCAACACTGTCAGACTATTTACTGAATCTGCACTACTATTAATCGTTTCATAGTTCCCATCACCAATCTCTTTCCACTTATGACTGTATGACTATAACTTGTTGCTGGCAATCCTTATGATTTATATTGATATATTGATCATCAATTGTGTTGTAAATGTTGTACCTTGATGAACGTATCTTTTCTTTTATGTACACTGAGAGCATATGCACCAAGACAAATTCCTTGTGTGTCCAATCACACTTGGCCAATAAAATTCTATTCTATTCTATTCTTCTCTGAAACCTGGTTAAATGAATCAATTGAAAATAGCAGCCTGAACATTCCAGGATTTCAAATTGAACGATCAGACAGGATTCCAGAAACATCTGGTAAAAAGAAAGGAGGAGGCTTATGCCTATATATTAATTCAACCTGGTGTCAAGATTTTAACATAATTTACAAATTCTGTGACAACAATTTAGAGACTCTAATTATCAACTGCAAACCTTACTATTCGCCTCGTGAATTTTCCTCATTTCTTCTAATTGCTGTTTATGTCCCACCACAAGCCTGTGTAAACAAGGCATTACGAACTCTAGCTGACCAAATCATGGAGGCTGAAGCCAAACACCCTGATTCACTGGCCATTGTTTTGGGAGATCTAAACAAGGCAAACTTAAGGAAAGAACTACCAAAATACTTTCAGCATGTCAATTGTCCCACCAGAGGCAAGAATACTCTAGACCACTGCTACACAACACTAAAAGATGCCTATCGGTCTTTACCACGTGCAGCTGTAGGACACTCTGATCATTGCATGATTCACCTTGTACCTGCTTACAGGCAAAGACTTAAAGCCATAAAACCAATAATTAAATCAGTGAAAACCTGGACGGAGGAATCAGAATTAAAGCTACAGGCATGTTTTGACTGCACTGATTGGAATATTTTAAAGATACCTCTGCAGACCTGGATGAACTCACAGATACTGTAACATCATATGTCAGCTTCTGTGAAGACCTATGTGTACCTACAAGGAACTTGCGAATACACAGTAACAACAAACCTTGGTTTACACCTAAACTTAAGCAGCTACGACATTCCAAAGAGGAAGCCTACAGAAAAGGTGATAAAATGCTGTACAATCAGGCCAGAAATGCACTAACAAGGGAGATAAGAGCAGCAAAAAGAAGCTACTCTGAAAAGCTAAAGAATCAATTTTCAGCAAATGAACCAGCAAACATGTGGAAAACTCTTAAAAATATCACCGCCTATGGCAAACCTCCTTCCCAGGCTGAAGGTAATCAACAACTGGCAGATGACCTGAATGAGTTTTACTGCAGGTTTGAAAGGAAACTACAGCCACCTATCTCCACAACCCCATCTCAGACACACCAACAACAGCCAAGCCTCCTACAACTGACCCCATTTCATTGGGTTCACAACCCCTAGTGATCACAGAAAAGGAAGTGCAGGACCTATTTCACAGACAAAAGCCAGGAAAAGCTCCAGGCCCAGACAAGATAACTCCTTCTTGCTTAAAAGTCTGTGCTGACCAATTGGCCCCCATCTTCACCCATATTTTCAATAAATCACTAGAGATGTGCTATGTTCCTTCTTGCTTCAAACGCTCTACCATCATCCCAGTGCCGAAGAAGCCCACCATCAAGGATCTGAATGACTACAGACCAGTTGCTCTAACATCTGTAGTCATGAAAACCTTTGAAAGGCTAGTGCTTTCCTACCTGAAAACCATCACGGATCCGCTGTTAGACCCCTTGCAATTTGCAGGCAAATAGATCAACAGATGATGCTGTTAATATGGCTCTGCACTACATCCTACAACATCTTGAGTCTCCAAAGACTTGTAGACTTTAGTTCAGCATTCAATACCATCATTCCAGACACTCTTCTAACTAAGCTAAACCAGCTACAGGTACCGGAACAGACTTGTTAGTGGGTCACAAGCTTCCTAACAAACAGGAAGCAGCAGGTGAAGCTAAGCAAGATCACATCAAATACCTGTACAATTAGCACAGGGGCCCCCCAGGGCTGTGTGCTCTCCCCACTTCTCTCTGTATACCAATGACTGCATCTCCAAAGATCCATCTGTTAAGCTACTGAAGTTCGCAGATGACACAACAGTGATTGGTCTCATTTGAGACAATGACGAATCCGCATATAGACGAGAGGTCGAACGACTAGCCTTGTGGTGCAACCAAAACAATCTGGAACTGAACACACTCAAAACCGTAGAAATGGTGGTAGACTTTAGGAGAAACCCTTGCATACTTCCACCTCTCACAATACTAGACAACACAGTATCAACAGTAGAAACCTTCAATTTTCAGCTACATTTAAAACTAGACAAAGATAGAGCTATAAATTACTTCCTTCAGGTTACCACTTGAAAAGGTTATGTCTGTAGTGCCAGCCAATCTGATGGACTGTGATGGCAGAGCCTGCAAGCAGGGCAGGAAAAGCCTCTCTTAAATTGTGATATTTTTCTAAACCTTGTAATACTTCCATCAGTTCGGGGGATTTTTTCACCTTTAGGAACTTGTCTTGAATTCTTTTGCTGACTTCCCTTTACCCACCCAGTCTTAAAAATATTAAACTGCTAGAATTTCTATCTAGGGATCTTGGGTTTTGCATACTATGAGCGAGCTAGCTAGTAATGTTTTCCCCTTTTTGCTTTCATATTATGTTAAAGATAGCTATTGGAAACGAAGGAAAAGAGGTAAACGATCTGGGATCTTAAACAGATTAAGAAGTCACATTAAAACTCCTCTGCCTTCAATTTTCCTAACAAATATACGCTCACTTGCAAATAAGATGGATGAAATACTCCTCTTAAACAAATATTCTGATTTTCGCAATTCAGCAGTCCTATGCCATCACTCTGCTAAACAAATAATTCCCTCAACACTGTCAGACTATTTACTGAATCTGCACTACTATTAATCGTTTCATAGTTCCCATCACCAATCTCTTTCCACTTATGACTGTATGACTATAACTTGTTGCTGGCAATCCTTATGATTTATATTGATATATTGATCATCAATTGTGTTGTAAATGTTGTACCTTGATGAACGTATCTTTTCTTTTATGTACACTGAGAGCATATGCACCAAGACAAATTCCTTGTGTGTCCAATCACACTTGGCCAATAAAATTCTATTCTATTCTATTCTTCTCTGAAACCTGGTTAAATGAATCAATTGAAAATAGCAGCCTGAACATTCCAGGATTTCAAATTGAACGATCAGACAGGATTCCAGAAACATCTGGTAAAAAGAAAGGAGGAGGCTTATGCCTATATATTAATTCAACCTGGTGTCAAGATTTTAACATAATTTACAAATTCATAATTTTGTAAAGAAGATTAAATGTAAAGGATACGCTCAACCCAGTGGAGAAGATTAAGCTTTAAAATCATTCCTATCAGTTTATTTTCTTCTCGTTTTGTTGTGGAAAAGACCAAGCATTTTAAATGCATTTCTCCTTTTCATGGCAAATTTATGCTAAACGAGAGAAGCAGAAATTTTCTAAAGCCAATGTAGTTGTAAGCCATTATGAACCTAAATATGATGGAGGTATTTTCCAGAAAAACTCTGTGAGTGGCTGTGTGAAATAAATGCAAAAGTGAGTATAGGACTCTTCAGTAAGACCTGAAAAGCATCCAAAAGAGGTACTTTAACCGGTACACAGAGACAGCCAGGTGCAACTTCTGAAGCAGTTATGTAAGCCTTGCAAAATATGTTGCTTTTACAATTCAAAGAGAGGTACTTTGTATGCACTCCAACATTTTGCAAATCCTCTCTTCTCAATACTTTCCACAGTCGTACTCTTCAGCATTTTGGAAAGAAAGTACCAATTTAGGGGCTTGGTTTATAGGATTCTAGAACCTGCAAATTAAAAAGCTTCCAACTAAGATAGTTATTGTTTAAATAAACAGTTGGCAGTCAGGGAGCATATATCTCCCAGATAAATGTAATGTTCTTTAATCGAGTGAAGATAATCCTAAGGGATTAAATAGAATAGAATATTATCACACTTAAAAAAAAAACACCCTCTGTATTTTCATGTCTTCAGCATTTGTAGGCTGGGATCCAAAGAACTGTGCAAATAATTTTTCAAAGTTTCCTTGGGCATGTTCTTTTTAAATTTCTATTTGAAACGTGCATGCCCTAATGTTTCAGAAATTGAAGTGTAGAGTTATGGCATGAACTTCTTGAAAGTGCTTATTTGAAAGCCTTGTTTTGGGAAATTAACACTGCGAAACATTAACCTCAAAGTAATCTTTAATTACATTGGAAACACCAGCACTCTGCCTAAGATTCATTGCAGACAATAATGTCTTCTCTAGGTTGCTCTGGTAAAAGCCTTTAATACCATTAACTGCTCATCGTTTTTGTGAAGTGCTGTACTTCATTTCAGTCTAAATTAAAATAATAAATCTGATTGTTTCTTAACAAATCAAACCAAGTTCACTTATCTTTTTTTTTAAATCGTTTTCTGGAAATCTTTATGCCTCTTCATTCCATCTTTTCCTCTTGGGAACAATCAATACATTGTTGGAAGGTGTCGAGTTTAAAGCTTGTTAATATGTGAAAATCAGGATCATTTATGTGCTCTTGAGATTTTCTTTTTAATAATTCAGAGGCTATAATTTTGGCTATCAGTGTCATATAATTTTGGCTATCAGTGTCATATAATTTTGGCTATCAGTGTCATATAATTTTGGCTATCAGTGTCATATAATTTTGGCTATCAGTGTCATATAATTTTGGCTATGATATATAGTTATTGTTGATCCTTTTTCATTAAGAGTTTACTATATATCCCTTTGGGAGGCTGTGTCTAGCTGATTTTCCATTGATTAAAAAGTCCAACAAAAATTAAGAAATCAGCCCATTTTAATATTCCCCTCAATTTCTTCTAGAGGACTTGAGAGGCAGGTGGAATGGACAGATCATAGTTCTTGACTCACAGTCAGAAACTAATGAGAAGTCTTCCCCTTTTAAAGTTTCTCACTTCGTTTGGGTGTCTATAGACTCTTCTTTATGATATACTAGGTTTCATAAATATAATCTTACCTCTTTTAGCTTGTCTATAAAAACAACCACTTGGATGTCTTGTCTTGGTCCAACATTTTGTTTCTCACAAGGGCCAAAAGATACCTTTATGAGTTTGATAAACAGAAAGTAGAGAGTTACAGGTAGTCCTTGACAACCGTTTAGTGACCATTCGTAGTTAAAATGATAATGAAAAAAGAGACTTAAAACCAGTCCTTGCACTTATGCGTATTGCAGCATCCCCAAGATCACGAGAATCACTTTGCTTAGCAATGGAAATTCTGATCCCAATTTTGCTATAAATCTTACCTATTTTTGTTCCCATGAATGATGGTCAGCATTATCTTTTCTAACAGTGTTCAGCTGGATAGGTAGGGTAATATCATAGAACATAGACTAAATATAATAGAACATAGATTAATAGAGTTGAGAAGGACCTTGGAGGTCTTCTAGTTCAACCCCCTGCTTGAGCAGGAGACCCTATACCAGAGATGGCTAACCTTTGCGTTGCGTGCCAAAAGTGGGGAGCACGGGAGGGTCGTGCGTGCATGCCCTAATGTTTCAGAAATTGAAGTGTAGAGTTATGGCATGAACTTCTTGAAAGTGCTTATTTGAAAGCCTTGTTTTGGGAAATTAACACTAAACATTAACCTCAAAGTAATCTTTAATTACATTGGAAACACCAGCACTCTGCCTAAGATTCATTGCAGACAATAATGTCTTCTCTAGGTTGCTCTGGTAAAAGCCTTTAATACCATTAACTGCTCATCGTTTTTGTGAAGTGCTGTACTTCATTTCAGTCTAAATTAAAATAATAAATCTGATTGTTTCTTAACAAATCAAACCAAGTTCACTTATCTTTTTTTTTAAATCGTTTTCTGGAAATCTTTATGCCTCTTCATTCCATCTTTTCCTCTTGGGAACAATCAATACATTGTTGGAAGGTGTCGAGTTTAAAGCTTGTTAATATGTGAAAATCAGGATCATTTATGTGCTCTTGAGATTTTCTTTTTAATAATTCAGAGGCTATAATTTATTTCCAAAAGGAATCAAACAATAAAGTCTTTATGTAGTGACATGACTACAGAAACTGAGGATGCCTTCAGGATTATAACATCATTTTAAAACATTGTTTTGCAGTTTGGAGGTATCAGGAGGAAGATAATTTATTTCTCTTGTTTTAAAAAAGCAAAATTGCCCTGAATTATTTGAGGTGTTCCCCACCTCCTAATCCAATCATAACTTTTTTGGGAAAATAATGTACGTATTGGTATTCACCATTTACCAGCTTCCATGTATTTCTTGCAATGGGTGATGTCAACAGCATTCAGTATTCCAAAATTATACATCTGTGTAATGACATAATCAGTGTTCTTTTATTCATCTGGAATATTTATGTATTTATTTGATTTTTATCCCAAGGTAGCAAGCATACCTAATATTCCTTCCTTCTGATATTTTCCCCAAACAACTCTGTAAGGTGGGTTGGACTGAGAGAGCAATGGACCCAAGATGGCTTCCATACTTCGTCTTTTTTTTTTTTTACAATTGTGTAACACAGCTATTTTTTGTGAACTTTCTATTATAAATTGTTGCCTGGATGGTTGTGTTTAGTTGGTTTATTTATGGGATTTCTAAGGAAGGGTGTGGCCCTTTCTAGTATGCATTACAGGATATTTTGTACATTTATGTTATTTTTTAGTGCTGACATTTTTGAAGTGCTGATATTTTGCCCACTTTAGGAAGCTCTCCTTATTTATATTGCAATTATCCACCTTGGCAGTATTAGTTACTCTAGAAGAATGCAGTTTCCAATACAGTTGTCTGAATTGGAACAAATATTAAAATTTGTCCTCCTGTAGTAATGATTATAAAAACTCCTTGAACCTTAATCTCAGGTTAGGTTTTGTTTAGAACTTTGGGCATTTTGACTTAATAAAGGTTCTGTCTCTTGAAACATGCATTTATGTACAGTGTTTGTGCTGCAAAGTATCCTCAGAGGAACAATATACATACCCTTGAACAAGCTAAATTGAATTTTCTTAATCTCATTTCCTGGTGTGCTTAAATTATTGTTACCAATAATACAATCTGCTTATTCTTCTGAGAGAGAAATACAAATAATGTTGTGTGAGAAGGTAGTTCATATAGTAAACAAAAAGAAAAAAAATAGAAAAGAAAAAATGTTCCTGTTCACAGACGAGAGAGAATTTGCCCTGCACTTACCAAGTATTAGTTAAGGAGAGATGAGATTTTTTTGATAGACATTTGGAGGCAAGTGGGAGTTTAAAAGAGAACTGAAGTCAGAATGGTTAAATATAAATTGTTAGCCCAACTCTAGGAAGTAATGGAAAAATACAAAAGCCTTCCTAATATAGTACATAATCAAACATCAAATATAAACAATTTGAGAGCCCAAAAGTGAGCCTGTTTTTGGCAAAAGCGGGCCGTGCGGAGCATTGCAAGTGCTTCTAGGGGCCGGAGAGGGTGAAAACGCGACACGCAGAGGGTTCGGGAGGCCGAAAACAGAGCTGTTTTTGGTGAAAAAAGACTGTGTGGAGCACTGCAGAGTGCTTCTGGGGGCTGGGGAGGGCGAAAATGCAATATGCAGAGGGTTAGGGAGCTCAAAAACAGACCCATATTTGGTCTATAAGATGCATCGAAATTTTCACCCACTTTTTTGGGGGGGAAATGCGTCTTACATGCTGAAAAATACGGTAATTTAGAAGCTGCTCTCCTGAAGATAGCAAGCTCTTGTTGAGCTACTGTGACAAGCAGAAAGCTTCTCATCCTGGGGAATCCCCTAAAGCTATCATTCAGTCAAGCCTGAGAAACATACTAATGAAAAAAATGTTGTTAAAAAGGAAGATAGTAAAAATGCTTGGCTACAAAGATATGTATAAGATACAGAACAAAATATTAAGTTGACAAATTTACCATGCAACTAATAGTATTTTTAATTGGTAGGAATTTATAGATTAATCTTTACCTTTAAACCTATTAGGTACTTCCTTCCTCTGTTTTTCCTTCTCTTGCTATCCTTGTTATTCTGTAATAGAAAAAATCAAGTAAGCAATGGAGATACATTCAGGCATCCTTTTTCCAACAGAATGCTCCCTCATATTGGATCAGTCCCCATAATAATCAGTTCAAACACATCTAGAAAGTACAATTCTAGATTAAGGGATCTCAACCTACAAGCCATTTGCAACCTAAAGAAAATCAGGTAAAGGAACAGCTTGGAAATGTCAGCATAAACCGACTTCAAAGCCAGCTTTGTTATAAAAATACTTACTAGCTTAAGCTCTAGAATCTTGCCTCAGAGTATACTATTTAAAAGCTTTGACTCAAATGTTTCTGAAATAATGTATGAAAGATTTAAGAGAACCATTGGGAAGAGACTTGAAACCACGTAGCTTCATTATGAGAAACCGTACCCTAGCCCTATTTCAGTAAATGGCTTCATTTAAGATGAATATACAATGGAATTAAATCTTACTTTTGCAACAAAATAAAACTTATTTAGCTAAGAAAATAGCTATGGAACTGGTGCAATATTTTTACAGAAACACACACATGCTTCCATATATATATGTATGCACACACATACAAACACATGCACAGGAACACATCATTTTTATATATGCATAGGTTGATTTTCTATAGCTGATAGATATGAAAAAAGAGTATTACATATCTTTTTCGTAAGATAATATTTATAGCTGCAAGACAAACTACAGGTACTCCTTGAGTTATGACCATAATAGAGAATGCCCATCATGGTTGTAACTCATGATGGCTATAAAGCGGATCGGTCACATGACCGACCTGATTTTATGACTTATTTTTAAAATAACTGAAGTGAACCCATGGCTGTTAAGCGAATCAGTGGCTCATTATATGATGGTTTTGCCGGTTTTTGTTAAAAACTATGGTATATGCAGTCACACAACTGTGGGACAGTGCAAACACCAATACCAGGTGCTTGAAAGTTAGTCACATGATTGTGAAGGGTTCCCAGTTGTTGGAACTTCTGAATCCAGGTTGTAAATACCCCCAGATAGATCCATCGAAACTCTGAACAATTGCTAGGTGACCAGTCATAAGCCTGTAGATGGGCTTAGTTTGTACAGCCTGATTTCTGGCATGCTACGGCTTGGTGCCGTTCCACAGACCGGGGGGTTGAGGACCCCCCTGTCTTATGATATTTAACAAAAAGTTACTTGGAATCAATTATTGGGGAAACACAGTTTTCACGAATGTTGCAGAGTATGAAGAGGATAACCTTGTTAGTATGACTGAAGCTTCATCTGTTTTTTTATGTACGCCGCACAGGCATTGCACACAGAAAACAGTGCAAGTTCAATCTCCTCATTGCAACCATCATCTTGTTTGACTGTTTTTTAGGAAATGTTATAATGATCAGGTTTTGAGTGCATGGGGGAAAAAAATTAAATGACTTGTGAGCCTACCTGTATTTGCTTGTCTTCTATCTGTAATTTGTTAGAAGTCTAGAGGCAAGTTTTACTTATCACACTCTAAAGCAGGGGTCTCCAACCTTGGTCCCTTTAAGGCTTGTGGACTTCAACTCCCAGAGTCCTTCAGTCAGCAAAGCTGGCTGAGGAACTCTGGGAGTTGAAGTTCATTAGCCTTAAAGGCAGTGGTGGGATTCAAGTAATTTAACAACCGGTTCTCTGTCCTAATGATTTCTTCCAACAACCAGTTTGCCAAACTACTCAGAAAGTTAACAACCGGTTCTCCCGGTTGACGACAAGTTAACAACCGGTTCGAACTGGCTGAATCCCACCACTGCTTAAAGGGACCAAGGTGGGAGACCCCTGCTCTAAAGCACTCTAAATTGATAACAATATATTTACATTGATTAAATTATTGCTGGTTAAATGGTTACATTTTCTAATGGCGATAGAATAATCTCTGGTTTTTGTTTGGGTAATATTTGCATTTCATAATCATAACTGACCAGTCTTTGTATTTAGATTATTTTATTTTTATTAATTTTTTTATTTTTGTCGTAACAATATATACAAGCATTACATAAAGGATTATATAATATATAAACATATATATGAGGAGAAACAAGGTAATATAAACATATATATATATAGGGGAAGAAACAATAGGACAGGAACGGTAGGCGCGTTTGTGCTCTTATGCACGCCCCTTAGAGTCCTCTTAGGAAAGTGGTGAGGTCAACCGTGGATAGATTTTGAGTAAAGTAATTATAATTTGTATGTTGCTCAGGTAGGTTGTAGCACCTACCTTAGCTGATTTTGAAACACAAGAAAAAGAAACTGTGCTTAGATGAGCACTCTTCTAAATACCAGAACTATAGGCTGGATTAGGAAATTTAAACAAAGTAGGTGGCAGCATGGACAGGACTATTAAATCACCAGGAGTCATGCTCAGTGCACCTTTTACTCAGCTGTCTGTTGTTCTCTTGGCAGCAGCAGATACGAATTGATAGGTAGTTTGGTTGCATTTTTCTCTTTGAATTGGTATCTACTTTTCTTTCCCTTTCTGCAAGCTGTCACAACTTTAGGGTGTTGGAGATGACAGGACAGGATTCCTATTTATAAGAGAAGCCATTCATTTCTCAATTTTGCTGTCTATAGAAATACGATCCAGTTTCGCTGCATACTGAGTCTTGATTCTCCAGTGTAAATATCTACAGGTCTCATAGCTGAAGACATTATAAAACTAACTCCAATTAATTGTAGACAGAATGAGCTGGTACTAAACGAGTCTAGCTTATGTAACCATGCCCCCTCTAGTGGCTGATTCCTGTGACTTATACTTTATCAGTTTCAAGTCTCCTATTTCATCGTATTTTGAGATAGGTTCCTTGTTCATAATAACAAAATCATAATAATGCAAAATAGATACTAGATTTATTATTTATTTTATTTTTATTTTATTTATTTTTTATTTTATTAAATTTCTATACCGCCCTTCTCCCGAAGGACTCAGGGCGGTGTACAGCCAAAATAAAACACAGAATATATACAATTAAAAGAATTTAAAAAGAACTATTACTGTGCGGCTGATTATTAAAACATTTAAAAATTTAAAATATTATTAAAACCCCAATTTAAAACAACTATTTATGCCAGTCCTGCTTGAATGAATAAATATGTTTTAAGCTCACGACGGAAGGTCCGAAGATCAGGCACTTGACGTAAGCCGGGGGGGAGTTCGTTCCAGAGTGTTGGTGCTCCCACAGAGAAGGCCCTACTCCTGGGGGCCGCCAGCCGACATTGTTTGGCGGACGGCACCCTGAGAAGGCCCTCTCTGTGAGAGCGTACGGGTCGGTGGGAGGCATAAGGTAGCAGCAGGCGGTCTCGTAAGTACCCGGGTCCTAAGCCATGGAGCGCTTTAAAGGTGGTAACCAGGATCTTGAATCTTCAGCTCTAGAGAATTACAAAGTTTCTTTTAAGTAAATTGTAAAAGTAGATTTTTGGATCTTGACATGAAGGTTAAACCTTTTTTCAGAAAGGAGAAAATCTGTTTTTTTCCAAGCATCAGAGCACATTTGAAAATTTTTCAGACACATTTGTTGACTTCTGTTGTCTATCCTGGGATATGCAGTTCATTTTGGATCAACATTTTCATCTGTTACTGTGAGGACACCCAGTAGTGGGCAGCATTAGGGTAAAATCTTGCTTTGATTTAATGTACATTTTTGTGTAAGAGGAATTAAACTAATGATTACTCATCATATATTTAATGATACCAATACAGACGGGTTAGTTAATTATTTTAATCATGATTTATTCACAAAGCTGGAAGATTCTAAGATAACTTCTAATAAAAATGTATTCAGCTTTCTTCATAAAATCTGAATCCATATTTAGTACTACAAGGGAGATACAGATTTCTAGAAGTACAAAATACAGGTAGGTAGTCCTTGACTTATAACTGTTCATTTAGTGACTGTTCAAAGTTACTGAAGAAAGTGACTTATGACCTTTTTTCACACTTACGACCATTGCAGCATCCCCATGGTCATATGTTCAAAAGTCAGATGCTTGGCCACTGGTTCATATTTATGATGGTTGCAGTGTCCTGAGGTCCTGTGATCAGCTTTTTAGCTCTTCTGACAAGTAAAGCCAATGGGGAAGTTAGATTCGCTTAACCATGTTATTAACTTAACAAATGAATCATTTATTTCATTCATTTAACATGTTTGGCAAGAAAAGTTGTAAAATGGGGCAAAACTCACATAACAAATGTTTCATTTAGCAACATAAATTTTGGGCACGATTGTCACAAGTCAATGACTACCTGTACAGAAACGGTTTTGTTCTAAGCACAGAATTTAAAACATTCTTTCAAATGATTTTGTATAAGCTGATTTGATTCTTTTGCTTGCTCCCTGCAGTATTCCCCCGACCATCCATTCCCCGCCAGCCCCACTAGGTAGATGAGACCAGGAAATCAACTCCACAGAAAGACTAAAACTAATTTCTTGAGAAGGTAATTTATTGAGAATTAATAACTGAATCTGGCAAATCTGGTTCTGTTGTGTCTTCTTGATGTCTTATATTCCAGTGAATCAGGGAGATGTCTGTCAACAATGCTGTGTGGATGAAGGGCATGATTCATTGTCATTATTTTTCTGGTCTTCCTACCCAAGGCTTTTAGTTTTTTTTGAGTTCCAGATATGGAGTTGCCCAGGTCTTAATTGCCTTGATGGTATTTCTTCCACTGAGCTCAGGCTTTAAGATCTTTACTCTCATGATGTATAGAAAACAGAATAACAGAGTTGGAAGGGGCCTTGGAGGACTTCTAGTCCAACCACTGCTCAAGCAGGAGACTCTACCAAATGCTGTCCAATCTTTTCTTTAAAATCTCCAGTGATGGAGCTCCCACAACTTCTGGAGATAAGCTGTTCCACTGACTTACTGTTCTCACTGTCAGGAAATTTCTCTTTAGTTTTATGCTGAAACTCCAGTTTCCATCCATAACTTCTTGTTCTGCCTTCAGGTGTTTTGTAGAATAGGTTGAGCCGCTCTTCCCTTTGATGGCCCCTCAAATATTGCTATCATGACACCCCTAGTCCTTCTGTTTGTTAGACTAGACATACTCTGTTCCTACAACTATAGATCATACGTTTTAGCTTCCAGGCCCCTAATCATCTTATTTTTCTCTGCACTCTTCCTAGAGCCTCAGCATCTTTTTTTTGTATTGAAGTGATCAAAGTTATGACTATTGAGCCAGGTTTTACCTATTCTGTACCTGGTTTTTCTTGCCTAAGTGTAAAACCTTACTTTTCTCACCACTGAATTGCATTTTGTTGGGTAGGGCCTAGCTTGAGCCTATCTTCTAAAGTGTTGGCTATTCCATTTCTGAAGATTACCTTTTTTCTTAAGATGTAAAAAATGTTTCAGCTCTGTTTGCCTCAGAAGTGGCTTACGCCTATTTCTGTCAAGATCCTGAAATTGCACTCTACTCTCCCTGGATCTCCCAGTGCCTTCCCTTCCTCCAGCCATTGCCACCGTTCTCACATGGCATCTTAACATTGGTCTACCTGTCCCTTTTCTTCCAGTGCTAAATTACCTCCAGTGATTGATGTGAGACTTTAGAGAAAGTTTTTGCCATGATGTGCTAGGAAAGGTGTTACCATCAACTTTTAAATTGTTTTAGTTATGTTTGTTTCTTGGTCTGGTCTTCATATGTTTTTAGATTTGTGAATTTCTCTCTTTGAGTTAGCAACTAGAACAGAGTAAGTTATATTAATTATTACTCATATTTGACCCATGTTCATCTTTTTAATGAAACATTTTAAGAATGTTGACATTCTGATTTAAATTTCACTTAACTATGAAAAAGCTACTTTCATATGCCCAGCACTAAAGGCTTTTCGAGGCTCTTGGCAACCGCATCCCCACAATCTCTAATTTTTTAACATAATTCAGTAGGACTTTCATAAGAAAATCTGCTTTTAAAGATGACTTAGAAGCTACAGTTGTAACAGCCAGGCATTTTTTAAGGAATACCCACTGTTAAACATCTATTTTTTGATCGCTGCTCTGGTTATCAGTAAGTTTCCAGGCCCAAATCAAAGTGGTGGTTATCATCTATAAAACCATACAGAGCACATGTATAAATGCTAGAAAACAGGCTGCCTTAGTGGGGCACATTATGCAGTGCAGTGCACCCTACTCCTGGCATTCAAAAAGATGTTAAAAATCTTTTCCTGTTAAACAGATTTTTGAGACTTAGTTGTGTTAGGGGACCATCACTGTTTTGGGTTTTTATTTTGTTTAAGATTTTAACTGAGTTTTTATTGAGGTAGTTGTTGGATACTTCATTTATATTGTTCATGCAGCACCCAGAATCTTAGGCAAATCTTAGGTAAATATTATTGTAATAAAACAATAAATAAGCCACAAAGAAATCTGTGTTATTATTGCTACATATCGGTAAATCCTCGACTTATGACCACAATTGAGCCCAAAATTTATATTGGTGAGACAATTGTGAAGTGAATTTTGTCCCATTTTATGCCCCTTCTTGCTACAATTGGTAAGGGAATCATTGCGGTTGTTAAATTAATAACACGGTTGTTAAGTGAATCTGGCTTCCCCATTGACTTCGTTCTTCAAAAGGTTGCAAAAGGTGATCTCATGACCCCAGAACACTGCAACTGTCATAAATATGAGCCATTTGCCAAGCGTCTGAATTTTGACCACAGGATCATGAACTAACGGTATAGTGCAATATGAGGTTTTAAAATGTCAATTACATATAGAGTATCTTATTCCATTGCGGACCTATTCTGAAGGAAATCCTTCACTTAGCCATTTTTAATAGGATAATATAGTTTTAGTTCAGATTTGATGCTTGTTTATTTGATACTTGTTTGTCAGTTCAAGTCTTGAGTAATTTAGACTGGGTTTGGATTTATGGTGAAAGAGTTGATTACCCAGAATATATGCTTAGCAATTAGATGGATTTAGAGAGCAGTTAAGATGTTGGCCTAGAAACCAGGAGAGAATGAAGTCTAGGCTTTCATAGGCATGAAAACTACTGTACTGGGTGGCTTTGGGCCAGTCGTATTCTCTCGGCCCAATCTACTGCGCAAGGTTGCTGTGGTGCAAAACAAAGGAGAAAGGAGGAGTTTTAGGTATGCTTGCCAAAAGTTTGGGATAAAATGCAGTAACAAGAAGAAGAAGAAGTAGTGTCATAGGTGCGAGAAGTAGATCACATTTAAAAAAATAGCTTGTGCAACAACAGTATGTGAGAACTACCTACAATTTTCTTGGATTATTTATAATAATGGAGGCTTGGGAAGCAGCTCTGTCTAAAATCATTCTGGAAAATAAATAGTGTTAGGTAATATATTCTCCAAGTAGTTATAAAGCACTGGATATATGTTTGTTATTATATGCTTACTGAAATTAGTGCTTGGAAGTATACTGGATTACATCTGAATTTTATCAGGGCACAGTATTCTAGAAAAAGGTGACTACAATGGATTTAAAATAATTATTTATATGGTATGCTTATAATGTCTGAAAACTTGAATTGAGAGTTTATTGTGTGTTGGGGCAAGTCATATACCACAGTGAATAGACCATGCAAAGGCAATAAGATTAGCAGTGGGTCCTTCCACTGTGGCACAATTTAACAAAGCAGGCTTGATTCTTTTTGCGTGATTTGCTAACCATAGGATACAGCGTCTCTTGAATGCATAAAACCTCATCTGATTCCTTGCTTGCTACATGCCTTGCCAATAGTTGTTGCTGGCTTGTTTAAAGATTTATGTCCTTTTCGTACTCCACCCCTTGTTAAAAAGAGAAACAAATCTAAAACAAATTGGGGATTATTTTAGGTTTTGTTCCTCAGCAGTAGACAGAATTTGCTGGCAGACAACACTCAAGAAGAAATCAGATGTATTCATTGGGGAACTATATGGAGCATCATGAAAAAGCCATCTGGAACTTTTGGGTACATCACATCGGTGACAAGCCATTGACTCTGGTGTTCTTGTTCTCTTATAAAAACAGTTCTACAGTTTTGCAGAGTCAGGGCTTCCCTGCCCCCACCCCCACCCCCGGACTGAGCATTTCCCCAAATATATAGGCTCTAAATGAATTTTAAAATGTATACAAAACCCAATATTTTTAACTGAATGTTGCAATTACTAGTTCTTCATAAAAGTAACTGTTTTGGGTGTATCACATTTATTACCTTATCTACCTGTCTCTCTACCTGTTCCTTTAATGTTTAATTTCATATGCAGTGTGGAAAAACATTGCAATTTACCTCTAAATTTAAGATAATAGATAAATGCAGGATGCCCTTGGCCTACTTACTACCACAGCCTCCTTACCCCCCGTGGTTTTGAAATGAAATATTTGTACTTATACTTCTGTTCTGAAAATATAGTAGCGATTATCGAGTCTAAACTTAGATATGTTCATGTCATTACTAATGAAACCCATTGTTGGGAGGGAAATGAAATTAAAGGGATATCAATATGCTATCTTTATTTAATTTTTGGGGAGCACTTGAAATAAGTGTTTTTTATTTCTTTTTTGTTATCAAGTGATGTCAGTAGCTGCTTTTGACTGAGTAAATTTTTTAATTTAGACAGTTCTTAGTAGGAACTCTATTCAGTTTGATTAACAATTTTTCTCCTTGTCTACCATGTTGTTCTGCCTCATCATAGGGTGGATAGGGGTGTTCCTAGAAAAGATAAATGAAGAACGATGGGAGAGTATGCCAAGAATACAGGTAGACCTTAACTTAAGTTAGTTTTGCCCCATTTTATGACTTTTCTTGTCATAGTTGTTAAGTGAATCACTGCAGTTGATAAGTTAGTAACCTGGTTATTAAGTGAATCTGGCTTCCCCATTGACTTTGCTTGTCAGAAGGCCACAAAAGGTGATCATATGACCCTGGGACACTGCGATGGCCATAAATATGAACCAATTGCCAAGCATCTGAATTTTGATCACATGATCATGGGAATGCTGCAAAAACAGACATAAGTCACATTTTTAGTGCCGTTGTAACTTTGAGCCTTCACTAAAAAACTGTTGTAAGTTCAGGACTACCTGTATATATTCCCAGTAGGGTCACTCAAAATATGAAAATCATCCCAATGTCCAGCTGAGGTAAGCAGGCATCTATATTTGGCAGCAGCAACCTAAGAAAATGCTGAAGGCATCAATTCATACTGTGTGGCATAATACAACGGTAAACGGTCTTGCATTTTTACCAAGAAAACCACATGGATAGAAAATATAAAACGACTGACAATGTGGTGCAGATGATGGGCGTCTCAAGTTGGACGGCACTCAACATACTTCTAAGTAAATACTGAGGATCTTTTGGAATGTTAATGGTGTTTATCACATGGCTAGAACAAAGCCTTTTGGGTGTCTAATTACTGATAATGGCCATTCAGGGGAAAAAAAAGAACTGGAGAGAGGTAGAATTATAATGGGAATAGGGAACATAAGAAGCAAGAACATGAGAAAGATAAAAGATGATCACACCGTTGATTACTGAGGATATAAAAAACAAAGAAGAAATTGTATTGCTTTTACAGGTAGTCCTTGACTTATAGCCATTTGTTTAGTGACCATTCAGTGTCACAGTGGCACTGAAAAAAGTGACTTTTGACCAGTTTTCGCACTTACAACCGTTATAGCATAGCATGTATTTATGACTGTTACAGTGTCTTAGGGTCATGTGATCGCCTTTTGCGATCTTTTGAAAGCAAAATCAAAGGGGAAGCCAGATTCACTTAATAACCGTATTACTAATTTAACTGCAATGGTTCACTTAACAGCTTTGGCACAACTCACTTAAAAATTGTCTTGCTTATCCATGGGCTCAGTTGTGGTCTTAAGTTGAGAACTAGCTCTATGTTTAGGAGGTTTAATAATACTTGGCTACAGTGCAATCAGTATCAAATAATACCAGTTAGACTTTGTGTACAACCTATAATGTGATGGTCATCCAAGTTTTTCTTCCAATCATAATTGGAGGTTGATGAGTTTTTCAAGTACATTTTGAAGTCAACAATACCGCAAGCAAGATGTACTGCTTCTGATTGGAGACTAGAATGCCAAAGTTTGAAAAATTAAAGAGGAAAATGTATGTGGATTCTAGGGAGGTGTATATATAGGAAAACAAAATGAATCAGGAGACCCACTTATCAATTTTTATCAGTCCAATAATGTTTTCATTGATAGAATCAGTAATTTCTTCATAGATAACTCTGCTTTCAAAGAAGCAAAATGGTATCTATATACATGGACATCACGAGATGGAGTACATAGAAATCACATTGGCTATATTATTACTAAAAGGAAGTGGTAGAGTTCAGTTATACCATGAAAGACATGGCCAGGTGCTGATTGTAGAAGAGATCATGAACTGCTCATAGTCATGTTCTAACTTAAGCTAAAGAAGAATAAAAAGGCAAACAGTTTCCAAAATATGTTCTTGAGTTTATACCCAGCATTTTCAAGGAGAATCTCATTGATAGAGAACCAGAGGAAATGTGAAATGAATTTAAAGAGTATGACAAGGGACTGCCAAAAAATGAAGAAGCACATGAAAGCAAACCAAATGTCTGAACAAACATGGAAATTGCCTAGAAGAGAAAAGAAGCCAAAGCCAAGGAAGACAAAAATCCAGGAAAAGAATTTAACAAAGAGTTTCAAAGAGTTTTTGGAAGAAACCAGAAGCAGTGTTATCTGTTCTGTAAAAATCTGTAAAGATAGTACAGAAACAGACATGGAAAAATAAAAGTCATCTAAAAATTCTCTGTATTCAGATGGAGGTTCCAACCTTGAATTAGTGTTGTGTAGTGCCCCGTAACAGGGTGAGCTCCCGTTAACTTGTCCCAGCTTCTGCCAACCTAGCAGTTCTCCAGCAGGGCGGGACCAGCAGCCAGGCATGGGAGTGACTCGGTCTGTATCCAATGGGATCGAGTCTGCTAGTTGAAAAGCACCTCCTCCTCCTGGTGCCTCCCAGCTTTCAGACTCGATCTGATTGGGAACAGACGCACTTCGGAGCTGCTTCCCTTTGAATTCTTCCCAAAGTAAGCTTTTCTTAAGTAATTAGGAGGGCGATTCAGCCCTATTTATTCCTTCCCAGCTGCTGGTATAGGGGTTGAGGCTCCCATTGTAGGTGAGCTCTCCTCCCCAGCGAGAAAGGCGATTCAGCCCGATACCGCTGGGGACAGCATAAGAAGCTGCTGGAAGAACGGGAGGCTGTTAGGCCTCAATTCGCCTCCCGTGGCTGGCAAATTCGGCGGCTGCCGAATTTAAAACACAACAGCGTGGCGGCTTTAATTAATATTAAGTTTGGGCGCTCGGGTGCTTCCCGATCGCCTCGGCCTACCCATAAAAGGGTCTAGGCCGGCCAGCCTGCCCTTACCTGAGCTCTGGGGCGTCTTTAATCAGGCCATTGATGGGCCTATTTTCCAGTCACCGGATCTTCGTGGGCGCTCCCGGGCTTCATTCCCGATCGCTTGGTGACTCAGCAGGGCCTCTGCATCGATCTTCGACTGGCTCTCCGGCCACTCACTGAGGCCTTCAGTCTGTGAGTATGATTACCCTTTTAGCCACCTCCGGTTTTACTAGCCACGTGGCAAAATACCTAGTAGGCCCTAGAGAATGGAAAAATTTCCCCACTGAATTTTTATTTAAATGGTAATTTAATTATAATTTGTCCTAGGTCATTTCTGTAATAGGCCTTGGCTTGGGCCTCTAAAGGCTCATAGGCCTCGCATCCAGGCCTTGTCCACGTGGGGTTTGAGGCCATAAAACATCTTCTCTCAATTCAGGCCATCCAAACGGTGCCACGAGATCAGCACGGTCGGGGGTTTTACTCCCGACTGTTCATAGTTCCAAAGCCCTCGGGGGGATGGAGAGCAATCCTCGACCTGAAGGCTCTGAACCGCCACATAGTCTACAGGCGGTTCAAGATGCAGTCACTCCAGTCCATCTTGGAGAGCATCAGGGAGGGGGACTTCCTCACGTCAGTAGACCTGACGGAGGCATACTTACACGTCCCTATCCTTCCGGCTCACAGACGATTCCTCCGCTTCTGCCACGGGGGTCTCCATTACCAATATTGTGCCCTTCCATTCGGGCTCTCCTCGGCCCCCAGGGTCTTCTCAAAGCTAATGGCCGCCTCACAGCGCATCTCCGGCTATTCCAATCAGAATCCAGGCTTATCTGGACGATCTCCTTATTCAATCTCGATCAGAGACCCTGGCGGCAGCGGATTTGTCCACAACCATTCAGGTTCTAGAAGCCCACGGCTTCTCGATCAACAAGGCCAAAAGTCACTTACATCCTACGAATCGAATCCAACACTTAGGGGCCATCATAGACACGATAGAGGGCCGGGTCTATCTGTCACAGGAGCGTCTCACCAATTTACAGAATCTAGTCAGGGGGGTAACCAAGAGACGCCTTATTCCTTTAAAGACCCTTTCCCAACTCTTGGGGAAACTGGTCTCCTGCATCGGCATTGTACCTTGGGCTCGTCTCCACTGCAGGACACTGCAGTGGTTTCTACTCCCCTATCAAAAGGCACACACAGCTACGTCACCAATACTTGTCCAACTTCCACAACAAGTCAGACACTCTCTTTTATGGTGGATCTCCCAGCCCTGTCAAAGGGCAGAGAGTTCAGGAACCCCAACGCCTAATCTTGACAACAGATGCCAGTCTTCATGGCTGGGCGCCCATCTGGGATCAAACATGGCTCAGGGTCAGTGGTCCCCAAGGGACCTGACCCACAACATAAACTGGTTAGAACTCAGGGCCATTCATCTGGCCTTACTATCGTTCCAGGACATTGTTCTCAATCAAGACATTCTAGTATTAACGGACAATGTGGGCGCAAAGGCTCATGTGAACCGCCTGGGGGGAACCCATTCTCAGCCTCTCTTGCAAGAGGCAGTGCAACTGGGTCTCTGGGCGGAGGCTCACCTGAGGTCCATACGGGCCTCTCATATATCAGGGGTGGCAAACACACAGGCCGACTGGCTCAGCCGAGTCTCAGTCGACCAGGGGGAGTGGCGACTGAATCCGGATATGTTCCTCGAGATCACACTCCGCTTCGGGAACCCGCTGGTAGACCTCTTTGCCACTCGAGACAATCGTCAACTGGATCGGTTCTTCTCAAGGTACCCAGTCCAGGGGCGGAGGCATAGACGCCTGCGCAGCCCTTGGCCCCCCGGCCTCCTTTATGCCTTCCCTCCCATTCCGACAATACCCAAGGTTATCAGGAAGATGCTGAGGGAACAGGCGGAACTCATCTTGCTGGCTCCACACTGGCCTCGGCGCCCGTGGTTTGCGGACCTGGTGGCTCTTTCAGTGGCTCCCCCGTGGAAACTTCCTCAGACCAAGATCTCGCTCAGCCAAGGGCAGCTGACTCATCCGGACCCTCAGTGGTTCAAGCTGACCGCCTGGCGCTTGAGCGGAGCCTCCTGAGGAAGAGACATGTACCTGCCAACGTCGCCAACACCATCCAGGCGTCTCGTCGTAGTTCCACCATTCGCATCTACGGCTCGACGTGGCGCACCTTCTACACCTGGTGTTCAAGCAAGAACATAGACCCTACCAACGCTTCTACGATCACTATCCTGATCTTCCTTCAACACGGATTGGAACAAGGTTTGGCAGCGAACACGCTCCGACGACAGGTAGCTGCTCTCTCTTCTATTTTAACTTGCGGTGCTAAACGCTCCCTAGCCCACCGGCCCCTCATCCGTCAATTTCTGAGGGGAGCAACCAACCTTTGTCCTCCGGTAGTCCACAGGTATCCATCTTGGGACCTCACGAAGGTTCTAACATCCTCACCAAGGGCCCTTCAACCTTTGCGGAGTGTGGCCTGCAATATTTGACATATAAGGTGGCCTTTCTAGTAGCCATTACTTCAGCTCGCAGAATTTCTGAACTTGCTGCCCTTTCCACCAGGGGCGGATCTCTGCGTTTTTCACTCAGATAGGGTGGTCCTCCGGCTAGATCCTACCTTCCTGCCTAAAGTTAACTCACTGTTCCATAGATCACAAGAGCTCATTCTTCCCGACTTTTCTCCAGATCCGGTACACCGGCTGGAAAGGTCCTGGCATACCCTAGATGTCCGGAGAGCCCTCCGTATTTATATCAAGCGTACCGCCTCTCTCAGGAGGACGGAGGCTCTCTTTGTGTCCTTTCAACCAACCACCATCGGCCTTAAGGTATCTTCCTCTACCATCGGTAGATGGCTTAAGGCATGCATTGCCAGAGCATATCAGATTCAGGGAATTCCTGTTCCAAGTCGCATCACTGCGCATTCTACTAGAAGCGCGGCTACTTCAGCTGCGTGGGCCACTCAGGCTCCGTTAGAGGAAATCTGCAAAGCAGCCACATGGTCTTCTCCGAATCCATTCATACGCCATTACAAGATCGATTCCTATGCATCTGCTGATGCGGCGTTCGCAGGGTTCTCCAAAGGGTCCTAGAAGGGGTTCTAACCCGGACCGGGCGGATCCTCCCGATAGGACTTGCTTTGGTATGTCCCATGCCTGGCTGCTGGTCCCGCCTGCTGGAGAATGGACATTGGTCCTACCTGAATGTCCTTTCTCTGTTGGCGGGACCAGCAGCCAGCCCCTCCCTGAACGCCCGGTTCCTGTCTTCTATAGAGGTCATTCGGGCTCTCATGGTCATATGCCGGGGGGGGGGGAGGGCATAATAGCATATTCTTGCAGTTCCTGTTTTACAGCTCAGTGCGTCGGTCTGCCGCATCATCCTCGTCCGAAAGCTGGAAGGCACCAGGAGGAGGAGGTGCTTTTCAACTAGCAGACTCGATCCCATTGGATACAGACCGAGTCACTCCCATGCCTGGCTGCTGGTCCCGCCAACAGAGAAAGGACATTCAGGTAGGACCAATGTCCATTCTAAAGCATGTAAAAAATGCAAGTAGAAAAATAGGGACCACCTTTGGTGGGAAGGTAACAGCGTTCCATGCGCCTTTGGCGTTGAGTCATTCTGGCCACATGGCCATGAAGACGTCTTTGGACAGCGCTGGCTCTTTGGCTTTGAAACAGAAATGAGCACCGCCCCCTAGAGTTGGGAACAACTAGCACTTATGTGCGAAGGGAACCTTTACCTTTAGTGTGCTAAAGGACATCCATGGACAGATAGACATGGACAAACTATTGCACAATACCCTTAATTTCGCATGTTAGAAGATTTTTTTTTTTGTTAAGGTCATCCAATGCAGATTAGAGCTCTACATAGAAAATGGGATATCACATGTTCAAGCTAACTTTAGAAAAGGCTAAGGAACACGAAACATTATTCCTGATATATGCTAGATAAGTGAGAAAGCCAAAGAATATCAAAAAGAAATAATTACATGCTTCAAAGATTGTAGAATGAAGATGATAGAATTCATTGTATTAGGTCAAGCTTGGAATATGTTGAGAAAAACAGGAATCCCAGAACTTTTTTGTTCTCATGCAAAATCTACATACAGGTCAGGAAGCCACAAAATGGTAAGAATAGGTTGGTCAAAAGCTGACAAAGAGGTGTGACAAGGCTGTTTACTCTTTCCTTATTTGTTCAGGCTATATCTTAGTATATAGCAAAAGTATTTAGATTTATATACCGCTTCACAGTGCTTTACAACTCTTTCTAAACGGTTTACAGTGGTTTACATGAGATGCGGTGACACAGTGGTTGGAATGCAGTACTACAGGCTACTTCTGCTGACTGCCGACTGCCTGCAATTTGGCAGATCGAATCTCACCAGGCTCAAGGTTGATTCAGCCTTCCATCCTTCCAAGGTGGAGACCCAGATTGTTGGGGGCAATATGTTGATTCTGTAAACCACTTAGAGAGGGCTGTAAAAGCACAGTAAAGCAATATATGCTATTGCTATAGAGTCAACATATTGCCCCAAACAATCTGGTCCTCATTTTACCCACCTTGGAGGAATGGATGGAAGGCTGAGTCAACTTTGAGCCTGGTGAGATTTGAACTGCCAAATTGCAGGCAGCTAGCAGTCATCAGAAGTAGCCTGCAGTACTGCACTCCAACCACTGAGCCACTGCAGTGGATTAAAGTATATATTAAATCTGAGCTACATCTGAGTATATATTAAAATTAGCTGGTTTGGAAGATTAGTGTTATTTTAAAAAAATCAATATTCTGCACTGTGCTTATGATATCGGTAGTCCTTGACTTATGACCACAATTGAGCCCAAAATTTCTGTTTTCTATAAGGGAGACATTTGTTAAGTGAGTTTTGCCACATTTTACGACCTTGTTAAACGAATCACCGCAGTTGTTAAGTTAGTAACACAATTGTTAACTGAATATGGCTTACCCATTGGTTTTGTTTATCAGAAGGTCGCAAAAAGCGATAAAATGATCCTGGAACACTGCAACCGTCATAAATATGACTTAGTTGCCAAGCCTCTGGACTTTGATCAGGTGACCATGGGGAGGCCGCAACAGTCATAAGTATGAAAAATAGTCATAAGTCACTTTTTTTCAGTGCCATTTTAACTTTGAACAGCAACTAAGTGAACTGTTGTAAGTTGAGGACCACCTGCACTACACTTTCAACTCTGCTTCTTCAAAGCCCAACTTTCATTTCCATAGAGTATTTGCACTAATTCTGATCTTTGTAGTACAAAATAATAATAATAATAATCAAAGTATCTGCAAGGTCTATTAATAAAAGGGAGCATAGTGAAAAAATAGAATTAAAATGAAATACAAAGAAGATCAAACTAATGACAATATGTACCAAGTAAGTTTAGGATTACGATACCGATGTGGTGGATAGATTCTGCCTTTTAGGATCAATCAGGAATAGCCTGTCCAGAAGCTAAAAATTATTGGAATAAAATAAAGGTTTGGTTAGAAGAAATGACCCAACAACATATTGATTTAAAACTGGAGCTGTTCTTATTGGGTATTCTACCAGAGAAAATTAGTAAAGAAAATATTTATTTGATTATACATGTAATAGCAGCAGCAAGAATTGTTTTTGCACAAAATTGAAAAGCAGAGAAAATACCCCTGGAAGGAAAAATTGTTTTAAAAAAAATAGAGTGTGCAGAAATGAATAGACTAACTATGATGATTAAAGAAAGAGAGGATTCAGAATATTTTAAGATATGGGACCATGTCTTAAAGAGAAAAGATACAGATAAGCAATGGATAATTATGTAAGAAAATGGTATAATTAGAATATTGTATTTGTAAAAAAGTGGTAATAGTGGTAAACTGAAGAGAAGAAAGAAGAAGAACAAAATAGAATAGAATAGAATAGAATTTTATTGGCCAAGTGTGATTGGACACACAAGGAATTTGTCTTGGTGCATATGCTCTCAGTGTACATAAAAGAAAAGATACGTTCATCAAGGTACAACATTTACAACACAATTGATGGTCAATATATCAATATAAATCATAAGGATTGCCAGCAACAAGTTATAGTCATACAGTCATAAGTGGAAAGAGATTGGTGATGGGAACTATGAAACGATTAATAGTAGTGCAGATTCAGTAAATAGTCTGACAGTGTTGAGGGAATTATTTGTTTAGCAGAGTGATGGCCTTCGGGAAAAAACTGTTCTTGTGTCTAGTTGTTCTGGTGTGCAGTGCTCTATAGCGTCGTTTTGAGGGTAGGAGTTGAAACAGTTTATGTCCAGGATGCGAGGGATCTGCAAATATTTTCACGGCCCTCTTCTTGATTCGTGCAGTATACAGGTCCTCAATGGAAGGCAAGTTGGTAGCAATTATTTTTTCTGCAGTTCTAATTATCCTCTGAAGTCTGTGTTTTTCTTGTTAGGTTGCAGAACCGAACCAGACAGTTATAGAGGTGCAAATGACAGACTCAATAATTCCTCTGTAGAACTGGATCAGCAGCTCCTTGGGCAGTTTGAGCTTACTGAGTTGGCGCAGAAAGAACATTCTTTGTTGTCCTTTTTTAATGATGTTTTTGATGTTAGCTGTCCATTTGAGATCTTGCGATATGATAGAACCCAGAAATTTGAAGGTTTCTACTGTTGATACTGTGTTGTCAAGTATTGTGAGAGGTGGAAGTATGGAAGGGTTTTTCTTAAAATCTACCACCATTTCTACGGTTTTGAGTGTGTTCAGTTCCAGATTGTTTTGGTTGCACCACAAGGCTAGTCGTTCGACCTCTCGTCTATATGCGGATTCGTCATTGTCTCGAATGAGACCAATCACTGTTGTGTCATGATGAAGAAGCCATGAAGAAAACACCAAGATGTCACATGGAAGAAATGACTGAAGTACTAAATGTTTGTTTGCTTATAAAATAAAAAACTCTTTATAAAACAAAAAGTAGCATCAGTTATATGTCTATATTTGCTAGCTTTTTATCTAACCTTTCCTTCATGAATTTTACCCCTCCCCAACCTTGGGCAGTAAGCTTGGTTGAGGTGGAGTCACTGGCCCCAAATCATCCACAAACCTTCCATGTTTGAAAGTGGATTGGAAGCTTAGAACGGTAATAATGGCTTTGCATAAAAAGAAGAAGAGGGCCAGTTTGGTATAATGGTTAAGGCACTGCTTCTTTTTATTTTGAAATAAAATATTTTTATGGTGGTGGTGGGGAGGATGAAATATCATTGGGATCTTTAGCTCATTTTGTTCCAAATTGAAGCTTCTCACAAAAGACAATTTGCAAGAATTTCCGGGGCTCAACCACAATAGAATGAACTAAGCTTTGTCTCCTTCCTTTTGTTTTGAAAGCCAGCTCAGCATTGGCAGATGACATATCTGAAAATTTTCTGGGCGCCAACCATTGGCTAGATTTACTGGAAATGGTCTTCTAGATACTTATATTTCTCTCTCTCTCTCTGATATATTTTAAAGACATGAAGCTATTTGATCATATACACAGATTATCAGTTAGAAACTAATTTTGTGCCTCCTAGCCTTTCATAGTGAGCAATTCTCTTTAAATGTTTTTCCAAAAAAGAAATAGTTTATGTGCTAAGATTTAGCACTATAATTCTATCAAGGCTGTTATGATAATGTACAGAATATGGTTCGATATAGACAAAACTTTATATTTTCAAATTCTCCCTTACAGAAACTACCAGGTATGTTTTCCATTTGTTTCAGGCTGGTTATAATTTTAAGCATAATCTTGTCAGAATAAAATGCATTATGTTCATTCGAAAGCCCATTCCAAATTGAATTGTAATAAATATCTTGGCTTCCCATATGCCACAGGATGATAAGGATTCTAACAAATTCATAAAGTTGATTGATTATTTAAAAGTAAACTAGCTAGAAAAAAATGGCTTTTAAAGAGGTTTCATTGGAGACAACTAGTAAAAAATGGCTTTTAAAATTTAGAAAGGCTGAACCAATGACTGAAATTATTACAAGATAAAGTTTCTGATTTTAATAAACTGGCAGGATTCATATTATCAGAAGAATGATTTATATTTTTGTTGTTAAGTCTTGTAAGAATCATCTTATAGAAGCATTAAGCAATAAATGGTATATTAATATTGAACTAGATGTTAAAACTATATTTTATGCTTTTGTAACAAATATTTGATAGTTTTATTACAATATATTGTAATATATTGTATATTACAATATATTGTAATATATAATAAATATATATATTTATTACATACCATATTTTTCGCACTATAAGACGCACCAGACAGTAAAATGCACATTAGCTTTAGAGGAGGAAAACAAGGGGGAAAAAATCTGCCTCTGCCTCCCAGCATCCATCCAGTATTCATCTGGCTAGCATCCTTGCAGCAGACATCAAACAGCCTGGTCAGCTTCAGTATGTTAACTCAGCCCCAGCACAGGGCTAGTCAGTGCTCTGCTCCTTTGCGCCCACCACTGGTCAACTGAGCTAAGCTGCTGACACTGGCGGGGAACACTAGAACCTTTGCTGCCAAGCAGCTGATTGGCAATTGGATCGGCCTCCCAGAATTCCACTGATCAGCTGGGGTTGCCACCTATCGCCATCATTCACTATTAGCTTCTGATCGCCGCTGCTGATCGCTGCCAAACAATTGGTGGTGATTGGTGGCAGCAGTGATCCTTGCCACCTAGAACAGCTGATCGGCGGTATTCCAGGAGGCCAATCCAAATGCCAATCAGCTGCTCAGCAGTGAAGACTTCAGTGTTCCCCAGTGAACCACCCACCACAATATTCGCTCTATAAGACACACATTCCACCCACTTTTTTTTGGGGGGGGGGAAGGTGCGTCTTATAGTGCGAAAAATACATTATATGGATTTGAAGATTACTGGGAATGTTAATATGTTTTAGAATATTTTGCTTATGGCTTTTTTGTGGCTGAATGAATGCATAGGCAAAAAGGAGTTTTTAGGAAGCGGCAAAGTATACCATATGAAAAATTGCACTGCAGTTGAATTTATCGAGCATATAATAACAGAAAGAATGAGCTTTTCCTGGGGTGGAAAAACAATGCTTTCCAAAATAATATTCGTAATATAAGAACACATACATAAGATAACAGTATAAAGTCATTATCAGTAAGAAGTCATAAGATCACAATGTGAAGTCATATAATTTATCTCTTGGGAAGTTTGTGGATGCACTCGTGCAGGCTGCTTGACAACAATACAAAAGTATTGTATGTGCCAATACAGATAGCTCTCCCATAGTGACCAAAATTGGGATCAGCATCTCCATTGCTGAGTGACAGAGTCATTAAGCAAGATCACATGACATGATGATTTACAGTTTCACTTCCAGCATTGGTGTTAAGTGAATCTCTCATAGTTGTTAAGCGAAACATCACATGACCATGATTTGTGATTTTATTGCTGGCCTCTCCAGTTGACACCGCTTGTCAGAATCTGGCTTTGAAACACATAGGTGGCAATCACATGACTGTAGGACACGACAGTGGGCATAAAAGCCCAGACCTTACATTGGGATGCTGTAATGCTTGTAAGCACAAGGATCATTCATAAAGTTACTTTTTCAGTGCCACGTAAGTTTGAATGGTTACTAAACAGGGCAGTCATTGAGTGAGGACTGCCTGTACCTTCTGGGATGTATTTTGACTTCCTTTTCTAATATATAGCCTTCATATGGTCCGTCGCTATATGTGAACAAAAATTTATAATGTACAGTATTGCAGGCAATTTTCTAATCAGAAAATAGAATACTGTTGTCCTCTATTATGCACAAATTGTTTACATTTCACAGTTCATGTATTCACTTATTTTCTTTATAGATTTTTTATTACGTGATTTAGGTTGCAAAACAACAATTTCAAATATGTTGATGAAGTGGTTTCTAATAGCAGTCATCTAAGAAAGGTTAGTACTTAAATGGGAGATCACCAGAAAATACTTGGATTTCGGGCTTAGGTTGTAATTTAAGAAAAAAAAATAGCTGAAAACAATGTCAAATAATTCGCTATGTATTGTTGCCCTGAAAACCATGTGGAGCTATCCATAAAGTCCACCATTTCTAATCCTTTGATTACATAGAACCTAAAACTTTCCTATAACGTTCCTTTGTATTTTCAATAGATTTCTGTCAACACCCACTAATATTCAGTTTAAATTGTGGGTGCATCCCTCTCCCTCTCTCTCTCCCTCTGTCCCTCTCTCTTCCCCATCTCCCTCTCCCTCCCTCCCTCCCCCTCTCTCTTCAAACCACTGAAATTATAAGAACAGAAATGGCTGCCTCATGCTGTTTGTCATACACCATATACATTCATTGATTGTAAATTTTCAAGTATTTCTCATCATCTTGATCGTTGTAAAATTGGAAATGCTGGAGCTTAATATGAGAGTCTACCATATATAGCGCATGTATTCTACTAGGGAGTTGTGTCTTTTATCTATTGTGAGATTTCATATTCCTATAGGAAGAACAGCAGCAGCCCTTGTTCAGGCTGAATAACCTGAAGTGAATAGTACGCTGCAAGTGTTAATGGAATAGATTTGACTTGGGAGGCCTGTGTGATAAACTTAAACTATGATATATATGTGATAAAGCTATCCCACAGTAGCTTGCATACAGAGTCTCACTTCTGTTTGGCTAATCATGTTTGTAATATATATCCGTAGCTCAGCAGTGTTCTCAGAACAGTGTTAGATTAGATTAGTAACATACGGCGTTCAATAGAAATATGTGAGTGTCAATGACATAATCTGGAATGAAAATGAAGGAAGTTGTCTTACTTTTCATAAAGCCTGAAGGTTAAAATACTAGTGGCTTGTTCATAATTCTCAGATTAACTTTTAAGAGTTTAATTAGCGAGAAAAGGAGAAGACCCCTCTTGATAGTTAAATAGATAGATGATAGGTGGGTGGGTGGGTGGGGGAAACATGCTTGTGTCCATATGTAAAATGTGGTTCTTTTCTGCTTAAATATGGTAATATGAAAAACATCTCTAGGCAATTTAAAAGAATCTATCACAAAGTTTCACTGATGTATATTGAGAGAAGTTCTGGGGGGAGAAGAAGACAAATCTTTCAGTTTTGTAATAATAAAGGCATTTAGATGAGTGGGAGGATACTGCACATGCAGTAATTGTCCACTTTGAGCATTTTACAGGAACATGTTTCATAAAGTACAGTTAATCCTCATTTAGCAACCACAATTGGGACTGGAAACTCAGTCACTAAGTAATGTGGTTGTTAAGTAAAAAACCACATGACTGCAGCTGTGTTTACAATCTTACCGTTTATTTCAGATTTTTTTTCTCTGTTTAGCCAGAAGTTGGGATAATTAGCCAGAAGGGAATTGATATTTGCATTTACATTTTTTGAAGAGGAGGATATTTACAGGTGTGTTAGGAAAACCAGCAGTGGTAGCACATTTGGGGGGGGTTGTACTTCTTATTTGCGCCCACTTACTTATAATTCCTTCCTCTTCCATTTCTCTGTTCTGGAGGGATTGAAAGAAGAAAACAAATGGGTCATGCATAGGACAGCACATGTTAACTGACTGTAATGGTGAATATGTACTGAAAAACACCCTGTGAATGTGATAAATGTGTGTCTTGGTCACAAAGTTATTTTTTTCACTATTGTAATTTCAAATGGTTGCTGCCCAAGGCAGTTACTAAGCAAGGCCTACCTGTAATATTTCTTATTATGTGCATTATTCACCTTAAAGCCTTTGTAAACTGCAATGTCCATATGTTTATTTTATTCAGTTCATAGCAGTGGTGGGATTCAGCCTGTTCTCTCCGGATCGGGCGAACCGATAGTGGTGACTGAGGGAGGCTCCGCCCACCCACCTGAACGTAATGCACGAGCACTGTGCATGCGCAGAAGGTCATGCGCATGCACAGACGAGGCATGTGTGCTCACATTTGCGAACCAGTAGGGAAGGTAAGTGAATCCCACTGCTGGTTCATAGCCTATTTTTCTAAACAGATTTGAGCACTTGGCCTGGCCTGTCTGGATTCATAAGTTAAGTAGTGTCAGGCTGGAATGGGAGGATTCTAGAGAAGTTCCTTGTCTGTAAACTAGAAAGTTTTAAATATTAGTTTAACACTGAGGTGACTGGAATATAAATTTAATCAAACAATCAGTCAATCAATCAATCTGTGTTCTCTAAGAAGTTAGTGCCAAATCAGTTCTGCAGTGCTGCCAAAAAAATTTTACGCACATAGATGAACTCATCAAAATTCAAATTAGAAGAGATTTTGCCTTCTTTCTGACCATAACACATAAGAGAGTATCTTAGTTATAAAAGTTGGGTCACCTAGACTGGAAAATCCATATAGGGATTTCGTAATAATTGGCAATATCTTTTTTTATTTTATAACTAGAAATAAAGTACTGCTCTGTTTTGAAACATGTTTAATTTCTTACTTGGGAATTTGAAGTGTGGTTCCCGCACGATACCAGCAAATTTTCTAATTTAATGTTTGGATTGTATTCTTGTCTTTTACTGTAGTTAGAAAAATATTTTTTTCTTCATAATTATAATTATTCTTAGTGAATCAGGTTTTTATTTTGTTAGAAAAGAGAATATTTAGGTCACATAAAGAATGTGGTTATAGGCTTGATTTATTTGTGCTGTGAATTTTATAGCAAGTTTTAAAATAAGTAAAAGGGTAACGGCTTGGCTAAATTGTTAGATGAAATAAATGAAGCATTGTGCTAGCATGCAAATTAAGTGGTAAATTAAGTCAAGTTGATAATAGATAATTAATAAAATATTTAAATTAAAATGTCATGGAAAGTATTTTAGACTGTGGGGCAGGGTGGATTTGATTTAAATCAAGTCGATTTAAATCATGATTTAAATCATTAGTAAAAAGGTTTGATTTAAATCAACTTGATTTAAATCATAATTTTTAAAGAGCAACTGTCCTACAGCTGCTCTTCTGACCCGCTGTTGACTCACTGACAGTCCCATTCAGTTTAATGAGATAGCTGTTGAGGCGGCAGTGACACAACAAGGTGAGGTACGTGGCAGGCAGCAGGTGAGCGGATGCCATCAGAAGGTTGAACTGAGTTGTACTCTCCAGTTCAGGCGTGGTCTAGACCTATACTACTGTAGGGTTTTTCAGATTGTCTTCTGCAGAATTCTGATGTTCTGCAAGAACTTAATGGAATTCATGACTGAAACCAAAAAGAAAATTAGCTCAATCAGCCAATCATTTTTAAAAGAATAATAGCAATAGAACTTAAGACTTATATACCACTTCATAGTCTTTATAGCACTAAGTGGTTTACAGAGTCAGCTTATTGCCCCCCAACAATCTGGGTCCTCATTTTACCAACCTTGGAAGGATGGAAGGCTGAGTCAACCTTGAGCCCCTACAGGATCGAACTGCTGGCAGTGAGCAGAGTTAGTCTGCAGCACTGCATTTCAAACACTGCACCACCACGGCTCTTAATAGTTTCCGAGCCGCCAGACAGCTGATTTGTGCTGTCTGAGCGGCTCTACAAGATTGTGGGGCTGGTGGTCTAAAAAAAGACTGCTATCAACGACGCGGCGCCACAGGAAGTCCATGGCTCTTAATGCACAGGAAGGGGTAGGCCTGTGAAAAAATGCCATGGCTACCCCATATGGGATCTCACGAAGGTCTTGAATGCATTTACCAGGGCTCTCTTTGAACCGCTGAGGGAGACCAGCCTTAACGTTGGCTCTCCGAGATGGCGGCTCTTTGTGTCTTAGACACTGACAGGGTCATCCTCAGGTTAGATCGCACCTTCATCCCAAAGGTTAACTCCACGTTCCACAGGTTTCAGGAATTGGTTCTTCCCAGTTTCTGCCCCGATCTAGTACACCAGCTGGAACGCTTGTGAATACCTTAGACGTCCGGAGAGCCCTCCACATTTACCTTAAGAGGACCTCCTTGCTTCGGAGGATGGAGGCTCTCTTCATGTCCTTTCAACCAGCCACCATGGGTCTTAAGGCCTCAGCCTCTACCATAGGTAGATAGCTTTGAGCTTGCATTGCAAAGGCATACAAGGCCCAAGCCTTGCCTGCCCTGAGGTGTATCACCGCCACTCTAGTAGGAGTGCGGCTACCTTGGCGGCTTGGGCTACCCTGCCCCCTTGGAGGAGATTTGCAGGGCTGCCACATGGACATCCCCATCTCCTTCATCCATTATAAATTGGATGCATTTGGGTCAGTGGAAGCCGCCTATGGGCGCAGGGTTCTCCAATGAGTTCGTACTATCCAGAGGACGTTGGGCCGGGTGGCTCCCTTCCGATAGGACTTCGCTTTGGTATATTCCATGCCTGGCTGCCAGTCCCACTCCGCTGGAGAATGGGCATTGGTCCTACCTGAATGCCCTTTCTCTGTATGGTGGGACCGGCAACCAGCCCCACCCTTGGCTGCCTGGGTCCTGTGAGGATGGCAGGGGGTGGACGGTGTTTCCCATTTCCTGGGGTAGGGAGTAACCTTGTTTTTTGCAGCTCAGAGCATCGGTCTGCTGCATCATACAGAGAAAGGACATTCAGGTAGGACCAATGCTCATTCTGTTATTCTGATGATTCCTCCCTCCCTCCCTCCCTTTGAAAATGTTGTTCTGGAGATTTTCCAGAATAGTATGGTTACCGATGCTGAATTTTTCAATAATCAAAGCAAATTGCCATTCCATCACATATCTTCAGTGGAAAACCTCCATTAGAACAGCATATGAAAGCTATAATACTATCTAATTAGATCATTTTCTATATGGGGAAGGCAAAATCAGCTGTATGCTCTTTTCTGATTCATCACCTAATTTCCTCCATTAATTAGTTCTTACCCATAATGGCAAAATCATGCACATGTTAAGGGAGACTTTGCGCAAAACTAAGTATGGTTTATGACATTACGCTGTAAAATAATTCATGTAATATATAACCTGTTATTCCCCTTGCTGCCAAAAGTGAATTTTATTAAAATTCAGTACCGATACAATTAAAATCTTGGCATTGAAACATTTCACTTCTCTAAATACTTCTGTTATATACTGTATGTCTGAGTGTAATTTTTATAATTCCAGGTAACTTCCCAAGTAAGGAATGCAGGGGGTACTACAGGGAGATACTGTAGGGCTTGGGAGGGCTAGAACAGGCCGTGTGTGAATTTGGGGTGGGGGCAGAAAAGGGCTTGGTGCAGCCTGCCTGGGGACCAAGGAAGGTCAGAGAGTGGATGGCACAGTGGGGCATGAATCCAGGAAGGCTGGTGAGTAAGTGGTTTGCCACAACCCCAGGAAGGCTGAGAGCAAATTACCAGAGGGACTTGTGACCTTCCCATTGATTTTGCTTATGGAAAGCTAGCGGGGAGGGTCACAAATGGTGACCATGAGACATTGCAACAGTTGTAAGATAAGCTGTTTGCCCAGTCACCAAATCATGATCAAGTGACTGTGAGGTGCTGCGATGGCTGGAACCTCAAGGACTGGTTATATGTAAGTACCATACTTATTCAGTGCCATTGAAAGTTTGAATAGTGAATGAGTGGTACTACCTGTACTTGACATTTTCTGCTATTTAATGTATGTAGAGTTTTGATGTATGTAGAATTTCTTCTTTGTTTTAAAGGCCGGCCTTAGAATGCCTATGTCTAACTTTGCAATGTAGTTTAAAACAGCCCCCCCACCAACCTTTTGGGCACCAGGGAGCAGTTCCATGGAGAGAGGTTTTTCTGGGGCGTGTTTTTCATGCTGCCTGCATCCTGTAGATGGGGCTTCACTTGTTTGCACGGCCCAGTTTCTGGCATGCTATGGACTGGTGCCAGTCCAAAGATCGGGAGTTGGAGTCCCCTGGTTTAAAAACATAGTCCACAAAGCGCAAGATGAAACAAAATAAAAAGTATGTGCAGAAATAAGTTCCTTTTGCAACGGCATGTCTCTCCTACAATGCTTGAAAGGTAAGAACATCTTGAAAAATCGTTATATTGGCCTCTGGTGGCTCAGACTGCTAAAACAGTCTGTTATTAACACAGCTACTTGCAATTACTGCAGGTTCAAGTCCCACCAGGCCCAAGGTTGACTCAGCCTTCCATCCTTTATAAGGTAGGTAAAATGAGGACCCAGATTGTTGGGGGGCAATAAGTTGACTTTGTATATAATATACAAATGGATGAAGACTATTGCTTAACATAGTGTAAGCCGCCCTGAGTCTTCGGAGAAGAGCGGGATATAAATGCAAATAAAAATAAATAAATATTGGTAATAGCATGCATGTTCTGTTCTGCCTTCTAAGGTTGAAACTCCTTCTTTGTGGTCTAATTAAGTCTGATACAACAAGTTATTTACATTAATGATTATTACTATTCATTTGCTAACAATAATAATTACTGTAAAATACTAGAAGTACTCCTTTTCATAGGTTTTTAGGCATGAGACCCTTCTCATTTTGGCCATATAATACTCAATGTTATTTTTCCCCTTTGGCCAGTTTCCAGCTGTTGCAGGTAACTAGATTTTAAAACTAGACTTATCACAAATTCCTTTTCATTTGGAGGGCTGATTTCAGTCTACAAATAACAAATATATAATCATATCCATAATCATTGCCTTCTGCCCCTAGGTTTATATTAGTGTCCTTGAAAATTAAAATTGTATACTAAGAACATCTGAAGGGCCTGATATCCTTTTATTTATTAATTCAGTTTTCTAAAAAAAATTTCACTCCTTTTCCACATAGGGATGTTTGTTTCCCAAAATAGGAGCTAACCTCTTCTCTGTTTATACTCCTCATTTCCTTTTGCATTGTACCCAAATAACATAAGGCATTACTTGCATCTTATAATAAAATAAAACAATTTTAAAAAGTAATTGCAAAGCATAAAAACTTTTTTCTTATTTTGAAAATAGCTACTGCAAAGCCAATTCTAACCTTTTCATGTATTTGGAGATAATATATTTGGTGCTATATCTTCTCATTATTTCATTTTGAAATAACTTTAGCGTAACCTTCTACTTTAATTATAACTAATGTGGTATATTAGAAAGTAATGTGTTTATGTTGTAGCAATCGGATTTGTGTCTGTTCAAGCCTCAATAAAATTCCATTGTCTCTTCAAAACCTATGCAGTGTTTGAACACTTGTATGTTTAAACCTATGTATTTATGGGTAAGCGTTTTGAAAATACAGATAGTAAGAAACAATTAGATTGTTACTAATGAGTGTAGTCTTCTTGTCAGGTTCCAGGTAATGGACCCATCACAAATCAAACTCCAAATTTCATTTCTTCAAAGAACAAATTTATTTAGATACAGCATCTTGGCATGAACTGGTAGAAAGCCAGTACTGAAAGTTCCTGCGCTTTCCATCCCAGTATAAGAAGTAAGAATTTCTCAATTTTTCAAAACAATCTGTCACATTGTAACCAAGATGAGAGCTGGTTGCTTGGCGACTTCTCTCCTCTTCCTCTGGCTAGCCAGCCATTGGAATGTACTTGACTCATCAGCTAGCTGTATTATTTGGGCTGAAGTCTTCCTCTTCCTCAACTCTCCCCCCTTCAGCTCCAAACTGTATCATGTTAGAGTAACCAAGGATATAAACAATCCCACACCCTGATCAAATTCAGGCTTGACACTTATGATAGAATTTCCTTCTCTTTAATGTTCTATTGCAAGTGCTAAGTAAGAGGTGGAATGGGAACATAAGTGACGGAGCTGGAAAAAAAATTAATGATCTGTTTTAATGTAAATTCTAATCTTGGGTCATTTCACTCCTTTTTTGTGTAACAGATTTTATAAAATACCTTTCCTTAGTCTAATATATACCAGATGTTTTTGGCTGCAATTCCCTTTATTCCTGACTATTAACATACAGGCTCAGTATGATGAAAGTCTTATGTTAAGAAAGCATTTGCTCTAGGATAACATGTTTTCATTTACTTTAAATTAACGTTCTTTGTTCATTTGTTTTACATTGCTATGTACATTGCTATTCTCTAGCCCCTCTAGTTCAAATTAGGAACTTAAATCTATATTTTGTCAGTGAATTTACATATTTTTATAATATATATATATATATTATATTTTTATATATTTTGTCAGTGAGTTTACATCTTTTATAGATGTCTTCATCAACTTCTCTCGCATTTGTCCTGCCTTGCAATCTGGGTTTTTGTTAATTATTCAAGGAACTCTAGTTTGTTGTCTTGTTCCAAAATCCTATTTTAATTTTTTTTTTTTAAGAAAATGCTGTTCCTTTCCTTCTGCACTCAAAAGTAGATTTGCATATTGCTTCTTCATCAGCAGTGACCCTGGCAGTGTCACAAGCGCAAGGAGAGTTGTATGGTATTTTGTACTTGCTTTACTGTTTGTTCAAATTCTACACGATTTGTTGTAGCATGCTTCAGGGTTCTTTTTTAGTCTTCAGAGATTTAGCTTAAGACATAATATAAGGATCTGTTGGTTGGCGGAACCGAATTTATGCAGAATGACTTCAGTTATAATGCTGTTCTTCCAAATTGTTTTGAACCTCTTCATCTGTCATTCATTTGCAACAAACAATACCAGGTCATTTTTAATTGCTCCCAAGAGCTGATCAAATCCGTACAAGATCCTTTGTTGTTGTTGTTATTTTCATAGTTTGCACCTGTTGAAGGAAATATTTCTGGGCACATCAGCGTTGTTTCATGGACCTCATCAAATGCCTGCCTTTAACACCGTCTCATTATTGAAGTTGTCCCTTTTTACTGCATTTCCTGGATTTCTCTGAACATCTGCAATTAGTCTTCTATCTTTTGAAACCATATGGATCAGTCTAGAGCTCAGTACTGTAGAGGATCTTAATGTAAAGTACGTGTAACAACAAACAATGGATATTTGTTTATTACACAGAAAGCCTTTTTATATACAATAGCTCACTTCAGCTCTACGTTTTGCATAAGAAAACAGGACAAAATGTATTTTGTAAATTTGTGTATATTGGTTCGTGTATCTTCCTGCCAGTGTTGATTCTTGATGACTGCTTGGATTAGTCCCTGCAGGTTTTTTGGGGCAGGGTTTTTCAGAAGCGGTTTGCTATTACCATCTGCTCAGGGCTAAGAGAGAATATCTGGCCCAAGGTCACCTTCTGGTTTAACGCCTAAGGCTGGATTAGAACTCAGTTTCTTGGTTTCTAGTTTGGTGTTTTAACCACTACACCAAACTGGGTCTTTTTATTTTTTTCCATTAGGCAACTCTGAGTTCTTTGAAAATTCAATTAATTATCAATTAGAAGTCCCAGAATTAGCAATTCTATGTTTTTTGTTAGTAAAAATTAGCTCAACATTAACTTGGTATATAACTGCAGACTTCATCATGCCTCTAGCCAGCCTATTGTTTTCTCTATAGGAAACAATTTATATTTAGACTGGTAGATAAAAATACACCAAACTTCAATCAGTCAATCAATCAATTTTATTTTGGTCTTTCACTAGCATAAATTATAGAACAAAACAAAATTAAACACAACTTTATGAAATATTTTATAACATAAAGACACTGAATAATATTAAATGTTAATAACATGAAATACCTATGAGAATAAGATCTATAAACCAATTACTACAAGCATATAACATAAAATGCATTTAGTATAAAATGCCCATGAGATTAAGATCCATAAACAAAAAAAACCCCTTCAAGCAAATAGCCTATATACATCTAAATCCTATAAACTATTTATCAAATTTATAATGCACTATAAAATACTTATAAAGTTAAATCTATAAAACCAAAAACTTAAATAGATAAGTTAATTGATTTAAGGTATGTAAAATATTCTAACTTAACCAAAATAAAAATATAAATATTGAATATTTATAGTCCAGTTTACATGCATTTCCCACTGTATTCTGTATGTGAGGCACAAAATCTATTGTACTTAATGGAAGATTTAGTATCCAGAAATGATCCATGGGCATAGTATTCTTAAGTAATGTCTGCTATAAACACTTATATGTACAGTGAATGGTATCATCTTTAGCTTTCTATTCACAACAATACGGATGGATTAAAGGAATCTTTCTACATCTTCCTTTTATTTTAATAGTGAAAAGCTGTTGGTGTGAAATAGATGGAAAGATCAAAAAGATATCCTGATCTAAAGACTCCAAAAATTGACACAGATAGGACTAGTGACAACTTTGAGGAAGAAGTTGAGACTGAGCTATCTGAAATGGAGAACAAAGTCATTGACTTGCTTCTTCCTTTGAGTAATCTTTTGAACAAGCTCGTTCCAATGTAATACCATCTAATATCTCATAAGGCTCAGGGTGCCTAGTTGGAGGCTGTCCATCACTCTACCCATGTACCTATTTCCAAATCTTCAGAAATATTTTTGCTTCATTTTACAAGGGAATCACTATGGATGTGTTCCATTCATAAATTTGCTGAGCAATCCCAAGATGATTAACATTGATAACAGAGTTGGAAGGGCCCTTGGAGGTCTTCTAGTCCAAGCCCCTGGTCATGCAGGAAACCCTATACCATTTCCTCTTGCTGCCCAGTGGGTATTTGCACAAATTGGCTTTATGCTTGCTTGCTTGGTTGATTTAGTTAGTTAGTTAGTAGTTATCTAGCTAGCTAGCTAGTTAGCTTATAGACTACCCCAATCTATCACAACTCTGGGTACCTTACAGAGTAAGACATGCATAGACAAAAGAAGAAAGTTATGAAAAACAGACACCATCTAATAAATCAAAGCACAAGGAGTTTCTCTTCCACTCCAACCCCAAGGTCAGGGGAAAGAGCCATGTTCTAGTTGTTGTTGTTGTTTAAAGCCAGGATTGGAACCATATGAATCTCACAGAGACAGGCATCATGACGGAGAAGAACAAGTTCCTGAGTTGTACCAGGTGACAATGTTTGATTGATGGGACCCAAAGCATGCTTAGATATAAGTCAGGTAGAAAGTACTGTAGGTGGGTGGTACTTCAGTGTTCCTGATCTTCATCAGTATTTTATTTTCACAGCAAATAAAACATGAATGTCACTTGATTTAAAAAGACAGTGAAATATTGCCAGCTGTAATGGTACATTAGCTTCAGCAAGGATAGGGAAATTGAGGAGATCGAAAGCAAAACAAACAAGAGTTCTTATCACCTTGCAGTTCAAGTGTTAATATTTGAGACCTGTTCTTGAAGCATTTGCACTGGGGGTGTAGCTGCAGAACCTTGATGATCACATGGAATATACGGTAGTTTTTGTAGAGGACTCTTAAGTTGATATGGACACAACTTAAATATTAGTTATGTCTTTCCCTCTTTTCTAGTTTTTGAATATCTTGTCCAAAAAAGAATTCTAAGAAATGTGGTGGCTTGCAATTAGTTTGTAATTTTCTCTAAGATTTTCCTTCAGTTATAATTTAATATTTTTTCTCAACTTAGTTACCAATAGAACTATCCAAATAGTTCCACCTGCCAAGTTCTTCTACATAATACTTAGTATAGAAAAAATGGTGCCAGGTAGCTGAGTAATTCAAACTTCTACAATAGTGGATGACCATTTCAAAATAACCAAGATTATTGAGGGTTATATTTAGGTCATGAATTCATTAAACATTTTGATTCCATTAAATTCAAATCTGGAAAATTGCTGGTAGAAGGAGAGGAGTTGGCAGCTTGATAAAATTGTCCAGGTCTGAACTTGGAAAAACTGGAGAAAAAGGAGGTTTATTAGAAAGCAAAATTGACAATGTATTGATCAGGCTGAGCTTCCGTAAAGATACTACTTGATGCAGAAAGCAAATCTGGTCCAGACTAAATTGACAGTTTAGCTCAGGTAATGGGGAAGATGGCGTTCCTAACTGTGCTGTATCTTAAGATGGTAACACTGAACATGCTCTTCTACCAAAAATGGAAGATTTATCTGCGCTATTAAATTCTCCTAAGTTCACCAGAGGAAGATCTGTTTCAGTAAAGTTTATTCCTCCATAAACTGATTACTAACCTCAAGTGGGTGATAAATGGCTGCAATTAAATAATTTCATTTCTACATCAAGAGATTGAATTGAGTTATTGACTGAGTTATTTTAGAAGTTGTTTCAGGAGATTGCTTAAAAAGTGGTCAAAGCGAACGTAATTTGTAAAACTGATTTAACAACTGAATCTGGCTGTCATTCCATCTACTTGCTCTAGGAATCTTTATGAATTAATTGCTCACTCTAGAAATTGTTGTAGCTGCGGGATCATTAAGCTTGGTCAATGTTTGCTAACACGTTTAACAGCACAAATTTGTCAGTAAATATTTGGGCAAAAAGTGAAAATTTCTGATAAATTCTGCAAAACATAACTTTGATACATTTTTTTCTGAGTTAATTACCATTAAAACTTTCCATGAAATGAAGATAGTGACAAAACCAAATAATGGTAATGAAAAATGTGATCTCTTCATATTTCCAAACTCCACTCATTAAGGTGTGTGATACGGGTATATTGAAAAACCTAGCCAGTAGTAGCCATACAATAATATTAGAACCTCCAGTTTGTTATAAAGAAGCAAAAGTATTCCTGTTGTAAGATGAATTATGCATGATTTTTTAAAAGTACTAATTAGCAAAACCTCAGCTGGTATTTCCCATTGTCATTCCATCACTTAAAAAAGCAAATTTCTTCAGAGCTTGTAGCAGATTCTGTTGAAGATCATGATTCCTTACAAATTGCACAAGGCTTGGAATCATGGAATAAAGGAGAATTGTTTTGGAAATGGTTTCAGGAGGCAGATGTCTATCAATAGTAAAAGAATCACTGCATTTGTTCAATATCTTTTAACTTTAGTGGCTAATATAAATAACAGAAGTTACAATGCCCCTTTTCCAGGCCAGTGGAAAGGGGCCTGGTTCTGTGCACTGCTGCTGAGTCAACTTTGCTCCATGGCTTCTGTTTTTCTTCTTTAGAATGGCATTTCTACCAGAGATGTTTAGGCAGAAGAGTTTTTAAGAGAGGAATTGGTCTAACATTGTAATTATGGGCATTTCATAGACTCAGTTTGGCAGGCAATGCCATAATGGTATCAAAGTACAGCATTTTTCATAGCAAATGAATCAAAGGTGAGGTTGTAAATAAATGTACTTTACTAGCTGAGACATTGTTCTTATTATTTTGGTGGTATGGTTTGGTATAGAAGTGATGAGACGGGAAGGGAGATCGAATCTCTAGAAAGCCCCATATTGTGGGACTGCTCTAAGACTTTGATCCAACAGCATGAAGAAATGATTACATATAAAATATTTTGTTATCCTGAGAAGAAATGATTATGATGGTACATAAATATAATAAATCAATGTACTTCTCTTTTGTGTTTGCATGACATAGCTAGCTCTCTATTACACTCTGTTAATTGTGTTATGTGTAAATAATGATGTTATCCAGCGGTGTCGAACTCAAGGCCCGCAGGCCGGATTCAGCCCATGGTGTTGTGTCTTCAGCTCCCAAGCCTGGCCTCCTGGCAGAGAGTGACTCAGAGAGTGAGGGAGAAGAGCCGACAGGGCTTCCCTCTGCAGAACCTTCCTCTCTGGCTCCGCTCCAGGTTCCAGAGGCAGCCCAGATGGAGGAGATGATGAGGCCTCTTTCTCCCACACCTTCCCCCTCCCAGGCAACGCCTCAAGACTCAGCTTCTGACAATCAGTCCTGGTTAAATCCGAGGCATCGCAGAAAGGAGAGGCGGGAACAACACAAGAAGGGGTGGGGCAGGCCTAGAGAGTGCTGAGTCATGGAGCCACACCCCACAGGGTATAAAAGCAGGAGGAGCTGCTCTATAGCTTTTTGTGACGGAAAAAAATGACTCTTGGAAACTTTGGCTGCAATATTTCGAGACTAAGACTTTGGCTTCTGGATTTCTGTTTATTTCTGAACTCTTGGTTGCTCCAGAAACGCACCGCAGTTACGCTGGCTTCTGAGGAGAGAACTTGAAGAGAACTTGGCAGGCAATCACAGGTTCATTGCCAGAACTGGTATCTGTCGTAGGAATAAATTGCTGGCAGATATAGTCAGCTCGCGTGTCTTCTTGGTTGTGGTTGGAGGGGAACAGAACACATGGGGTGCTTAGGTCTAGCCCATGGGACTGCCCTGAAAACAGGTAAGGACTGGCCTATAGTGCCTCTGCCAGTGAAAATGGATTCCGGGAGGGCTGCGCATGGCCCCCCCTAAGCTCCATTTTTTCTGGCAGAGAGCTAGCAAAACAAACTAAAAGCAAAGCAAAACAAGAAGAAATGTTTCCCCTTTTGCATGTGAGCATCCAAGAAGGGACAGGAAATGAGAAAGGAAAAGAGGAAAGACAAAGAAAAAGAAAAAGAAGGGAAGATAGGAAGGGAGCAAGGAAGGGAGAAGAAGAAGGAAGGAAGGTAGGAAGGAAGGAAGGAAGGAGAGAGAGATTATAATGAGAGGGTTGGAGGGTCTGAGGGAAGTCCTGCCTTAGCAGTTGGCCCCCGACACAAGTGACGTCGAGCTAGCCACATCCACCCTGGCCATGCCCCCCCCACTCCTGGTCAAACACAACCCTGATGTAGCCCTCAATGAAATTGAGCCCTTAATGAAACCTGATGTTATCCATTCAGTCGTATTTGACTCTTGGCAATTCAGGTTTCTCCACATCTTCTGATCTTGGACTACTACTTTGAGTTTTTCTATGCTCTGGCTGCTGTCAGTTTTGATGATGTCCAGCCACTGTGTTCTTTGATGGCCTGGTTTTTTTTCCCTTTACCACTAACATAATTGCTTTATTCCAATGAATATGTGTAAAAGGCTGATGCAAAACATAGTTTGTTTATTGCTTGTTATATTTTAAATGCATTTTGGAATAAAGCTATGGCAATGTTTGTCTGTTATGAAAATTGTTAGGTATCAAACATCTGAATATAAAGTAATCATCCAAATCAAAATACGTATTCTCTGGGGGAAAGAGCCTCTTTGCTCTTTATTTCTCCAAACTTGGTGCAGAGCCTTGAGAGCTGATACTGCGGTCTTTAGACCCAATTGATAGCTGTATATTTCAGTCCATTACAAATTTATGCTCAGCATCAGTCAGGGAATCCTCCTCTTTCCCTAAAGACTAAAAAAAGATTATCACTTTAGTCAAAGCGTTTAAATGTTAATTGCAAGCTAGGATGTATGCTTCTGTCCAGCTGAATGCTGGATTGATTGATGTGAAAACTTTTTAATAGACTCTGAGGAGCAAGATGTATCTATTAATGAAGGGTTCTAATTTATAAGAAAGTATCAGGTTGGTGGAGGGTTAAAGTGAAGAGTTATTTTTATTCTTCCTCCTCCTGGGTATTTTGGAGGAGATGCGGGGGGGGGGCTGGCTCTTGGAGTGATGCTTTGTGAATGATATGAGATAGTTCCAGTGGTCACTTTTTATCCTTTCTGCCATTTGACATCTTCCTCTGAGATTTTTTTAGCTTTCTTGGCAAGTGGAAGTTGCCTGGAGCTTTTTCCTTGGGTTATCTTCAGTGAGTCAGTGTCCTCCTAAGACTTCCTAAAAGAGGAAGTATGAAATAAAATATCCTGTACAGAATCAGCAAGGGCTAAAAGCAGCAGAGACTATGCTCACTTGTATGAGCAAAATGGAACTTTAGAGAAAATGACCTTTGCTTAACCTGTCAATGGAAAAAAAATAGGATCTTTTCTAGGTCACTTTCATAAATTTGACATCATAAAATACTCTCAAGTAGAGTGGGAAAAAATAGTAACTGAACAATGAATATCATCTTGACCATTCTGCATTTCCTCTATCCATTTTTACTGTCAGTTTTTGTATGGTGTATAGTTCGTTAAAGTTTTAGTCCTAGACCAAGCAAATGGGCAAGTATATGAGTAAAGTAAAGATTTCCCTGTACCAGTCTTATCCGACTCTAGGACATGGTACCCATCTCCATTTCTTGGCCAAGAGAGTTAGGGTGTTGTCCGAAAACATATTCTGTGATCATGTAGCGAGCATGGCTATACGCCAAAGGCTTACAGAATGCTGTTACCTTCCCACTGAAGGGGTACCTACTAATCTACTTGCATTTGCATACTTTCAAACTGCTTGGTGGGCAGGAGCTGGGGTGAGGAACGGGAGCTCACTGTGTTGCGCAGTGCTCAGGCCTCGAATCTGGGCTGTCAAGCTTTCTAGCTGACAATTCAGTATCTTTAACCACTGAGCCATTGCACCCCCCCCAAATATATGGGTATAAAATAGATACATAGATAGATAGATAGATAGATAGATGGATGGATGGATGGATGGATGGATGATAGATAGATAGATAGATAGATAGATAGATAGATAGATAGATAGATAGACAGACAGACAGACAGACAGACAGACAGACAGACTAAAGCTTGATCTCTAGTAAACCTGGCTTTTTTAAAAAAAAAATACACACTGCATTCACACTGTTCAAGTCTGCCCGGTCTATTCGGGGACATAACATATTGTATGATCTGTGATGCGATGCAATGCGATGCAATGCGATGTGATATGTCTGCGATGAATGCCCTTGTGTAGTGAACAATACAGTGAAACGTCGTCAATTAATTATGGTACACACTAAATGCTCAGCCAAATATGTCTTTCTCTGTCTTCCATGAATGCTCTGCATTTTGGAACCTTCACAATAGTTAATCTGTTGGATTAAAATTTTTGATGGAGAGATATCTTCTGTATGTCCTGCTAATGTTTTTTTGTATCCTAGATGTGTTTGTTAACATCTTGCGAAGCTATTTGTGAGCTGATAGCTATTAAACTAGGGAAGAGGAACCAAATACAAGAGTTTATTTTCTAGCAATTTTATACTGCTTGCCTTAAAATTGCTTGCAAGTGAAAGAGAAACCAAATCCTTCAAAATCAAACAAGTTTCAGACAATAGTTGATATTGATTTGCTTGGATTTCAACATCAGGGAGATGAAACCAGCCTCTAACTGGTGAGCTGCATTGGGTATATAAGATCGATCTAAAAAAAAATATTTTCCCCCTCGATATTTTCTAAAAAGAAAACATCTTACATTGCAAGCTTGTCAACCATACAAAGCTAAGGCAACTTCTTTTCTTCGGAAGGTTTTGAGTGCTAAGGGGACTATGTCCAGAGGTGATATTTAGATTATTTTTCAAACAGACTTTTTTATATCAGTAACTAATATCCTATATAGTACAGGATCCAGTTATTTTGGGACTTTTTGTCTAATGGTATCTACCCACTCCCACCTGCTCTAAAAAGATGGATTCAGTGACTGCTTATTTCTGTCTTAAAGCTGGAGTAAATTGGAGTTCACTCCAGTGTAAGTGCAATTGTATAGTTTCATAGGGGAGTTACTATTAGTTACTATCCGCCAAATTTTTCAACTTTCAATTTCCAAACTTTAGGGATGCTCAAAAGTTGTGACATGCCTTGGGGATTGTAAAGATATTTTGGTTACTTTAATACAGGAGTGTCAAACTCGCAGCCTGCCATGCCTGGTTTAGTGAAGGTGGGGAAAGTCGGATTACGTCATGTGACAATGCCGTGAGGATGTGAGTTTAATACTTTAATATAATTTACATGTGCTTGGTAAATAACTACATAAATATCAACTTTTTACAACATATTTTTTGTTTCATTTGAATGTCAGTTTGCAATAGAAACAATCTTTTTCTATATTATTTTCATTTCCTTGATGTCTCTAGTGCAAAGAGTGTTACGCTGATCAGAATCTGGCTTGAAGTCTGAAATATTTCTGTCCTTCACTCTTGAGTTTTATGTGTCTGGGTTTGGTTCTAAATGACTGTTTTTATGCTGTCTAATATCTGAAACGTCATGCTTTGTTGAGTCTTAACAGTTGCAAGGTTCGGTTGACTAAATTAACTTCTGCTGATCCAAGAGTGTAAATGATGCTTGCTTGCTTTATTTATTTATATGTCTCAAATTCATTACTCTGGGCCAGCTAAATATTAAAATCAGCATAAAAATGCAAAACAATTTGTAAAAAATGAGCTGGCTGTTTCAATTTCTGTTATTCTGATTTCACCACCAAATAAAACCTATGAAGAAGCAAAGTTTGGGGTAAATACAAGATTTCTGGAGTGTTTGGAAGAGATTCCACCCAAACATCCTTGACCTATCAAGAGAAATTATAGATAAAAATAGACACAATGCTATGCAATTTTAGCCTGCCTAAAAGAAAAGCACACACTTTTTGTGTTGATAAGTATTAACATTCAAAGTAGGTCACAGTGCCTGAATATTTCTAATAGTATAACCCTCTCTGTTTCCAGAGTTTAATTACAACAGGGATCCCACAGGGTTGCTAATTTCATGTCACAGAGCTAGTGAAGTTTCTTGATTTAAGTCAAATACATATATGGGCTCCAGATATGTCTGTCAACCCACAAATGGTAGCAAAGGAATGAAGAATGTTAATTCATTTGATTATTTTTCGGCTGTTAATGGTAAGTACCACCAGCTGCAGATGATCAGTATTGCTTTTCATCTGCCTCTGGTATTTTTCACTGAAGCTGACATGATTGATGGAGGCAGAATTGGAATGAAGGGTGAGCATAGCAACTTCTTTAGCCATTCTGTTTCTGATTGTGTTTTTATTACAGGAGTCAGCTTGGAATGTTTAATTGCGTTTGGAAACTAGCAACTGCTGATGATGTCAAATGCTGATAATTGGTTTAGGACACAGATGTGCTATAAATTAAGCTGAGGTCATCTCAGATAATTTGTGTATTATTGCCTACTTTCTTAGGGTGGGTAGGTGGGAGGGAGGAGGTGGAAGGCGCTTGCTTGCTTGCTTGCTTTCAGAAGAATTTCATGCCTCTAACCCAAGGTGATGGTTTTGTGGGTCATGGAAGTTGAATTTTAACATTTAAACTCGGAGGTATGAAAACCCCACTAGGTAGGAATAAATTCTATAGGAAAGCTAAAGCTACTTTTATTGAGATTGATAATAATAACTAAATCATGCAAGTCTGGTTGTGGGGTTCTTCTTCCTCCTCCTTATTGCTCATTAAATTAGAGAGGTGCTTGCCTGATCCACTTCCAAATGTTTTGTCATTTTCCTCGGACTTACAAAATGTTTCACTCCCTTTGGCTTAGACAACAGTTCCTGCATATTTCATCATGGCTACTTTCCTTACTCTCTGTGAGGTTTGGGGGTGGGATGGGCATATCACATGTACTGTATTTTTCGGAGTATAAGACGTTCCGGACTATAAGACGTACCTACCTTTTTTTGGGAGGGAAACAAAAAATCTTCCTCTGCCTCCCAGCATCCATCAGGTATTCATCTTGCCTATTTACCGCCACCCATTTGCCACTGCTGCTGCAGCCTGTTTGCTACCACTGCAGCCTGTTAGCTACCACCTGTTCACTGCCGCCACTGCACCCCGTTCACCACCGCCACGGCCCCTTCGGCATTGCCATGGTCTGTTTGTCACCACCTGTTAGTTCTGTGGTGGTCCGTTTGCCTTCACCCATTCACCACTACCGCAGCCCATTCGCTGCTGCCGCCCATTTGCGGCGGCCATTCGCTGCTACTGTGGCTCGTTTGCCACCGCTGCAGCCCCTTCACCACCGCCGCGGCCCATTCTGTAACAGCTGATTGGCACCGCACCAATATTCCTCCCCTCTGCCACAACATTCGCTGCATAAGACGCACTGAAATTTTCACCTATTTTTAGGGGGAGAAAGTGCATCTTATAGTTCGAAAAATACAGTACGTTTTGATGCATGTTAAAGGACACAAGTGTGTAATTATTTTATTTGCACAATGCCTTAATGATACACATGTCATTTTTATATCACTGTGACTGGTGGTGGATATCTCCATCTAGATAGCATTCTGTTTTTCTGTTATAAGCTGTGCCTTTTTCAGATATTGAACTTCATCCCAATAGCCCACTATGATCCAGGAAGAGGAATGACAGGGATTACAGTTTAGTAATAGCTAAGGTTTTCTATGCCTGCTGCAAAGCAGTGCTTCTTAAACAGCATATTATATCAGACAATGGACAGCCTTCAACAGTGATAATGTGCAAAATACTTTTATAATTGCTAAAGTTACTGAATAATGTAGATCTTCATAAAGCACTGCTCTCCAGAATATTAAATATTTATGTTAATTTGAAAAAGAAAACTTTAGGCCTTCTTTTCATCCATCAGCAATTAGATGCATTAAATATATATCCCTGTTTTTGTTGCATTTCATTCTGTTATATTGGCAGTGATTAGTAGGGAATATGATTCTGAAGGCAGCCTCGGCGTTTTTAGTTGGATAGCCTGCTCATCTTTAGTAAAACAGTATTGTAGGACTTGGAATAGCTAGATAGATAGATAAAGAGAGCTAGCTAGATAGATAAAGAGAGAGATAAAGAGAGAGAGGGAGGGAGGGAGAGTATATATATATATATATATATATCTCCTTTATGCTGAAATACTACGTGCCCACCAAAAGCTATTGTGGCTGAAGTTGGAGATTAAAATTGGCAGGGACTCTCCTTCCTCCACTATGTATAAAACTAGAAACACTTTTCAAATACCAAAAGCTTTTCAATCTATCAATATCATCTATCTATCCATCCATCCATGCTTTAGCTCTTCGTTTAGCATTTGTTCTCTGTTTTTATATGGCAACTTCTTTTGCAGTTGTAATGTCTTTGGCAGATTTTATAAACTAATATTTTCTGTTAGCGCAGCTACTACTGTGTAGTCATTTGAACTTCTTTACTACATTCCTTTTTCTTGATTTATAGAGTTATGTTGCTCATTAAACTCAAGTTTATGCATGGGAATCGGTTATGAACTTGTTGTGGCCTGCATGGATTGAACAAACAAACAAAATTCGTTAACAACTCCATTAGCACAGTTCCTTTTCATCAGGCTTGGATTCTACCTAATGTACCACTAACCATTATTTTCTCACCTAGTTTGCTCAGCAGTGACAGATAATAGATGAAGCCATTACAAATATATTTGACACTGCATCCCTGAAGATGTGAAAATTGAAGTCTCTCATCATGATTTAAAATGTGTGCTCACTTGCTTAAATGAGGTGGAAGAAGTAGCAGTGGAAATAAAGCAAGCCAGATTTCTAAAAACACTGGCTGGCTGTTACTCGGGTTAATATACTGCATCATGCCCATGTAGAGCCATCTGACGATAGCTTAGGTTGAATTTGTGCTTAATCAAGTGTTCTTGTGGCATGATTTTTTCCTGTGATGTGACATTCAATAACATGCCTCTGTCCTTGGAAATGGAACTTCATTGGGCATCATAAAAACTTATATTACCTTCCCTTTGTTTCATCTATTTTTTTGAACTATGGTATTAATTTGAAGATAGTCCTTTGCAGTAAAGTTGGTAGTGATTTGTGAAAATAAGGCAAAAATCTCAACTTGCCCTTGTAATATGAGGGAGCTCAGACACTGACCAAGATGGCTGACTCGGGGCTGGTAGTGGTACTCCTTACCTCCTTCCTTTATCATTCCACTCCTCCACTATGAGTCTTACCAGAGTCCTCCGGAGAAAGTGTTTTTTAAAGGTTGAAAGTATGGGGTCATGAAAATGAGTTCTCCTCTCCCTACATTATTTTAGCCCTTAGCGCCCACCCACCCCATTTCAGTGTGTAGGCTAACGAAGCATGAACTATCTCATTTGTTTTGTGCTCTTGATAATTGACTGCCTACACAATTACAAATGGGAACAGTTTTGATTAAATTATGTATTTCTGTATTTTCTCTCTCTCTTTGCAAAAAGTCAAATTAAACATATACCACAAGGTTTGTAAATGAATTGAAGTACCCTGTTGTGGATATGGCCCATTCCTTAGGAAATGACGTATAAATCTAAATTAGGCTTGAAACACCATGACTTTTCCAATTTTCATAGAAAGGAATCATTTGTAAGTAAGAGAAGCATTGGGGCTACAAAGATAATTGTTTTTAAGTGGCCAAACTGTTTCTTAGTTTCTTTGTTTTCTTAGTATGTTCTGTCTTAGATCCTATTATACCCACACCCCTGTGTAACCTCTTTATCAAGCCTCCTTTCAGTGCTCTGCCTGATCCTTGCTCAGCCTTCCTTGCACTCTCACACAAACAGCTTTCCAAAAGCTCCCTATGCCTCCCTTGTGCCCACATGCCTCACTGTGCACCCTCCCCAAGCCTTGCTCTGCCTCCCTTGCTCCCTTGCCCATCCGTTCATTCCGTCCCCCACCTGTCAGCAATCGTCTATCTTCCGGCTTGTTTTGCAAGCCACATTTTTGCTGGTTTCCCCACTGACTTGATTTATGGGAAACCAGGAGCAAGTTTCCTTGCCTAAGGACCATCTGATTTAGTTAACAACAGCAATTGGGATTGCAGAGATTGCCATTGCTAAGTGAAGCATTTGTGCTATATGATACTATTAATTCAGCCCTGCAAAACAGTCCCAGTTTTGCGTGTGGCCCATTGGGAAAATTAATTGCCCAGCCCTGATCTAGGTTATAGAAAACGTACACTTTTTATTACCTATGTTTTCCTATGGACTGGATAGAAAAACCTTGCTTTCCTCTGAACTGATCTTCTAGCTGGAGTACATTGAACTTTTCTTTGCCTATTGATTTATTTTTGAAAATGCACTGTGAATGGCTGCCATTTTAACTTATGAATTCTGGGCAGCTAACAACAGTCAACAAAAAAGAATATCCTAAAACCTTTATAATGGCATAGAAGCATCTGGAGAGAGCATGAAATAACTAGGTTTGCAGCACATATCTTTTTCATCACCTGTTAAGTTATCATCTTACTAGTTTGCAGCTTCCTTGCAATATCCCAGGAAGCGTTAAGACAGACAGGTTTCTGCTGTCAGTGGGAAAGTCCCAGAGATTAATCTGGGGAATTATTTTTATATAGTTGTGCAGTAGAATAGAATAAGGAGAAAATAACTAATCTGTCTAATTTATGTTATTTGCTAAATGGCAAACACTCTCTTAGCTATTTTTAGGTTCTGTAATAACACTGAAATAAGTGCAAACTTAAAAAACAGCTTCAGATAGTCCTCACTTACTGAATTTAATTGGAACCAGCAACTCTGTCTCTAAGCAATGTTGTGACCATGCTGGATAATGGTGTTTTTTCCACTGAGATCATTTAGCAAACCACCCACAATTGTTAACAGCAGTGTCACATAATTGTGACTTACAACTTTCTTCGGGTGTCCCCCATTGACTCTGCCTGTTGAAAGCCACAAATGATGATTAAATGACTATGGGATACTGCATTGTAACTGAACACTGGTTGTCAAATCGAATCACTTGACTGTGGGCATATTGTGATAGCTGCAAGTTCAAAGACTGGTCATAAATCTCCTTTTTCAGTGCTGTCGTAATTTTGAATGGTCACTGAACGAGCAGTCTGTAAGCGAGGACTACCAATATTGCTCTCCCACATAGATGAGAAATGCTGAGCTATATCATCAGAAACTATGAATGCAAAGCCATAAGGACAGTACAAATATTTGGAAAAGATAATTTACTGTTGGCTTGTTTCTCGTGGGCCAGTGGCTGCATTTCCTACTAAGTGAAATGCAAATCACCAAATACAAATTCCAGAGCATCAGAATGCAAGACAAGAAGCATCACTGCTTCATCACTGGAGGCTTTTAAGAAGAGACTGGACAGCCATTTGTCTGGAATGGTATAGGGTCTCCTGCTTGAGCAGGTGGGTTGGATTAGAAGACCTCCGAGGTCCCTTCCAACTCCGATATTCTGATCATCAGGGGAGTGAAAATATCCTAATAAACCAATTTCCGTTATCACAGTATTTCCACTTGATCCCCACACTCTGCCCTTGACTTGCATGCTTGTGTTCAGCAATATTCAGACTGGTTGCTGAAACTGGCTGTTCAGTGCATCTAAATAGTACAGTTTGGGAAAATGTTTCCTGAAATCATAGTTGCTACAAATGCTTTAGTATTATTTGGTAGAATTAGAGATGGGCAAGATATAAACTGTAGCAACTATTGACCTGTGCCTGGTTCTTGCTAAAAAGCAAGTATCTTTTGATCTGCACGACTTAAAAATATTGACATTGACCTGATAGAATTGCGCAGGAAGAATATGCGCTTCGTGTAGAAGAAATGTTTAATATGGAGAAAGATGTAGTCAGATGAACACTTATTTATAGTCTGATGTCGCAGATTGATTAATTAGGCGACTAGGACAGTGTGAAGTTATGCAGGTGATGGGTTTTCCCTTCATGCCAGACCTTAAGCATTTGAAATTCTTGCTTTTCTTTGCCAGTTCACAACTATATTTCCAAGCTTGAATCAAAGAAGCATTTCCAGGTCTCTGCCTGTTGAACCTGAAACAAGCTCCTACATTAATAAAGATATTGGCAGCTATGTCTATATTCAGTGGTTTGCAAACCTCTATACCTCCACCTCTTACCAGCAATATATATTCTGGGTTTTCTCTAGGCTCAATAAACTTAAAGCCTCTCATAAATAGATAATGTGCAATAATGTGAAAAGTGCTGGCGGCTCTGTGTCTGAAAACAACCACATTTCCTAATATTTAATTTTTCACCCAGCTATTTCATTTAGGCCTATTTTTCTATGCTTTTGATTTATTGCTGTAAATTTCTGTTGGTGGTTTGCTTTGGATTTTTTAAAATAAATAAGTAAAGGCAATTAATTGTTTTCTCTAATTTTAAGTCAGTCATCTAAAAATACCTTTAGCCCAGCTTTAGGAAACAGGTAATGAATTATGAACTGAGTGTTGGGTGATAAAGTAACCCTGCTATGTTACAATCTTTCAGTATGTATTAGAATTTATGGTCATGCACATAATCCATACATTGTTTTCTCTGAATGATCTATAGAAGGCGATTTGTCACATACTGCTTTTAGAAACAAGAACATTTTTGGACAATAATTATAATTCCCCACTTGAAAATATTTCTCAGCTGACTTTACCCTGTGTAGGAGGTAAAAGTATTTGGCAAACAAGAGCTCAGTGGGTGGCGTTCAATATGTGAATGAGGGTGTACAAATTGCCTTTCTCTGCTCTGCCTCTATGTCTGCCTCCCATAATATAATCTGTTTGGTTTTGAGAATAGACGTGGCTATTGTGCTATCTAGGTTTGCATCATTGATAGATAGATGCAGTAGAATAAAACCAAATCGGATTACTGCAATACGCTCTGCATAAGGCTGCTCTTGAAGAAGATCCAGAAGCTTCAACTGGTGCAGACTGCCTCTGTATTATACCTCTGCTCGGTGAGCTGTACTAGTTGCCAGTTTGCTTCTTGATCCAAGTGCTGGTTTTAACACTTAAAACTTTTCATGGCATGAGACAGGTCTACCTGAGAGACTGCCTCTCCCCAGTTATATTAGCCCACTCCATTAAAGGGCACCGTGCAAATACCATCAACTAGGGATCTACAATTGGTGAGTCCCAAGAGACAGACCTTCACTGCCTTGGCGCCCTTCTTATATAGAACATTCTTCTCCCAAAATTAGATTAGCTCCATCCTTTTCTCATTTTGCAAGGCTCTTAAGACTGGGTTTATGCTATCAGGCCTGGGGCTCCCAAGCAATCAGACTCCATTGTTGAGCTGGCTATTTTTATCCTCTTTTTGTCTGGGGTTTGTATATGTTTTTTATAAATATACTATTTATTTCTTAATGCAATTCCTTTGTTTTTATATCTTTTATATCTAAGCTTTTTCTCTGATTGCAACCTGTCATTAATTTTTGGTTAGATGAGCAGCTATACAAATTTGATCAATCAATAAATACATTATTGTATTATGGTTATATTAAGTGAAATACTAACAGCGCTCTTATTTAATCAAAATTATTTTTTAAAAATGATATTGTTTTATTGAAAAGGTGCCTGACATAATTCATTGTGTAATGAGATCACTGCATCATTTATAATTAAAACATAGAGTATTTCCTGTGGGCTTCTTTTAAAAACTAAAGACTTTTTTTTTAAAAAAAAAACCCTTTTTCCTTAAGTAAGTAGAATAATCTTTAAAATCCTTTGATACATAAATATTAAATGATCTTTTCTGACATTAATTTAACAGGCCTACACGAACTAAACATAAAATTGATCTGTATACTTGGGTATACATTCTATTTTTTTAAACAATAGGAGCTTGATCCAAAGCACTTTGAGTGAAAAAAGAAATCTGCTAGTTTAAAAAAATTGCATGTTGGTACAATAAACGTTATTGTGTTAGAGCAGCGGTCTCCAATTTTTGTGGCTTGGCGGCCCGGCTGGGAGGTGAGAGGGGAACCGCCCTGGGCAAGTGGCAGGCCAGTGGTCACTGCAAGTGGAGCTGCACATGCTTGCCTGCACACTGGTCTGCCTCTCGTACAGCCCAGTTCCGAATAGGCCATGGCCCGGTAGTGGGCCACGGCCTGGGGCTGGGGACCCTTGTGTTAGAGGCTCTTGTTATCCTTCATCTTTTACAAGTGTACGTATTACTTGAATTTGGTTTTTTACCCTACTCCTTTATGAGATGCAAAGTAACTCTTGATATGAGCAGAAAGTACTACAGTGTGACATTTTCATATTTTTTTATTTGAATTTATATCCCGCCCTTCTCCGAAGACTCAGGGCGGCTTACACTGTGTTAAGCAATTATATTACTTGAACCATAGTTCAGTATTGAATATTGTGATGGAAGTAGCAGTATCGGATGCTTTTAATTTCAGTCTCTACTTGTTCAGGATAGTACAGGTAGTTCTCAACTTACAACCATTCATTTAGTGACAGTTTGAAGTTACAACAGCAATGAAAAAAGGAACAAACAGCTACTACTCACATTTATAACCATTGCAGCATCCCCACAGTCATGTGATCAAAATTCTGGTGCTTGGCAAACCAGCATGTATTTGCCTCAGTTGCAGTGTTCCAAGGCTATGTGAACTCCATTTATGACCTTCCCAACTGGTTCTGACAACCAAACTCAACGGGGGAAGTTGGATTCACTTAATGACTCCATGTGTCACCTAAACTATAGTGATTTCCTGAACCATGGCAAAAAAAAGTTGTAAAATCAGGTGTGACTCTTAAAAACTGTCTTGCTTAGCAACAGAAATTCTGGTCCCAATTGTAGTTGTAAATCAAGGACTACCTGTATACCCAAAATAGTGCAGGTGTTCCTTTGCCCATAAGAATATTTTTTTTCTTACTAAATCCTAAAAAGAACAAGGATTTAAGATGTCTGCATGTCTTATTCTTAAATAAGACATTTGATGACAATTTAAATAAGACAATTGACATTTGATTACTTGTCAAATAATGTACAAGAAACATATAGCAAAGTTGTAATTTTAAAAATGCGTTCACAAGAATGAGCAAATATCAGTATAACCATTATTTTTTTTGTTTTGTTTTTAGCCTTAGGATGCTGCATGGGGAAATTATAATAAAATGCTGAAAAGTGACTTATTTATTTATTTATTTATTTATTTATTTATTTATTTATTTATTTAGTCACACAGTATAAGCATAAGCATGAAATAATTATACAATATATAAGCATATATATGAGTATGAGTATGTAATAACTATATTAATTGGATATAACAAAAGGAAACAATAGGACAGGAACGGTAGGCACGATTGTGCTCTTATGCACACCCCTTACAGACCTCTTAGGAATGGGGTGAGGTCAATGGTAGATATTTTTTGGTTGAAGCTTTGGGGATTTTGGGAAGAGATCACAGAGTCAGGTAGTGTATTCCAAGCATTAACAACTCTGTTACAGAAGTCATATTTTTTGCAATCAAGATTGGAGCGGTTAACATTAAGTTTAAATCTATTGGTTGCTCTTGTATTATTGCAATTGAAGCTGAAGTAGTCTTTGACAGGAAGGACATTGCAATAGATGATTCTATGAGTTAAACTTAGGTCTTGTCGAAGGCGACTGAGTTCTAAGTTTTCTAAACCTAGGATTTGAAGTCTGGTGGGATAAGGTATTTTGTTGTTTTCAGAGGAGTGGAGAACTCTTCTTGTAAAATATTTCTGGACACTTACAATGACTTACAGAAAATTATTTTCCAAGTTGGATCTTGGAAAAATAGTGCTATAAGCAGATTGTGAGGTAAAACCACTTTTATTGTTAGGTGTTTTTCTGATGCTTTATTTTCTGGCTGTTCTTTCTGACAAAGAAGACTCCAACTAACAAAAGCTTCTCTACAATAAAGTCACTATAAAGGCACAGTAAAGTGTCACAGGACTCTCTTAGAAGAGGTTAACATTTACACCTCTAAAAATGACTTAATGGCTCTAAATAATTTTGATTTGCTTCTAGCCAAGAATCTGCTTGAATTACTTTCTTACTGTATAAGTGTTGTCTTTAATGGCTATTTAAATGGTTGCATGGTACTGTATTTTATGAAATATTAATATAATGTGTGTGAGTCCGATGGAACTAAAGAACAAAGCACTATTTTTATAATACATTTGTGAAAATTTGCTTTCTGCGTAAAGTACAAAGACAGCAAGACTGGCTTTCTACATTGTCAAATGAAACAGTTTCATGTGTGACTTTAGGCATATACAGTACTATTTTGTAGAAAAAGCTACTTGAACACATAACAAGACGGAACAGTCTGCCAGCATTAATTATTGGGGATGGGACCGGGGGGGGGGGAGTATGTGCAAAACCACATTGGATATTGTTTTCTTCACCTGTTCTTACAGGAAGAAGATAAACTATGACACATCCCAAAGTTTCTAGAACTAAATAGCTGTAAATCATTTAGTTTTCCTAGACACTATTCTTCGCTTCCCTAAAATCTTTGTTATACAGAACCAGTGTATTGTAGTAAAAATGCAAAATCAATATATAGCATTACATTCACTTTAAAAGATTTATTAAAAAAGGATTCCTGGGCACTGCCAGCAGTTCATTTTGTAGGATTACATGTCATAGTTGTGATAAGGATTATTTTCACATTTATTACATCCAAGATAAGCCATGGATAGAAACTGTCCATTTAAACTTTCTTCTGTGAGTACCGACCCTGATAAAGTGTTAGATAAATAGATAGACATAGGTACACAAACACACACATTTTGTGGGTTTTTTTTATTTTAGAAAACACAAAATCTATACACTCCTTAGTAATAGCCTAGATTCTCCCCATTGTTTATAATACCTCAAATACTTCTTATGGAGACATAGAGAAAGACTTATTTATCTATTTAACAGAATTAATCAATTATTTAAATATATTTTGCCCTATATGATATCAAATATATAAGTTTAAAGGAATTGTTATATAAAAATGGCAACAAATGCTGTATGAGAAGACTAGACTAGACTGGGCTATTAGTGTTAAGTTTCTGCATGTAATAGATTTATATTGATATGATGGATTCTTCAAACCACCCAGGAAAAGTTTTTGCATATAATTCTGCTAAATGTATGAATTATCCAGAGACGGGCAACTTGGCAATGGAAGCAACCAAAGTTCCTTGCATGATTTTTATTTATGATTTGTAAAAAGCCAGCATTCATTTATACTTTGGATGAATTTAGTTCTTAGTAAAATTCTTAACTTCAGAAACCATTTAGCTAATTTCTTTCTTTATTTTCAGGTGATCTGGTTTCACAAATAGCATCTTCTTTAAATGACAAGAATCTTGGGACTACATTCATTTACAAGATACTGAATTAAAAACAGATTCTGGAAAGTATAAGGTAAGCTTTTAGTGCACTTTAAAAATGCCCGTGTACTATGTGCTGTTGTACGTGAGCCTGTGAACTGGTGTCAGTTTCCTAATTTGTGACTGTTTATAATCTGTATTAGTTTACTGGCCTGTCTTGAGGTTATTACATGTGAAGCTATTTTGGGAATGATCTGCAATATCTGGTAGAATGGAGAAACATACAGGCACATATACTGCTAATTTTTTTGTCAAGCTGCTGCAGTTGAATGAGTTACTGCATGGTGATACCAAGGTCAGTTTTTTATCGAAACACTTTAGAACAATGCCCAGAGACTATTTCCAATTCCAAATTTTTTGTTCATTGTACTTTTTCTGTGGAGTAGTCTTTAGGAACTGTTTAATAGACATGGAACCTGGTATATAGCAATATGCTGCTTCTATATGTAGTGTTTAAAAATACAAAGCTAGCCTATTTGTTTTTGGTCCTGGGTTTTAAACTTTGTCATATTTCAGCAGTTAGAACCAAGTTTGAGATTTCTCAGAGTTCAGATTAGCCATTCTGAAAGTCATGTTCTCACAGCATCGTAATAAAGAACAACCTGTGCTTTATGTGGCAAATCTCCCATGTTTTGTCTATTGCATTTTTGTTTTCTGATAGCTGATTCCAATGTCCTTTGAGGCTCAGGAAAAAAAAACAGAGAAAAACCCATGCTTGCATTAATGCCTTGTACTGTATAAAAACTCTCATTTAAATTATATTTCCCACTTTTTCAACAGTTGACTTGGACTTTGCTTTGGATTGGTAAAATTTGCCTGCTATGATCTTTATTCTTGATGGTTATTTCTGAATTTCTTTGCACTCTAGTGGGGTGGATATATATATTTTTTTACATTCAGAGACACCTTATAGATACAACAGCACAGAGAAACAGTCTAATAAAATGTAAAGGATGATCAAAATAACTTTTGATAGGGAGCAGAAATTTGTCCCTCATTTCTTTTTCGATATCTACAGACTGTAATAGGAACAAGTATTAGAAGTTAAGCTATGATGTTGTTGTTTTTAATAACTTTAGCCTATTACCTCAGGAAGGTTATGTGGGGCAGGGAATAAGCTAGAAGTGAAACTTCAGTTACAGTATTAGAGGCTTGCACACTGTTAAATTGAATTAATGAGGTTATTAAAAGCTTATTACAAGAGTCCCAACAGTGAATCCCTTCATTGGCTACTCAGCTTAGCAAGTAAAATGCATCAGAATTTTTTTTTTAAAAAAAAGTTATATCAAGACCCCTAACTTTGAAAATAACATAAACAGGATTTATTTTTCCACTTCTGGATTTGTGTGGGTTTCTTACTTGATTGTGATTCACATTCACGTATTTTTAAAAAAGCTCTTAGCTTCTTGCAACAAAATTAGGTCCTTTATTTTTAAAAGTCTACGTTATTACTTTAAAATTAAAGATGAGATTCTTAAGGTTCCTTGGACACCTTGATCTCATAGAGTTAAATTCTGGAATTCAAGAGATGTTAGGAACACAGTACAAGCCAACATCATTCACAAAAACTGCATACAATCGTAATGAATATAAATTTTGGTTTTGCATAAACTTAGAAACCAATTGAACACTTTTTCCAACACAAACTCAACCTGTTTAAATTTAAGTTAAGATCCAGGTCCTGAGCATTTATGTAGTTACTTCCTTTTGACTTGCCTTGTTGGAGAGGACTCCAGGTAATCCCTCACATCTCACAGACTTTTTGTGGTCAGATAAATGTTGATGACTTAATTTTTTTCTTCTTTTCTGTGAGCTGCTTGCTATACACACATGGCAAGTGTATTAAACCAATTTTAGAAAGACACATCATTCTATCATAGAAATACTTTATGTATCTTATTTGGCAGAGATTTTTTTATTTATGCTGAAAAACTCCCAATGATAAATGATTTCAATTAAATATATATTAAAGGAAGCATTATTGCTCAGTGTCTTTTTTTAATTTTATTATAAGGGAATACATTTCCCTCTTTTCTCAGCCGGGAATTTAGAGTTGATTTTCTGGCAACCAGAGTTAAAGTATAATGGAGACTGTAATAAAGTTTTAAAAGACAGAATGCCTGCATGCTTTATTTAAAATAGTGGCAGGCTTTTCCCATATTACCGGAATAACTTTTAATACAAATAAAACAAACTGAGATTAATAGCAAAGCATGAATCACTTTGACATATCTAAGAGAACTGCCTAAAGATATGACTTAGAAATTATATTATACATTATATTTACTTTATACACATTATCGAATACCCTATTATTCCCCTGAATGTCTTTAGGTTTTCTTTTTTTCTTGTTTTAGCTTAATTTACACAAATTTAACATGCATTCAAAATGTAGTTCTCTCTCCACTAACACTGGTATTTATGTGGACTCTCTGGAATCATGTTTTTTAAAGAAAATATGTTAAGAGGTATGCATAATTTTAATGTATTTAATATGGTAAATTATTTTAGAAGTAGGTGTTCAGAAAGGCCCCTCATCCTATCTTCAATATGTGGGTGGTAGGGAGTTGGTTTGGGTCCACCTAACCCACCCCTACAAATTGTCAGCAAACTAGATTGGCACCAATACAAACTTAGGTCTAAGAATGAAGCGTAAAGAAGCTTCTTTATTACTTATATTCTGTCATTTTGACTGAATTGTATAGACTTGCAACTTTCAAACTGTTGCCAAAAGTCTCGCCTCTCTCAGTGCATTTTTACCAGAATTATATGTCTCAGTGCCATCACAATTCATTGTCTTCTGCAGTACAGGAAGTCCTCGACTTATGACCACAATCAGTCCCAAATTTCTGTTGCTAAGCAAGACAGTTGTTAAATGAATTTTGTTCCATGGTATTATTTTTCTTGTCACAGTAGTTAAGTGCAGTTGTTAGTAACATGGTTGTTAAGTGAATCTGGCTTCCCCACTGATGTGGCTTGTCAAAAGGTCCTAAAAAGGGATCACATGATCCCTGGACATTGCAGCCGTCGTAAATATGAGTCACTTGCCAAGCATATGGAGTTCGATCATGTGACCAAGGGGATTTTACAGTGATTATAAGTGTGAAAAATGGCCATGTTACTTTTTTCAGAGCTGTTGTAACTTCGAACAGTCACTACATGAACTGTTGTAAGCTGAGGACTAACTGTATTTAGAAGTAAGTGTGATTTATTTGTAGAATGGGGTGCCTGAGAATCTAGGCAATCCTACAGGCAGTCATTGAAAGCTCTTATGTCTGAGTGAGGTTATCCTCCCCTTCTAAGGGTGGTCTGCAATTTGGAAATTCTAGGCTGCTTATATATGAACATTTTTGGACTACATAATATGTTCATATGGTCATGTGGCCATAATATGTTCTGTATGGCCGTGGTCATGTGGTCATGGGGCTACCAACTGATACACAATATACTAATCCCAAACAGTGGTGGTTATATCTGGATATGCATTGATGCAGGGGTGAAATCTACTTACCTTCTTTACCGACTCGGAAGACCACACACCATGCACACTTACTTCACTCGCTTGTGCATGGCAGATGTGCGTCCAGACCTTCTGCGTATGCGCAAAAGGTAAAAAACACATTACTTCCTGGTTAAAACCAGGAAGTAATGACACCCGGGTGGCGGGTGTTGCCGGTGGTTCAACAGTTGCTACTGGATCACCAAACCACCGACCACAATTGCCACTGGATTGCGAGATCTGGGCAGAACCAGGAGCATTTTACCCCTACACTGATGATCCCAAAGCTTTGGAAGGTGCATTGGTTGCCAGTTGACTTCTAAATGTGTCTCAAGTTGTTGGTTGCTTGTATGACTTTGAACCAGGTGATCTTAAGGAGCATCTTCTCCTGTATTCATCTGCCCATTCAGCTTAAATGAAATAGGTTCAGTGTCTTCCAGGTCCCATCCCTCCAGAATTGTCACATTCCTGGTGGCAGCCCTTACTTTTTGGAATTCCCATCCAGTCAAAAATCATTCAATCACATTAGTAGTGGGTTCCACTTACCTTCGCTACTGGTTCGGAATTGGGAGCATGCGTGCATGAGTGCTTTGCCCGCGCGCGGTGCTTCTGTGCATGGGCAGAGTATTCGTGATGTTGTGTGGGTGGGCGGAGCCTCCCGCTGCCACTACTTGTTCACCCGAACCAGGGCAAACTGGTAGAAACCCACCACTGAATCACATCTTCTCTCTTTGCCAGGATGAGGGTGCACTTTGATTGGAAGGTAGGATTGCACGGCACATGGCATTTTTGTTTGTGTTGTTTTTGTGTTTTGGAATTTGGGGAGGGAATAATGTATCTGTTTAGATAAATCAATATATAAGCATTTTATATGGTTGTTTTCTGAATAAAGCCATTCTAAAGTGTCACTTCAGTTGTGGCTTGAAAATATTTTTAAACATTTCTTAAAACACCTACTTGTTATAAGAAAGCATTTTTATGCTAATTCTCACTTAGACACCTTATTGCTGATTCCCTTGTTCTTCTCCTGCTCTGTCAAGTTGGAAATCCATAAAAAAAGAAATTAAAAAACAGTACCCCAGGTATAAAGTACTTGCACAGGTAAAAATAAACAAAATGAACCAAACTTGCTCTGCAATATGTGCTTGAAATCAGATGTTAACAGCATGGTAATGAAACCAAGCTATGCCTGTATACTTGATACTCAGTGTTTTTGAAAGCATGTGAGAGAAGGCTTACTAAGGAAGACAAACAAATCCAAACTTTAAAGCCTTAGATTATCACTTAATGTTCCCAGGAAATAATTTCTTACATTTCCAGGAAATATTTTTTTACATTGCTTGTGCAGCATCTGCAACATATGCCATATGTGTGACCCCTGTTTTTAAATTGAACTTTTGAATGTTACAATTGCTTTTGTGGAATGGGTATTTTCATTTGTATTTGAAGATCTGAAATAGCCTTTCGAAGGTTCTCGAATGCAGTTTCAAGCAAGTATTTGTCTTGGTGCTGATTTTCTGTCTCTGGCATAGAAATAATTTGTGGCCAGCCTCTCAGGAAATCTTATCTCCCCGAGTCTTGGATAGCAGGCTATAAATGCAGAAGAATCCAAAGGAGAAAGATGATGTATCATATTATCCAGTAATGCTGAGTAGTGACTCATAATATTGGGAACTATTGAACATAAGGCAGATTTCCCAGTTGGGAGGTAGGCATATTTGACATCATCTTATTTATGCTAAATGCTTCCTTCCAAAATTCTTATTTTCAACCCAAACATTTTATTGAAAGCTATACGTGCCATCTGTCCTTATTTTTTTTTCAGGTAAAAATTTGGAACACTATTTGTTATTTTAAAAAATAATTGAGTCAGTCTTTTTTGTGACTTTAACTGACATTATGTTATATAACATATATACCATTCGTAACTTTCCCCCTGCAAAATTCTACTTTTTTTCAAGCTTCATGTAACTAGCAAGCTAACGAAGCAGTGATGTAATAAAATAAATAAATTGTTGATCGGCCCTTTTCATCTGGTCTCCCATCTGACTGAATGTGTATTCTCCCAAAGAGCCATATTTCTCATCTGGTTTTTTTTCTTGATTAGGCCATACCTTACATTCCTTTATTTTCTTCTACCAAATATCTCAGCTTTTTCTTTCTATCTTCTCTAATGGTGCTGCCTTTGTTTTCCCTCTAGGTGGAGACAGCATCCAGGAATGGGGTGACCTCGTCTGTTCAGTTGAAGGACTGAGTCTGTCAAAGTTGTTAAACTCCGCCTCTGTTCCTAGGGCTTTCCCACTTTTGACTCAGTCCTTCAGCCTGGACAGACATGTCAAAAGTTGGTCTTCTAATTGAACATTTCCTGGATGCTGTTTTCCATTGCTAGCTACATTGCTTGAGAAAGTGCTGAGAGTTCGTGAGTTTGACAGCTCTCCGTGGGTGCGGAGAGAGTTGTTGGTTTCCCAGAGGCTAGGGTTTTGGCTCCAGCCATTGGAAGGACCCTCTGTCTGTGGATTTGACAGCTAGCTGTCAGTTTGGTCTTGTGCCTTCCGTTGAGCTGCAGGCACTCCGGAGAGGCTATCAGTGGAGTCCAGTGCTCCCAGTGGCAACAGGGGGTCAGACGGGTGAGCTTTGCGCTCCCAAAAGTCAGCTGGGGACGCCTCATTCCTTTGAACTTGGCGCTGATCGTTTGGGCGAGTTGGGTGGCCATTCTGATAGTTGGATATAACGGGCCACCCAACATTTCAAATTGTGAGAGCACTGGAGTTTCGCACTCCCGAAACAGCCGGCCTGCCTTGTGGCTTCACCCTGTGCCCTCCCCACTCACAAATAAGCTGCTTGTTGGTTCTCAAGCCTTTGCATTGCTCCTTGCCACGCTGACAGGCTTTCGTATTTGACAGGAGCCTTGTGTTTTGAACAGCTAGCTCACGCGCAACATACTAATTGAGGCAATCAGAGCGTGATTTTGGGCTTAGCACCCATTTGACAGCAGAGATTGCTGTTTTTGGTCACATTGTACCTTTAATTTAAATTGTCAGCAGAGTTGACGCTTCCAGAGAAGGAGTCAGCAACATGTCTAAGGCGCTTTCTAAATAAAAAAATGGCAGGAAAGCCACTAGAGCCAAGATGACAGAGGCTGGAGCTGGTGGCAACAGCATCAGTCTGCTCTAGTTGGTTCTTCAGCTGACAGAGCTAAAACTGTCTCCAAAGATCACAGCAGGCCAACCAAACCCAGTAAGACCTCTGTTGCATCCCAAAGGGATGAGAGGCAGAGAGACCAAGCTCTTCAGAAGCTCCACCTGGGGGCAATTATAGATTCCATTGAAGGCAGGGTATATTTGTCCCAGGAGTGTCAGGACAGTATCAGAGACCTAGCAGGTAGAATTCAGAGAGAGCTCAGAGTGCTCTTGTTTCTGCTCTCCCAGCTCCTGGGCAAAATGGTGTCCAGCATTTCCATCACACCTTGGGCACGCTTACCTGCTAGGGACCTTCAATGGTTTCTTTTACCTTTCCGGAGGGCGGGCAGGAGCATCTCCACACCCAAGATACAGGTCTCCAGCATGGTCCTTTGGTCTCTCAAGTGGTAGTGGTCAGTGGCTATCGCCAAGGGCTGCCTCTTCCACGAACCTCTGCACCTAGTGGTTACAACCGACGCAAGCCTTTTTGGCTGGGGGGGTGGGCGCATTATCAGACCCAAATAGCACAGGGCATCTAGAGCACAACGGAAGCATCAACTGGCTAGAGCTACGTGCCGTTTACCTGGCCCTCCTCCACTTTCAACAGGCGGTCGTGGACAAGCACATTTTAGTGCTAACTGACAATGTGGCCACAAAGGCTCACATAAACCAGTAGGGCACCAGGTCCAGGTCTCTGATGCTGGAGGCCAAGTGTTGTGGCTCCAGCCCCCCCAGGCCTGGCCCCCTGCCAGAAAATGACTCAGAGAGTGAGGGGGAAGGGCTATCGGGGCTCCCCTCTGCAGGGCGGGCTCTCTGGCTCAGCTCCAGGAGCCAGAGGCAGGCCAGGTAGAGGAGGTGACGAGGCCTCTGTCTCCTGTATCTCCCCCCGCCCAGGCAATGCTTCCAGACCTAGCTGTAGACAATCAGTCCTGGTTAGATCCCAAGTTTTGTAGACAAGAGAGGCGGGAACAACAAAAGAAGGGGTGGGGCAGGCCTAGAGAGTGCTGAGTCACGGAGCCACACCCCACAGGGTATAAAAGCAGGAGGGGCTGCTCTACTACTTTGTGATGGACAAAACAAACTGACTGGAGAAAACTTGAGCTGAACTATTTGACTGAGCATTTGGCCTGGATTGCTGTTTGTTCCTGACTTCCTGGTTGCTCCAGTAACGAGCTTCTGTGACACCAGCATCAGGGAAGATAAAGAAAACCTTGGCAGACCTTCGCTGGTCTGCTGCCAGAGCTGATAGCTGCCGTGGACTAAATTGCTGGCTAATTGAGTCAGTTCACGTGTCTCCCGGACTGAGGTTGCGGGGGACAGAACACCAAGAGACTGGGCCTTTGGGCAGAGCGACATTTGCAGTCGCTGACTGCAGAGCACATCTCTGGAGTGTCCAATGTGTAAGCGGACTGGCTGAGCCGGACAGTCATCGACCATGTGGAGTGGTGCCTGACCCATCTCTCTTCTGGGACTGGATGGACCATTTCAGCACCCCGGAGGTAGACTTTTTTGCCACCCCAGAGAATTTGTAGCTCCCATGATTCTTTTCTCAGTTTCCGACTCAGGGAGCGGAAGGGATAGATGCTCTCCGTGCCCCATGGCCCCCGGGCCTCCTTTACATCTTTCCCCCTCTTCCCCTCCTTCCACAAGTCATTCGGAAGATTTTGGAGGAGAGGGCAGAGGAGCTGCTTCTGGCTCCACATTGGCTCAGGAGGTTTTGATTCGCAGACTTCATGACTCTCTCAGTGGTTCCACCCTGGAGGATCTCACAGGGCATGGTGTCGCTCAGCCAGGGACATTGGTCCATCCGGACCCTCAGTGACTTCAACTGACTGCGTGCACTTGAGTGATGCACTCTGAGGGGGGATAATTTCTCCTCCAGGGTTATCAAGACTATTCAGGCCTCTGGGCGACCTTCCACTGAGCATATCTACTCAGTGACCTGGAGGACCTTTTGCAGCTGGTTTAATAACGTAGGGTGTCACCACTTATAGCCTCGATGCCAGATCCTGGACTTTTTACAGGACAGACTAGATGCTGGGCTAGCACCCAACACCATATGGAGACAGGTGGCGGCCCTGTCCTCTGTTCTGACTTGCGGGTCACTGGATTCCCTTTCTCAACATCCCACTATCTGTCGTTTTATTAGGGGAGTGGCTAATCTATGCCTGCTGGTAATACACAGGTACCCTACCTGTTGAAGGTGTTGAACTCACTCACTGGGGCCTCTTATGAGCCATTACAACCCACCAGCCTCCAACTATTATCTTGTAAGGTGGCCTTTTTGGTGGCAATCACATCTGCCAGGCGGATTTCTGAGCTAGCTGTTCTGTCAGTGAGGAGTGATCTGTGGTGTTTCATGCTGATCACGTTGTACTGAGACTGGACCCTTCCTTTTTACCCAAGATCAACACTGCATTCCACAGGGCGCAGGAGCTAATCTTACCAAACTTCTATCCTAACCTGTTCACTCATTAGAAAGGCGCTGGCATACATTGGATGTGGAAGGGCACTCCGTATTTATCTTAAACGCACAGCTAACCTAAGAAAGACAGAATTTTTGTTTATTTCATTTCAGCCTGCTTCTTTAGGTTCCAAGGTACCTCTTCTACCATAGGGCATTGGCTCCGTCTAACCATCACCAAGGCGTATGAGCTGCAGTCCTTGTCGAGACCTCCATGAGTGATGGTACATTCAACCCAAAGTGCAGCTACGATGGTAGCATGGGCCAAGCAGGCATCTTTGGCGGAGATCTGCAGGGTGGCAACTGGGATGTCGCCCTCTCCATTTATCAAACATTATAAGTTAGACATGTACCCCTCAGCGGAGATGGATTTCGGCCGTCGGGTCCTTCAAAGGGTCCATTTGGACAGTGAGGCTATAGACCAGACGGGGGCCTGCCCTTAAGGCAAGGGACAGTTAGCTTTGGTATTGTTCTGTCTCCTTCCCCACTTCAGACCCACGAGCTGGCCTTCAGCCAGTGGATTCACAGCTCTTATCAGTCCTGGCAGAGAAATCGCAGCTGCCTGCCAAAGTTCAAACAAATGACTCACGTAGCAAGACTTTCAGCTCTTTTTGAAACGGTTCAGCTAAACTTTTGCTTCCCGTGGAGTGAGAGCAGTCCCAAAGCTCCTTATTTATCCTGTGGGGTGGGGCTCCTGCCCCACCCTTCCTTTTGATGACACCGCCTCTCTAATCTTCTGAAGCGCAGGTCAAGCCAAGCTTGATTATTATTATCAGCTGGGTCTGAAGGCATAGCCCGGGGAAGGGAGGAATCAGGGGATGATGGCCTCATTATGTCCTCCAACTGGTCTGGTTCTGGCTCCTGGAGCCGAGCCAAAGGAATCGGTGCTCCCAAGGTAAGACTTACCGGCCCTTCCCCCTCACTCTCTGAGTCACTTTCAGGCATGGGGCCAGGTTTGGGGGCTGGAGTCACAACAGGTATGTCTCAGTGCTGGATGCTGTCTCCACCTAGAGCAAGAAGGGGTGTTGGTCTTACCTGATACGCACCTTCTCGTCGGGTGGAGACAGCATCCAGCCCCACCTTTGGGATTGTCTGGTCTTCCTTTAATGAGAATATTTTTTTATCAAGTCTGTCACTTCATATTCGTCAAAAGCGGGAAAGCCCTAGTAACAGAGGCAGAGCTTAACAACTTTCACAGACTCAGTCCTTCAGCTGAACAGATGAGGTCAACCCATTCCTGGATGCTGTCTCCACCCGACGAGAAGGTGCCAAAAGCTGCCAAGAAATGCAGAGAAAGGTGTGTTTAATTTTTACTTCTCCTATCCTGTCTATTCAGACTTTCTCTTTTTCCTGTCTGCTTTTTTCCATCATGTTGAATGCCTACCAAAAAAAAATGCCTTTTTTTATTTTGGAGAGAGAAACAGTTGCAAATGGTGGTCTTGAATGGACCAAAGACAAACAAATAAACAAACAGTCCTTCCATCTCTCCCACTTCTTCCTTTTCAACTAGAGTAGACATTCCCAGTTATTGTAGAACAGCAAAATTCACAATTTCTCACCATTACTGTAGCTCAGGGGTCCTTAAACATTTTAAATGGGGCCAATTCCTGGTCCCTGAGTCTGTTGCAGGGCCAAACCAGCTGGGTGGGTGTGGTTAGGTAGTCATGTTATTGGGTGGCCATGGCTAGGTGGTCATGTTACTGGGTGGCCATGGCTAGTGGTCATGTTATTTTTTATTTTATTTATTTATTTATTTATCAAATTTTTATACCGCCCTTCTCCCGAAGGACTCAGGGCGGTGTACAGCCTAAATAAAACACAATATATATACAATTAAAATCAAAATTTAAAATAAAACATATTACAAAAAGGCCAATGTTTAAAAATATAAATTTTAAATTTTAAAAAATTTAAAACCCCACAACAATAAAACCCAATTAAAATGTTAAAAAACCATTATGCTAGTCCAGCTTGAATAAATAAGTATGTTTTTAGCTCACGGCGAAAGGTCTGAAGATCAGGCACTTGGCGTAGGCCAGGGGGAAGTTCATTCCAGAGCGTCGCTGCTCCCACAGAGAAGGCCCTACTCCTGGGGGCCGCCAGCCGACATTGTTTGGCGGACGACACCCTGAGGAGACCTTCTCTGTGAGAGCGTACCGGTCGGTGGGAGGCATAAGGTAACAGCAGGCGGTCATGCAAGTAACCATGTTACTTGGTGGGCGTGGCTAGGTGATCATGTGATTGAGTGGGCATGACCAATTAAGCAGTCCATTAAACAATACTCTGCTTCCCAAAATTTTGGATTGTTTAAATTGGGATGTTGTCCATGCTTGTTTAAATACTCATCTTCTTAGGCACGGTTGGAGAGGAAAAAAGCTAGGGTGGAAGAGACATCCAGTTTAGGTCTTAAATTTAATTGAAATGCTATATTTTCCTGATTTGTTTTACAGTGTGTGTTTGTATGCAGTAGTTATCTATTAATTATAACAAGTGGTAATTACCACCAGCTCTCTGATACTATTCTCCAGAACTAACAGACTGACCCTGTGGTTGATTTTTTTTTTTTATTGTTGGTGTCAGGGTTCCAAGTAACACCCCCAACGAAATCAAACTCAGAGGTTTGCAATTCCTCAGAGCTAACTTTTATTAGAGATGTCATATTGGCACATCTGGGATAACCCGAATCTGAGAGCTTCTGGGTTTCCTTACCCAAAAGAAAGTTCAAGATCTTGCCCACTTCTCCCACATGTCCACCACATGTCCAATCAGTTCCTTCATGTACAGAAGATAACTTCCACTTTCTTCTCTGCACATGGCCTTGAACTTCTCTGCAAAGTTTTGTTGTGGCTAATTCTACTTCACTCATACAATTCCCCCTCCCAACTTCCCACGGTAGGATTGTGGCAGGCCTAGATCCTGAAGGCACCAAGGTAATATGGTTTCCACGCCTGACAGTTGGTTTGTCTTTTTTAAAAACAATATATAGCATCTTTCATCTTGGCTGTAATTAGATGTTCTGTTCTTAATGTACATCAGACATAGTATTTAAAATCAATAAAATTAATATTTTTAAATTAAAATAATGTTTTCTGGCTTTATTTTCCATCTAAACAAGTTTTTTTATAATAAATTACAAATATATGGATATAGGTAATAAAATTGACATGCTGTAATTGTTTTGGGTCAAGATGTAAAGGAATTCTATCAGAAACACACACACACACACACACACACACACACACACACACACATACATGTGTTTTGTCAAGCTGATGAGCTGAGCGATAACTAGAAGAGGTTTCCTCAATCTGATTTGAATAGTTTGGACTACAGCCTCTATTAGCTGATTGGAGGTGAAACTTGCTGGGGCTAAAGGGAATTATAACATGTCAGGCACTAAATCTGGGAAGTTTGGAGAAAGGAAAGATTTCTATCATCTATTTAATCTGCGATACTTTTGATCAGCCTTAGTATTCTTCATTGTGTACATTTTAATTTGCAGAATTTTAATGTCCAAGGTGATTAGGAAATTCTCAGCACTAAAGTCCGTACATTGGAGGGGGAGTGTTATGTAAACTTTGGAAAAACTGGTCTGAAGTAAAACTCTGAGAAGTGGGTTTGCTACTTTTTAAATTCTAGTTATTGAAAGCTCTGGTTTCTAAACCATTTTATTCATTTGTTGACCAATTTAGCATTACTATTTAATGTATATTAAATAGTATAATGTATAGTATAATGCATGTATATTATTTAATTGAAGTTGGGGGTCCAAGTGGAACAATCTGGTGACATGCAAATGGAAGTAAAGCATAGCACAGTTTTTCTATAGAGACAGTTGATCCCACAATAATTAGTAATTGCTGAGAGTGGAAAACATGGCATGGGTTTCAGGTTCAATATAAATATACAGAGATAGCTTGCTGAAAATAACTTTGTAAGTCTCCAAGGTATATCAGGTTTTCATACATTATCTAGAAAGATGGCTGGACGGTTTTGGACCACTTGCTCTCTGTTAGTCCAGACATCAGGCTCCAGTGACAAGCCAGTTGGTCAATTTCTATTGCAGCCAATATACAACACTTGATTGATCAGGGAAACCCCAGCAGATCTGCATTTGCGGGAAAGCATTTTGTAGAAGAAAAAAATCTTGTGTAGCAGCATAATTTTTACTTGCTATTTTTATATCTGTCTTGGCTTAAGAGTTTCATAATTTTAGAGCAATGAATTCTTGATACTGTATGTTAATATCCAAATTGAGTTGGACATTCTCTACTTAGGGCGCATTTGGTTTATTAATGAATACTGTGTCACTTTTTAATATATATTACTTTAAAAATGAGAACATGGGGATGGGGAAGGCAGACTCATATAAGAAAATAATTACAAGGGTACTATAGTTTGCCAGGTTTTTTTTTTTTTACTAGTGCTCACTAGTAGCTAATAAGCCTAATAACAAATCAAGCACAGTATAGGAAGTTTAGCTTATTCTAATACTTCTGTTTATCTGAAACCACTATTGTAGTATTTCATAACTACATTGGCTACTGCAATCTCTCCCTGCCTCTCTCTCCCCTCCCTCCCTCTCTCTTTACAGATAAGCAGCGGTGAAATCTGGCCGGATCTATCCGGCTTGCACGAACCAGTAGCGCTGGCGGCGGGAGGTTCTGTCCACCTGCCGGGACGTCATTACGTCCCATTTTTGACCCTCTGCATATGCACAGAAGGCTCTGCGTATGCGCAGAAGAGGCGCGCTCCCATTCCCGAATTGGTAACGAAGGTAAGTAAATTTCACCACTGCAGATAAGGAACATCCAGATGTTCAGAATAACTCAAAGAGTATATCATTGAAAAGCTTTCGGGCATTAGCAAAATATTTAAAAGATAGATAAGAAAGGTGGCAATTAACTGGATAGTGAAATCAAGAAATCATGATTTGGAGTTTATTTTATATATGATGATCATAACCATTACAATTATTGTATGAGCCTATCATATCCAGTCTGAAATGAAAATGCTATTCACAGACCAAGGAAGGCTAAGGGTATGTGAGTTAAAAATCAAACCTCCAAAACTGTGCCAAAAAGTTAGCTTTTTTTCCTAATTCTCCTGTCCTGAGAAGGATGCTACAGTGCAGTCCTAATCCAGATTACATACCAGTGTGATTCCCTTAGACTAATTTAAATGAACAGATCAGTTCCATGTTGATAAATAATATAGCTTCTGGTTTGACTAGCATAATCTCAAAATAAAAATTGGAGATAACTTTAATGAAGTTTGTTAGGTTTTTCCTAGGGCTGTAATATTTTCAGGTTGTCTGTGTTGTGGTCCGCCAGCAGTCTGCGGAGCTGGCAGCGGAGTTGGACAGTGAGGAGGCTGGGGAAGAACATGGGCCAGTCCTGGAGTCTGGGGAAGGCCCAGATGAGGGCTCTGCGTCGGAGGCAGAGATGGGGCCAGGTCCATCTCGGAGTGATGCGTGGACTCCGGAGCCTCCAGAATTGGACAGCAGAGAGACAGAGGAACAGGAGGAGCCTGTTCCTAGTGCATGCATGCACAAAAGTGCCAGAAAAACAGTTAAAACAAAAGGGAAGACTTGGGAGTAAGGCCTGGAGATGATTGGCCCCTCCCATATGGCTTAAAAGAGGAGCAAAGGCACGTGGGCACTTTGCAGGAAAGCAATGTTGTTAATTTTGTTCCCAGTCGGCATCTTTGATTCTGGAATCCGTGTGGCTTTGCCAAGTAGGTCTTTGGCAGAGTGTCAAGGGAGATAAAGGTTGGTGATTATTCCGAAGGACTTCTCCCGAGGACTTTTTGCAGCTTATTGGGACTCAGCTGTGAATGAACGTAATTCACAGCTGTTACAATAAAAGTGGTTTTTGGGACTATTCGTGTGTTTTAATGACTCAGGAAGCCTAGGTCACAACACTCTGCTAGAAATTTGGGCATGCCACTGATTGATTCTCTCAGTTTTGGAAGTGCAAAGACACAAATTCCTTAATTATCAAGTATAGTAAGAGTAGATTAGCTTCTCTCCTCCTCATTGGAATTCTAGCCATGTAAACGTTGGTTGATTTATTTAGGCTCAGTTGAGTATATTAAAAGTGTAGTCCTTATGGAACACTTCAAGAAGATTTGTTGACTTTGTAGAGACTTGCTCTGGTGAAGGACTTCGACAGGCTGTGAGAAAACCAATACATTTGTCTGCATGCCGATTTAGAGGCTTGGAGGAGACAAACCTTGTTTGATTGTGCAAAATGAATGTGAGTATGCCTGTCGCTATACCAATGCACATCTCCCTATTTGAAATCAACATTATGAAGATAAAGGAGAACCAAATTATATAATCTTACGATTTACTCTACTCTACAAACAACTGTTGGGATGATAGATTGGTATTCTGTTACCGAAACTGAACTGACAGGATCAGATTCCAGAATCTCACAGTAATTTATCAAAGGAGGAGTTCACTGCTGGGGACTACAAGGGTTCAGGTTTTATGTTACATTTAAATGTATGTATTTATATATTAAGTATATGAAGCATATTTTTTAAAAATAATTACTTTATCACTATATAGGACAGTGATGGTGAATCCTTTAGGCACCAAGTGCCTAAACTGCGTGCACATGCCCAAACTGAAAGGTGTGTGCTTGCACATGAACGCACGGATGCACGGACATTCGCGCATGTGCAGCAGAGACCTGAAAGCAAGCTGGCCAGCGGGAGGCGGGGCATCCCAACACTGGCAGTGTGGCAAGAGGCAAGATCTTTTTCTTTCATGAGCTTCTCTTTCATCCTTTGCAGGGAAACAGAAGCTCACGAAAGAAACGCCACGGAGATCTGACCTGGGGTGACCGTGCGCGTGCCAGCAGAGAGGGCTCTGCATGCCACCTCTGGCACACGTGCCATAGGTTTGCCATCACGGATATAGGAGAATGGGCAATTTAGTGCCTTCTGTATATTTTGTATTTCAGTAATCATCCTCAAAAATAATAGACAATGGCAAAGGACTTTGGGAAGTTTGAGTTTTCTGTTATATAGTGGAGAGTATCCTTCTTTCTTGTAAATTAGAGGTGGGATTAAAATGCATTTAGGGTTACCGCTAATATGTGAGCACAAGCACTTGGGTTGTTACTGATCTCTGTGAATGAAGTTATTTTTTTACAGACACATAACAGCTGCATCCCTCTGTTAGTAGAACAAATGATCGCTTCTTAGTACGTTAGTTTCTGACTCTCTGGCACAGTTTGGTTCAAGAGGTAAGGAAAAAGTCTATACTTAAGATCTAGTAAGACTTTGGATAGAAATTTCCAACTCACTGCTCTTGAACAGCAATCTATCCCCATTTTGGGGGGGGGAAGTATATTTCAAAGTCTCCCATTTTCCATTTGAGGTCATTGAAAGGAAAGATATAAATGTTTGTCTCTTAACCTCTTTACCTGTAAACAGAACATGGGTGGGGAATCATTTCAGCCCAAAGAAAATATTTCAGTGTAGAAGTCTTTTGGAACTGCGTTACAACTTTGGACAGAGCAATGGCAAGGTAACTTAATACACATGGCTAAAAAATATGATGCCTGTCTTTGAGAAATAGTAGCACCTGGGATATATATCACTCAGAGAGCATAGCACAAACCTATAAAACTATTTTAAAGAAAATCACTTTTTTGTTTTTGTAAATGCAATTATTAAAAACAATGCTTAAAAACAATACACTCACACATACACACACACAAAATGCCTGGATAGTGTAGTGGTTAGAATGCTGGTCTTTGGTACAGGGAATGCGTATAGGTACAAGCCTGGATTTGAATACATTGCCTGCATCAAAGAACATATATAGACTCTGTGTGTTTTTAAGCTATCTAGGGATCCTTGGCCAAAGACTCCCTAATATTTTAGCTTCCTACTTGGATATGAGAGTGACATGAACTAAGAGAGTCACGCTGACTCTCACAGTGTCTGGATTAACAAGGTCCACACCAGATGTTCAGGAACCAAGACAATCTGATAATAGGTGGACTACTGGAACAAACCATACATGGACAAGACTAGAGAACCTTGAATTGATGGAATGCTACTACAATAGTAGACATAATGAGAGAGGATATATGAAACATCTGAAGGAACTATGAATGGACAGAAAACCTATATCTGCACTAACCAAGAAACAGCTATTACCGAGTGCTTCAACATAGTCAATAAGAAGCTAATCTCACCGCTTTGAGATAGAGCAACTATACATTGCATCCCAGACAGGAAGAACAACTGAATGTGCAGCCAACAACTGAAGTGGAACATCACTGCATCCCCGTTACAGAGCACAGTAGCTGATATGAGACATAAAATCATGGATAAAATGGCTATAGTCAACCTTTGAGACCAATTATCAAGGCTCAGTGGAGAAGTTTTACTGCAGGTTCTAGTCCCACCAGGCCCAAGGTTGACTCAGCCTTCCATCCTTTATAAGGTAGGTAAAATGAGGACCCATATTGTTGGGGGCAATAAGTTGACTTTGTATATAAATATACAAATAGAATGAAGACTATTGCTAACATAGTGTAAGCCGCCCTGAGTCTTCGGAGAAGGGCGGTGTCAGGCCTGGAAACCATACTAGACTTTAGGTTTCCAGACGCTGCCACATTTTTCCCCTGAGGGGAAGAAGGGGGGCTGCAGTGGGAATAGCAGCAGCGGCAGCAGCCGTGGTGGTGTTTCGCTTTCGTGTCTCCCCGGGAGAGGGGAGAGCCGGCACGCCGGGAGTTTGAACTCAGGTGGAAACTGGAGGTGGACATACAGCAATATTGTGGCTTCTTTACAAGGAAGACCTCAGCACCCTTTCTCCCAGCAAGGGCCATCCTGAAGGGGGATTTAGGGTTGGGGTGACTCATCTGCAAGAGCAGCACAGTCTGTAATTTTCCTCAGCTTTTAACAAGGCTGGGAAAACTTGCTGCACGCCATTCTGGACTCTCCGACTCCAGAAAGATGTCAACAAAGTGGAAGGTATTGGACGGGACCGGTGCAGAAACGATTTACTGAAAAATCTTTGTAGTCATAAAATTCTTTCCTGAGCAAGAGAGAGAGAGAAAGCGTAAGGACTTGGCATAATCTCCCTGTTGAGGACTGTCAGACTAACGCGATGGTTCAGGCGAGCCTCCTGGCCTGCGAGGGACTCTCCGGTGTTTGCCTGGTGCCAACAGTTGCCAGCAAGAAGATGATGCCGAAGCAAAGCTCTAAGCAGGTGGAGAACGGGGAGAGAGGGGGTGCACCGGACATGCTGAGTCATCGCAAGGAGAGTGAGAAATCACGTAGTCGGAAGGAAGAAGAAACAGCAGAAGGGTCTCCTCCTAAAAAATCCCTTAAAAAGGTAATGGTGATAGAGCAGAATGGATCCTTCTAGGTCCGGATTCCCAAGAATTTTATTTGTGAGAACTGTTTTGGAGCGTTCCGGAGCAGTTACCACCTCAAGAGACATATCCTTATTCATACTGGAGAGAAACCTTTTGAGTGTGATGTCTGTGACATGCGCTTCATCCAGAAGTACCATCTGGAGCGCCACAAACGTGTCCACAGTGGAGAGAAGCCATATCAGTGTGAACGCTGCCTGCAGAGCTTCTCCAGGACAGACCGGTTGCTGAGACACAAATGAATGTGCCAGGGCTGCCCCAGCAAAGCATCTGACTCCCAGCTACTGCTTTAGGGTTGGGCCATAGAAGAGGCTTTTAAGAAGCTGCTGGGAAGTCCACCAGGGGCTCTGGGAGTGGGCTTGTTCACCTGCTTGTGTTTTGTGCCCGAGTTTGCTTCCTGAGCCTATTCCTGTGGAAGGGGCAGAGCTGAGTGGGCACAGACTTCAACTATGGTCTTGACACTGTAAATACATGGAGGACGAAGCAGGGCTGGCTCCCAGCCATTGGGAAGCTCACTGCAGTTGTGGATAAACATTGCCGGGGTGCGCTTTCTGTTTCTGTTTTAGTTCGTTTTCTTTTCTTTTTCTTTTCTTTTCTTTTTTTTGAAATTATCACCATTTGCCTCAGGAAAGGCTTTGAAAGCATTGCGGGGGGGCCTTCCGCGAGCCATTCCAACCAGATCCGGTGCTCTCCATTAACAGATGATCTGCCAGCTGGCCTGATATTTGGACTTGCAAAAAAAAAAAAAAGTGGAAGGACAACAGGCAAATATTTTATGAGAAACAGTGATCACCGCCAGTCAAGCAGTGAACTTTTTTTTGCGGAGCTGATCCTGGCAGGATACTGTGGCCTGGGATCACAGGAGTCTGTCTCATTTACGCTAGGCCGTAAGGCCTACAGGACTTTCCCTCCCCCACCACCCTTGATAATCCAAGGTGAAACCCACTATGAAATCAAGAAAATCCTTGACTCTAGACTATACAGAGGTCAATTACAATATTTAGTCCACTGGAAGGGGTATCCATTATCTGAATCTACTTGGGTCAAAAGTTGGAAAGTAAATGCAGACAATTTGATTAAACAATTTCACGACACTTTCCCTGACAAACCTAAAAAACCTCTTGGAGAGGGGAGGGGGGATAGAAGGGAAGTGTAGACCATTGACACTCTTCTTTATCAACTCTTTGTTTTCTTTCCTAGCTTCTTTTCCAAGGGGGGACGCCTGTCAGGCCTGGAAACCATACTAGACTTTAGGTTTCCAGACGCTGCCACATTTTTCCCCTGAGGGGAAGAAGGGGGGCTGAGGGGTATGGTAACATTCTTCAAGCGGTCAAGGTCGGATGGTGTTCCCATCTGCAGGAAGAGTGGCGAGAAGATATTCGAATGAACTGGGAGAACGTGGGACCATGTGACCATCAAAGGGGTCAGGGGGGTGGGACTCTTGGGGTTTGTATAACTGGGAAAAGAATCCGGAAGTTCAGTTTTGGAATTTCACTCATCGTGTGCCAGTTTCCTCATGCTAGTAAAGAACTCTGAAAAACAATGGCTTCTGAGTTTTTTTTATGCAGAAGAGGTTTTTCTGGAACCTTGACATGCGGAATATAAATGTAAATTTTAAAAAAAAGTACTAGTATATATGTACTAGAAAATGGTACTAGAACCCTCCCAACAATCTCTATCATTATCACTTAAAACAATATGTTGATATTCATCTACAGTTGCTGTAATCCTAGAGGTGCTTGGCTATGTGAAGAATAGCAATACATATGCCACCCCCACCCCTGGAAAATAAGGCAGAGATCAAAGTAAATTACAGAGAGGTTAGTCAGCCATTGGAAGTACAAAAGATCGTGAAGATTAAGGATAAGTCTCAGTTTCTGGAAAAATTACAAGGGGCTAAATCCATCTGAAGCCCTAGAGACTATTAAACAAAGGTTCACAGCACTGACTGTGCAGCTAAGGAGTTACACTAGAAAAGCAGAAGAAATACACATTTCCAAAGGGTCATCCAAGGTGTATTCCTAAGTGCTGTAAAACAACACCGATTATAGCAGAACCATCAACACCGAAACTAAACTGTACTGGAAGAATACATAGAAGAGAAACCAATCACCATCATAGTAGCAGACAACTAGCAGTGGGTGAAGAATATGAAAAGCTGGATGGCACATGGCCTGGACATGATCCACACCTACTGGTTAAAAAAATTAAAAGTGTGTGAATGCCTAGCAACACAAATGAACCAACTGGTAGCAGCAGGCTTTCACCCAAACTGGCTAACATAAGGAAGGGAAATACTGATGCCTACAAGGAAACAGCACCTTCCAACCACTGGCCAATAACCTGTCTCCCCACCACATGCAGAACTCTTGTCAAGAATCATAGGATTTCAGGACTGTACAGACCAATACATGAGCAGAGCTCAGAAAGGCATTTGGAACAACATTAAGGGCTTAAAACGTAGATATAGCACTCGCCCAAGACTTAAAATTTAGATAGACCAATCTGAGCACAGCCTGGATTCACTACAGGAAAGCCTATTATTTAATGCTTGTTAAGTCTATACATGTGACTGGTGCTAGACAATGTCAACAGGACATTAAGGACCTTCCACAAAAACTGTGGGACACTGAAGACAATACTGAAAATCCAATTAATCCCAGCATTATCCCACTGCTTTTTGCATAGGCTCAAACTCCCTTAGCCAGATAAATACAAGAATGGAATGTGGATACAAGTTCAAGAGTGAAACTACCACCAGCCACCTCCTCCACACAGATAATAACAAGCTACATGCTAAGAATGAACAAGAGATCAACTCGCTGTTCCATCTGACATGGATTTACTGTGAGGACATTGGGATATCATTCAGAATGGAGAAGTGTGGCTGAAAGAGAGGGAAGGTAATTAAGACCAATGGGGTGGAATCCCGAGTGAGCCACATAACTGACATGTAGACGGGTTACCAGCACCCCGGTATACCACAGCCACATGGGAACCACAACGAGGAAGCAAAAAAGACAGCAACAATCATGCACCACCAAAAGGTAAGATAGGTCCTTGAAGAATCAGCTCAATGGGAAGATCAGGATCCAGATCATCAGCATGTATGCCCTGGCTCTCATCAGATATCCTGCTCATATAGTAAGTTGGCAAAAGGAGGACATGGAGGCTGACAAGGCGAAGACAAGGAAACTCCTCATAATGTCAAACCCCAAGTCAAACACCCAGAGACCAGTCCAAAAGACAGTGGACAGGATCTGATGAGTATCAAAGCCAATGTCATGGATGAAACTCAGAGTATCCAGGAGTACATCAGTAAGGTGGCATCCAAAGATAAGCAATTGAGGCAATAGTAGACGGGGATAGAAGATCAAGTAGAGAAAGTGCCATAGCTATACAAGACTCTGCATGGGATATATCATTGACGTACAGTTGGGATGACTGACATTGGAAAATCATAACCAATAATATCATCTGGGAGAACTGGAAACTTATGAATACAAATGAATAAAGAGTATGTCATTTTTTGAATTATATGTTTAGGAAACATGGACAGTCATTTCAGTTTTTAATGTAATGAAAGTGGGCCAGTCCAACTTAATCACCAGGTTTTGCACTTTGCCTTGACTGCAGACTAGGACAAAGGCATAGGCTGGACTAGACTGGTATTTTTATCTGTAAAGAAATCTGGCCAATGAAGGCAAATGAGATGTTAAAATAGGTACAACAGAAAAGGCAGCTTACAAGCAAAGTAGAAATGAACAGAGGTATGGACCTTTGGTATGCATTATTGCAACATCTGCAGTTTGACGCAATTAATTCCAAGGTTACCAAAACACTACAGAAAGTGTTCCTGTCTGTGTAACATTCAGTGATAAGCTAACTATTGAGCATTGGGTTACTTTGTTTTGATAAACAAGGTCCATTAAGCACCTTGGCTTTAATATGAGTTTTCTCTTGGTGATTTTAATCACTGGCTTTAAATCTCCTTGATTTAAATAAATGTGCCTTGATAGATGGACAGTTTGGAGAGATTCAGCATAAACATCTCTTTCATAGCACTGGAAGATACCTGATCCCGAGCATTGACATCTTTATTAGTTATGTTGTCAACAGCAACTTAAATCAAAGCACAGGACAGTGGCAGCTGGCATTGCAAATATATACATTTATTTGGTAAGTAGAAATAGATTGATTCACACTCTTGATTATTTGGGCGGCATCTCTTCATGTAGATTTTGGAGAAGGTAGCTACTTACTTGAAATCTTTGTTATTTCTGTTAAATTGTGAATAGGCTACTGTTTGCAATTAAGTTTCATTATAAACAAAACAAGTATATACAGATTTACATTTGATTGCTTGGAAGTTTTCTTTCATTTTTAATTGACAACCTAGCTAGAAGGCAGCATCTAACCAATCTTGGTTAAGCTCAAAGAATTAAGCAGGACTGAACAAGTTTTATTATCTGGATGGGAGACTATTACAAAGTACCAGATTCCAAAAATGACTGGGAAATTGAAAAACATCCCAGAAGAAACTAATGGCAAATTATTTCTGTATCAGTAACCAGGAACTTGCACTGCAATAATGTGATTCTGCTTTTGTCATTTTCAACAAGCTTTCGTAGATGCCCATAGATAAGACTGCAGAGGGAAAAGAGAGTTGCCCTAAAATCAGAGGTACTTTGCAATTTCATTCTGAAAGTTTTATTTCAGTTGCTTTGGAGTGGTTTATAAATGCAAATAAAATCAATACATTAACATTTCGGGGGGAGGAATAGAAACCTCCCCACTACTCATTTGCTGCTCTCTGACATGGGGGAAAAATGTATCCAGAGGTTTGTAAAATGAGCCTTTTGGTGAGCATTTTGTAGGTTAAAGAATTCAAATATTTATGAACATGATACTAAGGAACAAAAGTAACACTGAAACTTGCTAATACTTTTTATAGAAAAATAAGTGCAAGCAAAGTTGATGACTGAGTTTAGCTTTTTTTTTCCCAAAAGAAAAAGATGTCTCAGTAACAGTAGTAGCAGCTTGTGTTTTCTATAGTCTCTCACTGCACATTTCTCCTTTGCACTTCTTCCTACACTGTCTTTACTTCAGAGATTGAGAGATTTGCATTCTAGCAGATCAGACTGCATAGCTTGATGCCTGCTGAGAAAAGCTTGCACACCTGTTAAGCTGTCTGTGCAACTCCAGCAGGGAGCCTTGCTATTCTGAATTCAAACATCTTTACTTTGGGAGAGGCAGATGAAACGAGATTTGATCTAGAGAAACTCTAGAGATGATAATCCTGGTGCTAATTTTACACCTTGAGAAGACTGGTTTATACGCTGCTTGGAACAGAATGGAGGGGTTGGAGCGGATAGATAGATGGCAGTCATAAATTTCACGTCAGAAGAATTGTATTTAAGATCTGGATAAGGAAATTCAGCAGCTTCACTTATTGCAACTTCATATGTAAAGAATAGATGAGAGTGCCATTTCATTGTAGGGTTCTCATTCTCTCTCTCTCTCTCTCATGTGAAGTTCATTAATGCTTATATCTACCTTGGGAAGAAGAAATTAAATCTGCCGAGCTGCTTCCAGATTATTTATATCATGATCTGTGAAGCATATGATTTGAGCATCTTCCTCACTAAATTTTAAAAAAGACAGGGTGGTTGTTTGTGTGTTTTTTTTTTAAAGAAGTTTCTATTTTCCTTGCAGGACACATCAGAAATAGTTTTGTAATGTTAATCCATGCAAACTTTTTCAGAATATTGTCTGGCTTGTGCATTATAATAAAACTGAGTCTGCAATGTTGGTCTAAATTTAAAATACTGTATTGCAGGTCATTAAAAGAGATTTATGGCAGTTCTAAATTATCTCCAATAATTTGCCATGCAGAAAGGCATCTGTAGATAACAGAAAACTTTTTATAACTATTGACAGAATATCTATTAAAAAGCTCTTTGCTGTCCCCATTCATAATATAGGTTTCCCTTACCCCCTACCCTTTTTAAACCTTTATAACTAATATTATAATCCATATAAAAAAAATTTGCTTCTACTTTTACCCTAAGCTCTGAACTGTCTGGAAAATTGCAAGAGACCTTTTTCCTCCCTGTGGGCATTTTTTATTTGACAGATCTGTTCATTTTTGGGATGACTGAAATGCCCACTTAGATTTAGATTGCCAAAAAGAGAACTGTTATGTATTCAGGTCCCCAAATACTTAAACACTTGAAATTGAGAACAAGACTTACGAACTACAAAATATTTTGCTTTCTAAAACTGATAAAAGGGAAGAAATGCTCTGTCTTATCCTAGGAATAAAATGCACATAAACAAAAGCTTTGTGTCTTTGAATACCTTGATAGTAAATACCAATTCTCTAATTGACCACTTTGGGTTATGTTGTTGGAATGCTGTTGGGCTTCTTTTTCTAGCATTTTGAAACATGAAAACAAAATACAATTCAATAACTCTGTATGAAAAAGGAACAAAAATCTTTGGTCTGCAACAAAAATTGTTGTACAACATTAATTTTTACTACCTTCTCCATTGAGTGTTTCAGCTTCAAGGAGGAGATGGAGCATAGCATTCACTTGATTACTACCAAACTGCTGTTATTAGCTGTTCTGCTCGACAGTATAATAGTAGTAATAATTCATTTAGTGAATACAATAAACTACAGATCATAAATGTAGGAACATTAAAAATGTAATAACTAAGGTAGTTGCTCTGACAGAAGTGGAAAAGTTTCACAGTGTAATAAGCTAATCCTCATTTTTATTTTCCATCTGATGTCTACATAGTTGTAATGAGAGTAGAATCTTTTGTTTGTAATTTTTCTAAAGAAACTGTTTTCTTTCTGAGTCTTCCAATTCTTATTCTTGGTTACTTATTTTTTGCAACAAGATAAATGGTCAGCCAGAGATTTATGCTTTAATTTTCTTTTTATAATTTTTAAATTTGATATTCGACATGACACCTGTTATAAATGTACATTTGAACTATAAAGTATTAGTGATGCCAACCTACCATCATTCTCTAGCTCTACCACAGCAATATATATAGGATGTACCGAAACTCAAGCCCCACAGGCCAAGAACGATGCTTAATTAATTAATTAATTAATTAATTTTCCTTCTAGGGAAAATGTAGGCATGTTCAAAGACCATGTGTCAAAAGAGTAAGGAAATGTTTAGAAAGAAATGGCAACCACTTTGAACATTTAATGTAAGCTACATACTAGACTGTTACAGGGGGCTGAGTTTTGGTACACTCTGTACATGTTTGTATGCATATAAATATGTTTATTAAAATTAGAAAATAAATATGTTCACACTTCTAGTCCAAGAAATGGGAAACCTACCAATCTCTGCAGAATATTGGAAAAATTAGTCCCTGCTTGTTTTGTTGGCCTGTTCACCCAACTGGTCAGTAGGGGCTTCTAAGTGCTATCTTGGGCGAATGCTGGTTTTCTGTAAGAGGTAAAAGATACTTTTGAGATTTAGTTGGTATAAATTAGGAACTTAGAGTTTAAGTTGAGTAAAATGGGAGTACAGCATCACCCATTTGAGATCTTATAAAGAGCCTTGTCTCAGGATAGCATACATATATCTTTCATAATTGACCTTATTAGAATATTTGGAATTTTAATTTATTTCATAGGCTATGGCCCATTGTGTCTTTCTCAAAGATGCATAGTCAATTATTTTAACTCTATTTTAACCACTTTATAATCAGCTCTTGGTGGGCTATGTGAGATAAGTATACATTTAAATAAAATCTGCATTTATTTTAAGTTGTTTTCCGAAAGTTTGCATTTTGGGAATGCATTTTATATAATTGCTTTGCACCCGGTATAAGCTATTGTTTTGTACTAGTGGTTCAATAATATATCTTTTTTTTCTATTTATGATTTATTTTTCTTACATTTGGCCTTTTCTAATTTTCCAGTACCATTGGTGCTTTACTGTCCCAGCTCGTTTCTGGATCTTTTTGCTTGTTTTTATATATTTTTTACAGAAGTTGGAATGACACAAGAAATAGAATCTCTGACTATGGCTTTGAGAATTTACTGACTCTGTGCTGAGTTCCATTCCATATTTGAATTTGTGGGGCTATTTATAGCGCAAAAATTGCTTACAAAGACAGGCTCTTGTCACCTGGAATAAATTCCTTTGCGTATTTTCAAGAAATAAAATTATTCTGCCAATTAATTGGTGGAGTTTAAGTACTGTAATTCAGAGACATTCAAGCAGATTAATATTCAAGGATTCAATGTATATGATAAGCTGAACAACAGACCTTTTCAGCAACAGCTCTGCTAGCAGATGTGAAACCCAATGAAGTAAAACATCATGCCTCTTTTTTATATATTATATATTCATTGCCAAGCTATTAAGCATCTAAATTAAAACGTGTAGCAAACTCCAGTGACCCTTTAAAAGGCTAACACACTTTATTCCTGCATATAATAAGTGTCACACTGATTAAGTGTTAATATATTCCTAACTTTGGCACTGTCTACAAACTCAAAAACCTTGCTGTAACCTATAAAGCAAGAATAAACCACTTTTTAAGACTCTCTTGCTCTATTATCTATCTAATGTTAGCAATCTAATATACTGTCTCTCCCGCTGTTTTGAAATTGTCAGTTCATCTAGCATTTCTTTATCTATGGTTACATTCTTCTGTTATCTTAATTGAGGAAACAGCTCTTGTGTGGAATTTATATAATGTTCCAATAAATTCTACATTCTTTTGCATCTCCCTTCTTCAGAATTAGTGTAGTCTTGATCCATGGAATCAAGGAAACTCAAACTGACCAAGGAGCGATTGATACAGTTTTACAGAGGTATTATTGAGTCTATCATCTGCACCTCTATAACTGGTTTAGTTCTGCAACCCAACAAGACAGACTCAGACTTCAGAGGATAATTAGAACTGCAGGAAAAACAATTGCTACCAACCTGCCTTCCATTGAGGATCTGTATACTGAGGAACTGTATACTGTATACTGCACAAGTCAAAAAGAGGACTGTGAAAATATTTGCAGACCCTCACATCCTGGACATAAACTGTTTCAACTCCTACCCTCAAAACGACGCTATAGAGCACTGCACACCAGAACTAGACACAAGAACAGTTTTTCCTGAATGCCATCACTCTGCTGAGCAAATAATTCCCTCAACACTTTCAAACTATTCACTTAGTCCGCATTACTATTACTGTTAGTCTTCTCATCATTCCTATCACTCATCTCCTCCCATTTATGACTGCATGACTGTAACTTAATTGCCTGTATCCTTACAATTTATATTAATATTGATTGTTTCCTAGTATGATTTGATTGTTTATTTGTACCCTATGACTATCATTAAGTGTTGTACCTTATGATTCTTGACAAATGTATCTTGTCTTTTTATGTACACTGAAAGCATATGCACCAAAGACAAATTCCTTATGTGTCCAGTCACACTTGGCCAATAAAAAATTCTATTCTATGTCACCAGAATAGAGTTGGATATGAGTACATACAGTGTCTGTTGAACTTATACAACAAATACATTATAAAAATGGCAAGAGATGACATCTGGATTCAAAACTGGAGCTTGAAACACTAACAAATTGAGATGGATAGATAACATCATTTTGTTAGCTGAAAATAACAAAGTCTTAAAAGAACTATTTCTGAAAGTAAAGATGAAAAATGAATATAATATGGGTTTCAGGTTGACTTATAAGTAGATAAAGTGTGCTAGAGAAGTAAACGGAATTAATCTTAGCAAGGAAGGCAAGATTATGGAGGATAAAGTTAGTTCTATGACAGTAAAGATCAACATTGTTGAAGCAATGTTTTTCCTAGTATAATAAAAGTATGCCAAAGAAAGCAGGGCAGAGAGAGAGGGGAAAAAAGAAAACCAGGCTTTGAATTATTGATTTGCCTATAGTTACTCTATGGAAAGTACCATGGTCTAAAAGTAGGATCAATCCTGTACCAAATATTGACTAACTTCTGCTTTGAGATCATGATAAACAACCAGAAACTGTTATGGTTCGGATATGTGATATGAACAGATAAGGAACTAATAAAACAAAAACTCTGCTTTGTAAGATTGGAGAAGTAGAACAGAAAAACAACAGATAAGGTGAGTAGGTAGAAAGAAAAGGATCACTGGAATGTCTTCAAAAGGGTTTTAGATTATCTCCGGATTCAGATCAAGAGAGTCAGGATATACCTACATGGTTGCCCCACAGATGCAAAGCAGTAGCCTCCACTCCTCCTCCTTTCAAATTAAGGTTTACAATATAATTTCTCAAAAGATTTTCCAGATCATTATTCAATGCACTGTTTGCTTATAAAGAAGAATTAAAGTTTGAAAACATTAATTCTATACTTTCCCTTGTCCCTATTGCATTGAATGCAATAAATCATGCTTGTACAGAACATTAGGTGCAAGTCTAATAGTGAGTAACGTTGCTGGGATGAAATGCCTAACAGACCCTGAGAGAGAAGGCAGTAAGACAGGAACAAGGCTGTTAACTTAAAACATGCTGAAGTCAGATGAAGGGAGAGTTTGCCTTAATTACCATATTTTTCGGAGTATAAGACGCACCGGAGTGTAAGATGCAGCTTAGTTTTTGGGGAGAAAAATAGGCGGGGGGGGGGGGGGGAAATCTGCCTATCAGATGTTCATCTGACTAGCGTTCTAAGTCTGGTCAGCTTCAGCACATTAGTTTGCTGGTTTTTATCCCCTGCTTGGGGATAAAAAACAGCTTCTTATTTATTTATTTATTTATTATTCGAATTTATATACCGCCCTATCTCCCAAAGGACTCAGGGCGGTTCACAGGCATATAAAACATCAATATCAATATACAAATTAAAATAATCCTTAAAAAACTTATTCTAGCACCCGAATTATTAAAAATAGAAATATAAATATCAAATATAAAATATTAAAATCAATTTAAAACCCCTCTAAATTTAAAAATCTAAGCCAGTCCTGCACAGATGAATAAATGTGTCTTAAGCTCGCGACGGAAGGTTCGAAGGTCAGGAAGTTGACGGAGTCCTGGGGGGAGTTCGTTCCAGAGGGTGGGAGCCCCCACAGAGAAGGCCCTTCCCCTGGGCGTCGCCAAACGACACTGCCTAGCTGACGGCACCCTGAGGAGTCCCTCTCTGTGAGAGCGCACGGGTCGGTGAGAGGTATCTGGTCGCAGTAGGCGGTCCCGTAGATAACCCGGCCCTATGCCATGGAGCGCTTTAAAGGTGGTCACCAAAACCTTGAAGCGCACCCGGAAGGCCACAGGTAGCCAGTGCAGCCTGCGCAGGATGGGTGTTATCACGGGAGCCACGAGGGCTCCCTCTATCACCCGCGCAGCCGCATTCTGAACTAACTGCAGCCTCCGGATGCCCTTCAAGGAAGCCCCATGTAGAGGCGTTGCAGTAATCCAGGCGAGGCGTCACAAGGCGTGAGTGACCGTGCAAAGGGCCTCCCGGTCCAGAAAGGCGCAACTGGCGCACCAGGCGAACCTGGTAAACGCTCTCCTGGAGACGGCCGTCAAATGATCTTCTAGAGACAGCCGTTCATCCAGGAGGGCGCCTAAGTTCGCACCCTCTCCATCGGGGCCAATGACTCGCCACCGATGGTCAGCCGCGGATTTAGCTGACTGTGCGGGATGCGGCATCCACAGCCACTCTGTCTTGGAGGATTGAGCTTGAGCCTGTTTCTCCCCATCCAGACCCGTCGGCCTCCAGGCACCGGGACAGCACTTGATAACCGTTGGGGTGGTCGGTGTGGAAAAATACAGCTGGGTGTCATCCGCGTACAGCTGGTACCTCACACGAACCCACTGATGATCTCACCCAGCGGCTTCATGTAGATGTTGAACAGAAGGCGAGAGGATCGATCCTCGGCACCCCACAAGTGAGGGGCCTCGGGCCGACCTCTGCCCCCCTGTCAACACCGACTGCGACCGGTCGGAGAGATAGGAGGAGAACCACCGATAAACGGTGCCTCCCACTCCCAATCCCTCCAACCGGCGCAGCAGGATACCATGGTCGATGGTATCGAAAGCCGCTGAGAGGTCTAATAGGACCAGGGCAGAGGAACAACCCCTATCCCTGGCCCTCCAGAGATCATCCACCAACGCGACCAAAGCCGTCTCCGTGCTGTAACCGGGCCGGAAACCGGACTGGAGCGGGTCTAGATAGACAGTTTCATCCAGGTGTAAGGGAAACTGATATGCCACCATACTCTCAACAACCTTCGCCGCGAAGCGAAGGTTGGAGACCGGACGATAATTATCTCAAACAGCGGGTCAGGAAGGCTTCTTGAGGAGGGGCCTCACCACCGCCTCTTTCAAGGCGGCCGGAAAGACACCCTCCACCAAAGAAGCACTCGTAATCGCCTGGAGCCAGCCTCGGGTCACCTCCTAAAGCACAGCTTCTAAAGCACAACTGATCTTTGGAGAAAGAAGCAATGAGAAAAGCAGGCAAGTTAAGGCTGAAAAAAATCATTACAGCTGAGAGTCGGAGCAGGCAAAGCACTTCACTCGCTAGCACCTGGTTAGGGCTGAAAAAAAGCTTCACAGCTGAGAGTCGGAGGGAGCAGGCAAAGCACAGAAGATTGCTTCACTGAAAAAAAAGCTGCTAAAGCACAGCTGAGAGTCGGAGAGAGCAGACAAAGCATGGAGATTGCTTCACTCGCTAGCACCTCGTTAGGGCTGGAAAAAAGCTTTAAAAAACTTACATTCGGAGTATAAGACGCACCCAAATTTCCCTCCCTTTTAGGAGAGGAAAAAGTGTGCCTTATACTTCAAAAAGTATAGTACGCACGGTACAAGTTTTAAACAGCTTTGGTAGCTTTGCAGATTCAAATACTTTACCCTACATATTAGTAATAAAGATATTTCCAGAAATCTAAGAGGTACCAACTGAACTTGCCAACCTCACAGCGCTTGATTTTTTTAAAAAAAAAAGTTAAAGGAGTGCCTTCAGATTTTACTCCATTAGTCGTTGCCAACTATAGGAGGCAATGCTCATCTCTGTTTCAAGGCCATTGAGCCATTGTCCAAAGACATTTCTGCAGTCATGTGGACAGCATGATGTCACAGAGAGCTGCTCTTTTCCTATCAAAGTGGTATCTATTTATCTACTTGCATTTGCATGCTTTCGAACTGCTAGGTTGGCAGTAGCTGGGGCAAGGACAGAAGCTCACCCCATCACATGGCATTTCAAGTCTTGAAACTGGGCTGTTGGCTTTTCCGGTCGACAAACCCGGAATCTTAACCACTGAGCCGCTGCGCCACCCCAGGGCTCAATAGTTACCATTTTATTCACTCTAAATAATTTGGAACAAAGAACTCAAAGATTAAAATATATTGAGTTCACAATACCCTGTTTTTGTTTTGAGAGGGAGATGTTATATTTGAACTGGAAACTGTCCTGGCCTCAACATACTTCTGAAATGACCAGAACAACATTAGATGTCTTCCAGGGAGCAGTTTCCTTCAAGCTGAAAGCAATGGTTTCAAGCTAAAACAAGACATTTCAGACTCAAAAAGTTTCCAGTTCAAAAGGTTTTTGCACATCCTTAAGGATTACTTATTTTGCAAGATAATAGTAATTCATGTTCTACTAGATTATTGTGCCCATGATATCTGTCTTTTAAAGGGTCCAAAAGAAATTTATTAAACATTAGATACTACAATGGTCATTTTTATCTGGAGAAAAAAAAATCAAATTTTGTTCTACAAACAAGACTACTTCATGTTCTATTGATATGGAAACATTTTTAAAAAATATTTATTTATTGGACTTCTATGTATACCAGTGTTAAGAAGCTGTTGTGGGCAGTTCACCACAACAATAAAAACAAAAATAAATAAATATTTAATAATAATTAAAAAACAACAACAAAAAACAGTGCATCTACCTGTACTTGCTATGAAACCATTCCCAACTTCATCTTATTCTGCCCTTACCCTATCAGTCAGTTAAATATAGAAATTTGTCTTGTGGATTTGGCATGCTACTTGTAACAGATTAAAAAGCATCCCAAAGCATTTTTTTTAGTATTGGGAAACCAGCTGTTTTGAATCAAATGTTACTGAATTTGTTTCATATGCTTTTTTCTCACCATCCAAAGGATCTGTGGATCTCACACACAGAGAGAGAAACAATTATGACTCTCAATAGTTGGAATGTATAATTTGCAAGAAAAGGAACTTGCAAACGTTTGGTGTTGCTTCTCATCATATTGTACTAAGAGATTCCAAGTGCAAGGATAATACTTTGTATGTAAAAAAAAAAAGCAATTTGCATATCTGAAGATTATTACTCCAACCAGTCTGGTACACTCATGCCTCTACAGTCAGCTAAATGTTCGCTTATTCCTTTTGCCTGAAGACGTGTTTTTGAAATATGAGAACTCGGGATAATTCTATAAAATTTAAATTGGCCTCATATTTTGCCTTTATGGAATTTTGATATTTTATAGGCATTGTAAGTGAATCTATATTGAAATTGTCTGTAGAATTGTATAAAGAGACTTCTGAGTAACTCTAGCCAGTAGCTTTTGTAGTACTGGGGTGTCAAACTCACAGCCTACGGGCCAGATGCATCTCATGCTGGTCATGCCCACGCCCGGTGTAGCAAAGGAGGGGGGGAGTCACAATACGTCATGTGATGACACCGTGACAACACGAGTTTGACACCCCTGTTGTAGTGTGTGTGTGTGTATGTATGTATGCGTGTGGATAGATAGATGATAGGTAGATAGATAGATAGATGGATGGATGATGGATAGAGATAGACAGACAGACAGACAGATAGATAGATAGATAGATATCCCATGGTGCCTCACCTTTTTCATATAACTATTGAAAATATGACTTGGTTATTATTTTTATTTTAAAGTAAGCTGTAAATCAGTTTGTGAAAAGTGAACTGTAAATCTATTAAACCAACACACTAACATGCTTATGGTCAATAAATTATGAAAAGTATTTCATAATTCATTTTTAAGCCTCAGAAGAGTTAGTATCATTTCCTCACACAGAGATGTACAAAACAAAGAGGAATTTGTCACTTTCTCTAGTTACACTTGATAACTTTTAACAATTTTCAATTTCCAATCCAACACTTGTTTTGAATTCTCTCTTGAAATGAAACTGAAAACAGTGCAAAAAATAATTAGGTTTCACACAATCTCTTTTAAAATAGTATAAATCCTTTATTTTAGTTTATCTGTAGATACCAGAATTTCAGTGGAATTATTTGGTAAAGTAAGTACTGCAGTGCTACTCTATTGCTTTCAAAGTATTTTGGACTTTGGTTTCCTAAATATAGCCAGTGACAGAAGACCCTGTGAACTGTCATCTGAAATATGTAGTGAGTTCCATGTTGTCAATTTCTGGCTAGTTTTAATCGGGTGGGCTGCTGGAGGCTCGCAGAGGTTTGGGAGAACCTCTAGCTAATATTCTGTGCAGTTTGGAAAAACCCCAAATCCCATTCCTGGCTGGCCCTTCCCACCCTGCCCCTCCCAGGAGTCCCCAGGCGGCCTGTTTTGGATGCAGGTAAGTGCAGGGCACATGCGGAGGCTCAGGAAAGGCAAAGGCTGGAAATGGGCCTGTTTCCGGCCTCCAGAGGGCCTGGGGAGGCCGTTTTCACCCTCCCGGAGGCTCAAGGAAAGCAAAAATGCCTCCTGCCATGGTGCAGGAGGCCGACTAGGCCATACCCACCATGGCAACGCCCACCCAGCAACCAGACAAAGAGCCCCTTGCTAAAATTTTTGAAAGCCACCCCTGGTTTTAATGATACATCTTAATGTTGATTGATTATAGTAACTCTACACCTTCCCAATAATGTGTCTTGCCCGCTCTCACTGCAGCCGGGGCCTTCTTCTTCCGAACGCTGAGGAATGTCCTAGTATGCCTCCCGGCCCCAGCCCTGGCTCCATGCCCAGACAGGAGGAAGCACCTCCCGGCCCCAGCCCTGGCTCCATGCCCAGGCAAACGGAGCAACTAGACCCCTCCCCCTCCCCCACAGCATGTGAGCCTGAGGGAGGTCAATTACCAACAGCTGCCGACTGGAGTGACCCTCGCTTCAGAAGAATTGATAGGCGGCGGCGTCAGAAGGAAGGGAGGGGCAGGCCTGGATAAGTGCTGAGTCATGGAGCCACACCCCATGGCCTATATAAAGGATCTGCTTTCTGGCATTCTCTGAGTCAGGCAAAGTCAAACTTATCTTGCTGAAGTCACTTACTGGTCTCCTGCCTGCTCTGAGGACTTTGCTAGGACTTTGGGCAGAGCTGCAGAGGCAAGCCTGATTCGGATTTCCCTGACCCGGCCGTCAGCGGAGGAGTGGGACACGACAAATAATAGTTTCATATTTTGAATACAGTGCTCTAGTGTTTCAATTTTCCCTTCCCTAATTCTGCTTTTAGGGATGGGACAAGTTGGAGCATGATATCAGTGAACCTTTTTGTGAACTTCTAAGTCATAGTTGAAGAGAGGAATTTGGGACTAGAGAGTCCAAGAGCAACCATGTATTCTCTTCAATATTCTGTTTTAGTTAGAATAGGAAATACATTCTCCAAATCTGATTGATTCACTAGATGTTACCTCTTAAATATAAAAGTTTCCAAATATAATCTTTATTAGATCAACAGAAAGGTCACAAATGAATCAGTTTTCTAGAAGAGTATAAATGTTTTCTTGTGACATTAAGCTAACTCAATATGTATTGTCCAACTGCACAATTGGGAGTTTTTCTCTGGGGAGATATGGTTGCATTTGAAATCATCTATTTTGTATGAAGCAGCATCATTGTGAATGTACTTAGGATAGAGTCCTCAGCAATTCTTGAAATCCTAGGAAGAAATTAGCTGTGAATGTTGAGGATTTATTGAGAGAGACATCTTTATCATGTCAAAGGATTTTTCCTTCTCCTCCAGTAGCCCTTCCTCGAAGTCTTCCAAAATGCATCTTGGATAGTTCTCAGCAAATTCTGAGAATGGATAAGGGTTGGAGGATAAAACAGAAATTTTTTTCATCCATTCTTCTGATAAAAGCAGTTCTACTTGGAGAGGTACTTAATTAGATGCCAAAAATTGCCATTTTTAATATCAAAATATGATATAGGGTAGAAATGCTGGTTTTACCAGCAATATTTTGCCAGCAAAAAATGTAATTTTCAGTTTCTTGATTTTTTCATATATTTTATTTTATATTTCTCAATTCAGTTTCATTTAGCTTATAAATATAGGGATAAAATTTTATTGTACCAATTTATTGGTAGAAATGCTCATGAATCATATTGAATTTCACAGTGGGACGTCTTGTCTATTTATTCAAATCTCAGATGAATCTCTGTGTTGAGAGTCATATGTTGACACTGCGGTATATCACAATTCTATCTATTTCTATTTAATTGTAGCTATGATTTCTATAATATATTACTAGTTTTAAAATGAATATTATCTGTGTATATATAATAATATCTTTCAAAATCAGACTATGTAAATGAAATTAGTATTTATTGAAGATTACATTTACAGGATAGAATTGTCCATGTACTCTCAATTTCTTAGTTATATATCAGCTAGTAGTTACAAAGTTAACAGCTAATACAGTTATTACACTAGGTGAGTTCCTTTTTACCCTTGATGAAAGATATTTTATGCAAATTTAAGGAGTTTTTTAAAAAAAACAAAAATATTTTTGAATGAACAGCAAAAGGATAACTAGAGCATTGATTTTGGAAAATTATAAATGGATGAAGGAGACAGATGGATTTGAAAGAGTGTTTCCAATGGATTGTTTAAAATATTACAAAGAACATTATATGAAGATTTTGAAACTAACTGTAAGAAATCCTACTATGTGAAAGTGTTGTTAATTAAAAAATAAAACAAGATAAGAGAGGACTTTGAAAATTGAATAGGGGGAACCAGAGAGAATTAAAGATTAAAATTATAGAAGAGACCCATTAATATAATGGAGCAATATTATTTGTAGAAAAATTCAACAATATTTGGGAACAATGAACTCACTCAGAAATTACTCTTAAGATTGTCTGGCACTATGATAATGGATTTAAAAGAGGCTACAGAAAAGGAATAGATTTTTCTAGACAAAAGAGAGATTGAGACTTTGAATGTGGATCTAAAAGTGGATTTAAAAATGCCAGAGTACAAGAATGATATGGAAAAAGATGTCACACTGGATTTACAAATGAAAATCAGCAGATGGCTTAATAATTAAAGGGGACACTCATGTAATAAATACAGAAGAATGGTTTAGATATTTTTTCTTAACTTGGATTTAGAAAAGAGACATGAAAAAGTTTCCTAGCAAAGACCAAAAGAAAAGACACAGAGAAAAGTTGCTAAGAAATCAGCTTGTTGAACATTATTTAAAAGGATCCAAAGATCAAGCTTTTAATCTTTAAAAGTTGTAAACGGGAAGAAATATAAAGTAGATTTGATTTGATCAAAAACTATATGTTGTTGTTTCGGGTAGCATTTAATAGACTTTTAAAAACTTTTTTAATCGAATTATAAAACTTTAAAGATTTGTTTATAGATAATAGGTATGTTATGGGAAGAGATTTCTTTTGCTAAATTTTTAGAGAAAGTTGTAAGTTACAGCATTAATAGTAAAAGAGCTTTAAACTGATTTATTTGATTAAGGTTAAAAATATATGTTATAATTCCTGATAGCCCTTAATAGACTTTTGATGATTAGGACTGAATGATGGTATTTTATAATTTGTCTGTTGATATCAGGCCTCCCAGGTAAACAAGACATGACACACAGACAGATTTTACTTTATTATAAGGCTATGTTAACAGAATCTTGTGAGGCTAAAAATACAAACTTTCCACCACTACTTTTAACTGCATAAACCATTAGGCCACTAGTTCTTCCTGATTTTCTTTCTCTGGGGACTCCTGCCTCTCTTGTCTGATTGTTTCTTAGGTAGCATCTCTTTCCCTCTTTCCCCAAGGTCATCCACACATTCCATCTGATCACAGATGAGATATGGCAATGATGGCTAACCTTTTCCAGACCGAGTGCCCAAAGCGCACACGTGTGCACGTGTGAATGCGCACACATGTGCCCACACCCCCAAAGTGCAATGCGCACACCATTAACATTAACCGTAACCCCACCACCTTGCACATGTATGCGTGGCCCCCGCAGCACCCCACGCATGCATGCACACGCCCCACCCCCGCACATGCACAGCGGAGCTGAACTGGAGCAACGGCTCACATGCTCACAGAGAAGGTGCTGCACGCCACCTGTGCCACGCATGCCATAGGTTCGCCATCACGGAAATATGGAAAAAAGAGATCTTTTATTGAAATATCAGTGAAGGAGATAAGCTACTGAAGTTATTTGTAACTTGTCTGGAGGGAAGAGTTGTTTCCTTATATATCTTTTTATTTTACTTTCTCCTTTTTATATTCTTCTTAGTTTGTACTAGTTTTTTTAACTTTGTATAAACTTTAATAAAGATGATTAAAATTAAAAAGGAATATGTGGCTCTCTTTAGGCTATTATGGCATTGTGGTACTAAGAAAATGAAAGCAGTTTTTTTGTAAAATTACCTTTCATCTTCATTGGTTCCTTTAGCCTGCTTTCTGACTTGCTAGAAAGTATATGTGTGTTTTTTTCTCAAACATATATAGGCTTTTCACCCTGCTTGTGCTGTGCAGTAATATAATTCAAGTGAAGCTGGCTAAGATCCTGATCTCTAGCATACAGGAGGGAGTGCTTTAGAGATTAAGATTTAAGTATATCATCCTCACCTCTCATGGACCATTGAGTGTGATGAGAAAACATAATAGCAAGATCCAACCATTCGATCAGGAACCTTAGCTTTTATTACCCAGTTTTCTATCACAATTTTTCATTATTGTTTTGTCATTAGAGGGCTGCATTTCCTTAATGGGTGGTGGTGGTAGTGGAGTGGCAGTATTCCTAGTCTTGTTTTATGCTACCATACAGGTAGTCCTGGACTTCTGATCATTCATTTAACAACTGTTTGAAGTTACGATGGCCCTGAAAACATTGACTTAAGACTGGTCCTCGCATTTACGATTGCCACAGCATCCACACAGTCACATCATCAAAATTCGGGTGCTTGGCAACTGGCATGTATTCATGATGGTTTTAGCATTCGAGTCACGACTGCCATTTATGATTTTCTCAGGGGACTTCCAAGAAGCAAAGTCAGTGAAGAACTCCAGATACATTTATGGTGATTCATTTCATAACCCTAGCAAAGAGATTGTAAAATTGGGCCCGCCTCACGTAATGTTTGCATTGCTCAGCGATGGGAAGTTCTGGTTTCAGTTGTGGTCATAAGTCAAGGACTACCTGTATTATTATTGTTAAGGAACATTTCACTTGCAGTTAATTATAGTATTACTTGAATAAACTGCCAGTCTTATGTTTCCTACTACTGTTGCACAGAAATACTTTTGGCTTGTTCTGTGAGGCATTGTGAAGCTACTAAACAATTTGTGTGTGTGCATGCAACCTTGTTCCTGTTGTACTTGTTTATTATACAAAGCCATGCTGTTGCATTTCCTCCCTCCTCCCCCCCCCCAAAAAAAACCCCAAGCCATGCTTTCTGCCCATATTCCACTGATTTATTTTACAGGTCATCTTTGAGAGATTCTGCTAGTGCAATTGTTTATAACTATATTGCTTTTAATATGAATAACTGGATTGGATCCAAGTAACTGGATTGAATCAGTGTTTCTGCACAGTAAATGGAAGCCCATAGGCTTGTACTCTGTGGACAACTCCTCTGTGGAGGAAAAGGCAGAGGAGTTGTCCCCATTTTGTTTCACTTTTAATTCTTGTTTATCTCCAGAAGGCATTGAAGGCCCTCAGAGTCTCACAGAGAATAACATCTAGGGATAGAAAAATATGGGTGAACATTGCTGCAACTTCCCTCACCACATCCCCATATCCTGAGTTTTTCCCAAAGAAGAACCCTCCAGTTCATAAAGGTGCAAATTTGGATCCAAATATCTATATAAAAAATAGATTGTTAGTAGTAGTATGAAAGCTAAGAAAACAAGCCACACATTCAGGAGGTATTGGTGGTGCTAGAAAAAAATCCTTAAGCTTTAGGCCTCCTGGGACCTCCCTCACTCCCTTGAGACACAACACCATGCCCCTTATCCTGCTGCCTCTCCATTCTGGTGCTGAAAACCCTCCTTGAATTTCACTAGGGGAAATTTCCAGTGCCACAGCAGAGAGAGACTGCAGTTAGGTAAGGGGTGCAAGGTGCTTTCCAGTTGGGGAGGTCCCTTAAAGGCTGCACATGGCATGTCTCTCCACTCAGGAGCTAAAAATCCTGCTTAGAATTCATAAGAGAACATTTTCAGCACCAGAATGAAGAGGCAGTGTGGTAAATTAAGATGCGCAGGATGCCTTGGGTGGGGGAAGTATGAGGAGGCCTAGCGAATATCTCTCCACTAAGGAGCTGCTTGGATTTTACTTAACAACTGATTCACTCAATGACCTGACAGTGATTCCAGTTCCAATAGTGATCATACGTCGAGGACTATCTGTGTTAGACTGACATTACATTGTTGATGTTAAATTTGTAAACAGCGCTCTCTCCCTCTCTCTCTCTCTCTCTCTCTCTCTCTCCCTCTCCCCCTCTCTCCCTCCCTCTCTCTCTCTCTCTCTCTCTCTCTCTCTCATATTACTAGGACTAGTAATACAGTTGATGATAGCCACTTAAAAAACAATGACACCTTGTAAAAAGAAGAGAAGATTGAGTGCTGTAGATGAGATAATAGTGTTAAATTGCTATCCCTGTCTCCTATGTTTTAGTGCCTAAGGGTAGCACAACAGCTTTCTGTATAAAAAACAGTACATAAAAATTCTTCTCTTTTCACGCCCTAAACAAATGCTAGTTTACTGTAATCAAAGATCAAGAGTTTTTCATTGAGGAATTTTCTAATATGATAATATGCCTATCAAATTGTTAGTGAAAATACACAGAGTGATGTTTTTCTGAAGCTGTCATTCATAGTAATTCTATTATTTATAAGCAGCCCATACATCAACATTTACAGGAATGGTAAACATCTATCACCATAATTTTGCAAGAAAAAAAAGGGGGGGGGAGAATTGAGACTATAGCATCTTGGTCTTTATTGCAAAACAACCATTTTTGTAGCTTTGTAGTTAAGAACATGTATCTTTAATTATAAAACTTGAACAGAAAAATCTTTGGTGTTTGCAATTAATTAAACTAAAATGCATTTGGAACAGAATTAGGATATTGTATTGAATTATAATTATGAACAACTGTAGGGATTATTTTTTCATAATCTTCGTTCTTGATTTCTTCAGTCTAATTTTTCACGGAGTAGCTAAGCAGACATGGGAGTCAACTTGGGAAGAGATGGGGGAAAAGAGAGGAGGGTGATTGTCTTATGGCTTTTGATGAAATCATACTCCTTCTGATTTTTGGCTGTCATAGATTATCAAGGATAATCTATGACAGCCAAAAATCAAAGATAAAGAGTTTGCTGGTTTGCTTCCTTTAGCCTGGTAATCAGCCAGCCCAGTATATTTGTATGACATAGGCTATTTTCAGTAGGCTATAGCTCATTTATTGCATTTTGGGGATATTGCACAATTTAAATACTTAAAAAGATATTTTAGGAGCCTCTTGCCAGCCTCTCCAAACCCTGTCACCACGATTATTAAGGGATTTCTCTTTCCCTTCCTTCCATTGACAAAATTGTCCATTTATTCCTACAATACTCTTTCCTTTCTGGCTATCCATAAGAAGGCACTTCCTTTTGTGTCCTAACAACTAAGTTTAATCATTAGCCTTGATCAGAAATGTTGCCAAAGGAATCTTAAGTATACAATGTTGTCAGGGCAATTGCCTGTTGACGCTCAAAAGATCTCAAGAAAGTGGCTGGCAGGTTTGTTGCCCTCAATGTTGAGGTTTGTGGTTGTTGTTTTTAATTACCTAGTGAATGTTTGGCTGGGAATCCACCAGGAAATGCCAAGACTGAAAGCTAGACTGGGAAGTTGAAAAAAATAATCATGAATCTGTCACTCTTAACTTACCAAAAGCTAATTTCATGTTAAGGGAGGTTATATCTTTTTACTTTTAATCAATAGGAATGTCCACTCTGATAGTGCAGTTTCTAAATTCAAAATGGAATGAAGCAGTTTGGATTGATTTTTAACCAAAATGTGTGTCTCTAACTACATTATCCAAAATCCTCCCTGAAGCTCCCCTTTTTATATTTTTGTTTATTCATTTGTATCCCGCCTTCATTATTTTTACAAATAATCCAAAGAGGCGAACATATCCAACACACGTCCATCCTTGTGTTTTTCCCACAACAACAATCATGTGAGGTGAGTTGGACTGAGAGAGAGAGAGAGAGAGACTGGTGCAAGGTCACCCAACTGGCTTTCATGGCTAAGGCGGAACATAGTTTAACCAAGTTTGTCTAACTATCATTTTTCTTCTAAAGAAATCTCATTGGGACGACAATTACAAAGGAATTTTAGGGGTCAGTCTTGTTTTGTTTCTATTCTAAACCCTCATTATGACACATCTAACAAAATGTTTTTGAAGATCCATAATCACCTTAATATAAGTCATATCATAAATATCCAGGTTACCCAATCACGTCCTTCCAGCCCCAGTAACCACCTATTCCTCAAAGGCACTTAATCTTTCATCCATACCAGACAACAAGAAGCAAAGTACAATTTTAAATTAGGTAATCCTAGCCTGCCTCTTTCTTTGGCATCTTGCAACCATTTATATTTAATTCTTGGTGGGGGTTTTTTCGCTTTGCCATACAAACTAAAAAAACATATCTTTGCCATTGTTTAAATGGTACATCAGTCGTCCATATTGGCAGTGTCTGAAATAGAAATAACATCCTAGGTAAAACATTCATCTTCATCACTGAAATTCTGTGCAACAATGACAGTTGTTGTTTGTCCCACTCCAATAAGTCTGTAACTGCAAAATTTTGAGTGAGTGATATGCTTCTAAAACTACAAAATGCAACATGGAAGTGAGAGTCTGTCGTGTCCCACTCCTCCGCTGACGGCCGGGTCAGGGAAATCCGAATCAGGCTTGCCTCTGCAGCTCTGCCCAAAGTCCTAGCAAAGTCCTCAGAGCAGGCAGGAGACCAGTAAGTGACTTCAGCAAGATAAGTTCGACTTTTGCCTGACTCAGAGACTGCCAGAAAGCAGATCCTTTATATAGGCCATGGGGTGTGGCTCCATGACTCAGCACTCATTAAGGCCTGCCCCTCCCTTCCTTCTGTTGCCTCCGCCTATCCAATCTTCTGATGCGAGGGTCACTCCAATCAGCTGTTGGTAATAAACCCTCCTCAGGCTCACATGCTGTGGAGGAGGGGGAGGAGTCTAGCTGCTCCGTTTGTCTGGGCATGGAGTCAGGGCTGGGGCCGGGAGGTGCTCCTTCTTCTGCAGTTTGTCTGGGCATGGAGCCAGGACTGGGGCCGGGAGGCATACATTCCTCTGTGTTCGGGAGCAGATAAGAAGGCCCCGGCTGCTCTGAGGGCGGGCAAGACACAACAGAGTCCCTGCAATATGTATTGAACGGTTTTGCTCTGACAGTTCTCTCTATTTTTATTGTACGTCTGTCTCAACAAATCTCTTACAGTGTTCGGTGATCTGGGGTGCTGGTAGAACAGACTTCAGCATTTTTATAATTCTTTCCGTTTCAACTTCACTCATCAAGGAATTGGTATTTTGTATGAGAAACATTTGGGAATCTTATCTTTGTATAGTTGCTTTTTAATTAAAAGGCCCCCACTGAGAGAGCCCTTTTTTAAATAAAAAAAGCAATTACATTTTATTAATCAGAACTTAACTGTCCTAAAGGAAAGAAACCAGAATGTAACCTGTGGGACTCTTTCTTTTTTCCCCCCCTAAGTGTAAGAAAGATCCCATGTGTGAAAATGGGATGACTTAGTTATGTTTTGCTTTAGGCTTTCTAGGAGATGAACTTTTGTGTTGTCTTTAATATGACTGAGATATGCTGCAGATTGTCCCAGATGTTCTAATCTTGCATTCTCAAGATAGATTGGAATTGTAATTCCCACAAGTTGCGGTCCCAGCATATCTGAAGGACACCCAATAGATGGTCTAAATTTAGAGTTTTGTCTTTGCATTTAAATTAAGAACATTTGGCTATTGGTGAAAGGAAAAAAAAATTATAGTGCAAAATTGCTTTTGCTCCCTTTAAAGGCAAAGAAAAACCTAGCGAACAGAAGAGATTTGGCAGACCTGTAGTGTTTAGAAAGAATTACTGCCCAAAATTTAAGGTGCTATGTTCCTATAATTTCAGTGTAGTTTTCTTCATATACTTTCTGGAGCACAATGCTTTGGATAAGCTACTCTGCATATTCTTGGCAAATTTGTTTTCTTTGAATGTGTATATATGTAAGTGTAGGTATAATATATAAAAGCCCCAGTGTGCTTTCCACCCATATCTTTTTGTATGCCACACATGAAGTTAAGTTTCCTGTGGGATTTGCTTGCACTCTTCTGTAGTGTATGCATTTGAACATCTTGGGAATGACAACCTGGCAACCTCCTACTGGTATTTTTAAAAAAATGCTGTAATAGCATGCAAGGGTATTTTTTAGTTTATGTACAGATTTTCACCTAGTTTAGCTCAAAAAATGTTGCAAAAGCCACAGGGGAATTGAATTTTAAAATTACAAATTCTAAACCTTGGTTGACTGGAGCCAGATATCATGACCTGAAGTAGAACTGTACATGCACATATGTATATATGTATGTACGTGTATGTATATATATTATATATATATTGCTATCTCTCTGTAAACTGATTATAGCTTTTCTTTTAAAAAAAACCTGTCTCGCTTTTTTTATAATTTCTTCTTTGTTTTTCTTCCTTTTCTTATGTACAGGTAATCCTCGGGTTATGACAGTTCATTTAGCGACCATTCAAAGTTATGACATAACCCACCCACCCCCAAGTACTTGCAACACAGTCCTGAAGTTATGAATGTTGCAGCACCATGGCAATCGTTCACACTTACGAATACGGCATGGGCACTGCAATATTTACCCTGCCTATTCCCCCTGCCGGGTCTCCAAAGGCACTGGGCTTGTGGAGACTCACTTGTGACAATCTAGCCAGCCATTGGTTCCTTTGCTTACTTCAGTGCATTCGCAGAGAACAGAGGCCTAAAGTCATGTGAGATCTGGTACTACAGTACTTTAGGTATCTGTTCTCAGAAAACAGAGGTCTACACCAGATCCGGCCAAAGAGTGCTTGCAAGCTGATGAGACTTTGGCGCAGCAAAATTGCATTGCTTCAAGTTTCCCATTAGCTTACAAATGCTTTTCGCGGCAAGACTGAAATGGCGCGAAAAATGTTTGCAAGTTGATGGGACACTTGAAGCAATACGGTTTTGCTACCCCAGAGTCTCGTTGGCTTGCAAACGCTTTTCATGCCGAGACTGCAATCAGGCAAAGAAACCGTGGCAAAGAGGCTGGAGAGGAGGCAGCTCACTAGATCTTTACAAGGTAAAGCAGGTGACCTGTTCTATCGCTAGGTCCAACAAGGCCTCCCCCCCCCCAAACCTCATGTGCACTTAACAACCAGCACATTCTATTAGCGAATGTGTGGACGGAAGCACGGATTGATCACCTTTGACATGATTCACTCTTACGAATCCTTGGGTTACAAATGTTATATTTCATTCGCAACTTGAGGACTACCTGTAATAAGACAAAGGTCTTGAATTTTTTATAATGGAGTGCAATATCTATATTGCTGGAGGAGAAAGAATAGATATACTTTATGTGCATTTAAAAAATATCTTTTTGTTTACTGTATATACCCTGCATAAGAAAATGATGGAAACATTTTACCATCAAAAAGAAAAAAAAGTAGCATTTGTTCACTTGTATTCCATATATTTTATAGGTAACTTTGCAGAAGTTCTTAAAACAACCTTGTCAATTTGATTATGCCCATTTTTACATGACCAAAATCATAAAGTGAATTCATACCCATGATCTTTTCATCTAGAAACTTCGGGCCTGCATAAAAGCTTCTTTATTCTACTCATGTTTCAGCATTACAAACTTTTAACTCATTCTGAATAGTTTTGAAAGCAACACATATAGTTTTTTATACATTCTCACGTTTAATATATTTTCTTTAGTGTTTCAAAAACTAGCTGTAAATTTATGATTCAGACCAGATAGATGGACAGATAATATTTGTCCGCTTCTCTTCATACTAATAGGCTAGACTCATACTGTAATTAATGTACAATTATTTATTAGATTTTTATCCCATTTTATTACTTTCTAATTAACTCAGGGCAGCAAAATACATAAAAAATACATACCTTTCTCCTTTTTTCCTTGTAAGGTATGTTGGGCTGAGAGAGAATCTAAGGTGGGACTAGAACTCACCGTCTCCTGGTTTCTAGGCCTGCACCTTCACTACTACTTTAGTAAAGATACCTTAGTCAAACTTAAACTTTCTCAGACTGCATCTATCAAGTAATCTTAAGCATATTTTCCACAATTTAGTCATACTTGATTTTTTGATAAGTGTTCTTAAGATTGGAGCCCTAACTTTATTTCCTGATTTTTGCAAATGAAATGGTGAGACTTCAGCCTATCTACAGGTGAAACTCAAAAAATTAGAATATCATGCAAAAGTTCATTTATTTCAGTAATGCAACTTTAAAGGTGAAACTAATATATGAAATAGACTTATTACATGCAAAGTGAGATAGTTCACGCCTTGATTTGTCATAATTTTGATGATTATGGCTGACAGCTTATGAAAACCCCAAATTCACAATCTCCGAAAATTAGAATATTGTGAGAAGGTTCAATATTCTAGGCTCAAAGTGTCCCACTCTAATCAGCTAATTAAGCCATAACACCTGCAAAGGGTTCCTGAGCCTTTAAATGCTCTCCCAGTCTGGTTCAGTAGGAATCACAATCATGGGAAAGACTGCTGACCTAACAGTTGTGCAGAAAACCATCATTGACACCCGCCATAAGGAGGGAAAGCCTCAGAAGATAATTGCAAAAGAAGTTGGATGTTCCCAAAGTGCTGTATCAAAGCACATTAATAGAAAGTCATGTGGAAGGAAAAAGTGTGGAAGAAAAAGGTGCACAAGCAGCAGGGATGACCACAGCCTGGAGAGGATTGTCAGGAAAAGGCCATTCAAAGTGTTGGGGACTTTCACAAGGAGTGGACTGAGGTTGGAGTCAGTGCATCAAGAGCCATCACACACAGACGGATCCTGGACATGGGCTTCAAATCAGGGGTGAAATCTAAAAATTTTCCCTACTGATTCTGTGGGTGTGGCTTGGTGGTCAGATGACTGGGTGGGCATGGCCAATAACAATAAATAAAAATAATAAACAAAGCATACAAAACAATAAGAGGTACAAAAAACCAACTTTCACACTTTACACACACACAACACAACACAGCTGACTCACACACAATGTAAAAGCAGCTGCACTTCACCCAAAATGGCCCCTGCAATATGCAGGAACCTCACACAGCCACAAAAAGCTCAAAAACCAACTTTCACACTTCACACACACACAACACAACACAACAGACACACACACACACACACACACACACAAAATGCCACATACAGCTTTGTGAGATTTTGTGTGTTTATGTAGTTAGAGTGAAACACTACAGAAACACGTCCAATCTCAGAAAGCTGCACAAATATTTTATTATTTTATTTTATTTATATATTATTATTTATTTATATTTATATCGGGGTCTCCAACCTTAGTAACTTCAAGGTTTGTGGACTTCAATTCCCAGAGTTCCTCAGCCAGCAAAGCAGGCAGATTAAATTGCTGACTGAGGAGACGGATTGCAGGCAGGCAGATTCAGTTGCTAGCTGATGCAACTGATGTAAAGCATGGCTTTCCCAGCTGGAAAGGAGCAGTAATAAGGTAAGTGCTTCACCGCAACCCAAACCTCTTAAAAGGAGGTTTTCTACGAGCTCTTCGGCTGAAGAGCTCGTAGAAAACATGTTTTTTAAGGTTCTGGTGATGAGGAACTCAGCTGGGATCGTCAGAGGAGCCTTTTAAAACCTTTTTTTTTTACAACCTTTTTGGCCGAAGAGGTTGTTAAAAAAAAAAACTTTTAAAGGGTTCTGACGATCTCAGCTGAGCCACGGGATCATCAAAGGCTTTTTTTTTACTTTTAAAGGCATGTTTTCGGCTGAAGAAAAACTGCTTTTAAAAGTAAAAAAAAAACCCTGATGATGGTGGGGCTCAGCAGAGGCAGGGGGCGGGGCCAGGGATTTTTGCTACTGGTTCTCCGAACCACCTGCCGCCATTGCTACCGGATCAGGCGAGCCAGTCCGAACTGGGAGCATTTCACCCCTGCTTCAAATGTCATATTCCTCTTGTCAAGCCGCTCCTGAACAACAAACAACATCAGAAGTGTCTTACCTGGGCTAAAGAAAAAAAGAAATGGTCTGTTGCTCAATGGTCCAAAGTCCTCTTTTCTGATGAGAGCAACTTTTGCATCTCATTTGGAAACCAAGGACCCAGAGACTGGAGGAAGAATGGAGAGGCACACTCTGCAAGATGCTTGAAGTCCAGTGTGAAGTTTCCACAGTCTGTGTTGATTTGGGGAGCCATGTCATCTGCTGGTGTTGGTCCACTGTGCTTCATTAAGTCCAGGGTCAACACAGCCGTCTACCAGGAGATTTTGGAGCATTCATGCTTCCTTCCGCAGAGGAGCTTTATGGGGATGCTGACTTCATTTTCCAGCAGGACTTGGCAACTGCCCACACTGCCAAAAGTACCAAAACCTGCCCATGGGATTACTGTGCTTGATTGGCCAGCAAACTCGCCTGACCTGAACCCCATAGAGAATCTATGGGGCATTGCCAAGAGAAAGATGAAAGACATGAGACTGAACAATATAGAAGAGCTGAAGACCACTATTGAAGCATCCTGGTCTTCCATAACACTTCAGCAGTGCCACAGGCTGATAGCATCCATGCCATGCCGCATTGAGGCAGTAATTGATGCAAAAGGGGCCCAAACCAAGTACTGAATACATATGCATGCTTATGCTTTTCAGAGGTCCGATATTGTTCTATGTAAAATCCTTGTTTTATTGATTTCATGTAATATTCTAATTTTTTGAGATTGTGAAACTGGGGTTTTCATGAGCTGTCAGCCATTATCATCAAAATTATGACAAATCAAGGCATGAACTATCTCGCTTTGCATGTAATGAGTCTATCTCATATATTAGTTTCACCTTTTAAGTTGCATTACTGAAATAAATGAACTTTTGCACAATATTCTAATTTTTTGAGTTTCACCTGTATTTATCTAACAGAATTTTAGAGCAGACATGATTAATTTTGGACTGTTCTACCATAAGGACTGGAGTTTGGAATATTGTTCTGTAGTTGTGTCTGTATGCAGGTGTGTAAATGTGGTAATGTGAAATGCTGCCTGAATATTTATTTGCTGTGTATACATATCTAAGCATTTATCTGAATTTGCTGGGAACTCCATACATATCTGAGCATTCAATTTTCCACTTGCCTATTCCCAAAGTGCTTTAGAAATTTAACATGGATTTTTTTTTATGTTAGGGATGATATCTAGAGATTTAATTCGTGTTTAAGAAAATAGCAGTATGTGAAGTATTCAAATAATTCAGAACTTGTGTTGTTTTTTTTAAGTGTAATGTTCCCTAACAGGTGTCAAACTCACAGCCTCGATGTGTCATGCACTGACCACGCTCACCCCCAGTTTAGTGAAGGGCAAAAAAAGTTGCAATGTGTCACATGATGACAACATGTCGTCAATTTGACATCCCTGTTCCAAAACAATAAAGTACCCTAAATAAGTCACTACTTCTGAATAGCATACAGAAAGATACTATCTATGTATTCTATAAAAACTTTTAAGAGAATATAAACTATTTAAAAACAATTATAAAATACATTATACTATGAATATTTAATTGAAAATGTATGATGACAAAAAAATGAAACAAAAAAAGGATGACAAAAAATGAAATGGGATTTTGCTTTTTTACCGATTAGATAGATTTGTTGTTACAGAAATGGCTAGTTTATACCCTGTTTTCCCCAAAATAAGACATCCCCTGATTATGCCCAATTGGACTTTTGAGCACATGGCAAAAAGGCCAAGCGCTTATTTCAGGGTTCAAAAAAATATAAGACAGGGTCTTATTTTCGGGGAAACACAGTACTATTATTTAAAAGTAAAAAGTTGAGGTTTTATGTTATTATCTTATTCTACTGCACCAAAGGGAGTCGGAAGTCAATGTCTTGTCTTTTCTTTTTCCCCTTTCCCTCACTTTTCCCTTCCCTATTTTCCCTGCTATTTACTTTTGTATTTTCTTTTTATGCTATATTATAAACTAATAAAAACTGTTGAGAAAAAGAAAATGTATGATGACTTACTTTTACTAAGAACAGTTGAACTTCTCTTATTGGAAGATAGAAGCATTCAAACAGAGTGAGAATGTATTTAAAGTCAGCATAGCGGTAAGCGATTCAGATTATCACAAGGAATAACATTAGCAGGAAAGGCAAAAAAAATCTGAATAAAAAAAAACCCCTGCCTAAATAAGAACATAATATCGAAGAAGAGGGTATTGTGAATTCCACATAGAGGGCACCTCACTTGACAAATGCCCATGACGTTGCACTTTTAAGTATGAATAGTAGTTAAGTGGAAGCTTTAAACCTTTATACTTACCTGAAGAGTATATTCTCAGTGTAAAGCATAATCAGCAAGAGTCAGATGAAAGGAAATGATTTCATTATGCATTGTGGCAGGAATGCCAGTATTAATAAGCTTGGGGACTGTCCTTACAGGATTTTGCTGATCGGCCATTGTTCCATGATCCCCACTGCAGTGTATTAGATATCATTAGATACTTGCTTGTGGGCACATATTTGTGCGATGCATTTAATTTTCACAGTAGACTTCTTACATGTATAAACCAATAAATAATAATTTACTGGCTTAATATGTGCATAATAAGAAGAGCATACATTCTAAAGAGAAAAGAAAATAGACCTGGCTCTTGACTGAAAAGCTTTCCGTTGTCATTGTGGCAACTGGGAAAGATTGAAGCTACAAAAGTGAAGGAGCCATTGAATGCAGTCTGACCCCGTTTCTGAATAAACGTATTTTGTCTGATTGTGGATGTTTCAAAAATCATTTGGGGAAAAATGCTTTAGTCTTTATATCAGTAGAGCACTTCTATGCTATTCATTTAAGGACCTCTTCTTCCACTGAGCCTGAGGAAAAAGCTATAGCTGTTTTAGGAATTTAATTTTAATAGTAACATAGTGTAAGCCGCCCTGAGTCTTCGGAAAAGGGCGGGATATAAATGCAAATAATAATAATAATAATGATGATGATGATGATGATGATGATGAAGAAGAAGAAGAACAGGATCCTTAAGACAGTATATATATTTTTTCTATTCTACCTCATTGTCCCCCCCTTCCCAGCACACTGAGTGGCTGAAGTATGCTAGGATATTCCATGACCAGGAGGAAACAATGAAAGTATGTATGGGTTTGGATCAGTGGTGGGTTGCCCCCAGTTCTGACCCATTCTATAGAACCAGTAATAAAACCGGTGGAAGCCTCCACCCACTGACCCAAACGTCATCAAAACTCTTCTGCGCATGCACAGAAGAGCACGCATGAGTGGAGCGAGTGCACGCGGGCACGATGCAAACCGATAGTAAAGGTAAGTAGAACCCACCCCTGGTTTGGATGGAAGTTGCCTATGAAAGGCTATAGGATTAATCCATGCAAGTTTGGAAAATGATCCACTAAACATGGCATGTAGCTTCTTACATGGGGAGGAAGGAAATCTAATAAAAAGGCTGATGACAATCAATAGGGTGGTTGTAGTTGATTCCTAAAGAGAAAAAGTGAAGCTTCTGGAGTGGGGAAAGGCCTGAAAGCTTGGCAGCATGCTTTGATGGTCTCCATGTAAGCAATAGCTTACATGCCGCTTCATAGTGCTTTACAGCCCTTTATAAGCAGTTTACAAAGTCAGCATATTGTCCCCCAACAATCAGGGTCCTCATTTTACCGACCACAGAAAAGTGGAAGGCTGAGTCAACCTTGAGCTATTCAGGATCAAACTCCTGACAGTGGGCAGAGTTAGCCTACAATACTGCATTTTAACCACTGTGTCACTATGGCTCTTGACCTCATAAGGCAGCATCTGAGTACAGGAATGACAATGTTGCTCCAAGGTGATACCCCCATCCCTTCCCCTCCCTTCTTTGGATAAGCCTCTAGGTCAGAGGTGTCAAACTTGCGGCTTATGGGTCAGATACGTCACACGCTGGCCACGCCGAACCCCATTTTAGCGAAGGGGGAAAAGTCACAATGTGTCACGGGACGACAACGTGATGCCATGAGTTTGACAACCTGCCATTCAGTCGTGCCCAACTCTCGGCCATTTCATAGATCAGCTCTGCCCATGCCCTTCTTTCTCACATTGCCTCCTTCAAATCTGCCATGGTCATCCTTTTCAGTGTCCAGCCAACAAGTACTAGGGTGGCCCCTTCTCCTTTTCTGCTGATCACTCTTAGCATGATTGATTTTCGAATGAGTCATCTTGCACGATACCTCCTAATGCATTCAGTGGGATTTTTAGCTTTAGCTATTGTTTTCCTCTGTAGCCAAAATTTGTACTTCACTTGCCAAGCATTATAACAATTGCAACCTGCTTCCTGAAACTAGGAGCTGTATTTAATAACTAATTACTCTAATGATCCTATAGACATCCTGGAGACCTGTTTTAGCAATGGTGTCAATTACAGCCATCTGCACAATGAATAGAAGGAACTATGGCCCAGCTGTAGAGTTGAAACTTGTTGGCGTTTTCCTACGGGCAGCCATATGGTACTTAACAAGATTGAATTGTTCACACTGCAAACTTCTCTAATGAATGTTAACATTTTTTGTTCTGGGAAATATTTTTTTTCACCAAAGTGTTGAGTATTTTTAAAATGGTGAAAGTGTTTAAAAGTGACAGAATATAAATGGAAAAGTCTTCAGGGAATAGGGAGGGGGGGAGTGGTAAGGCGGGAAGCCTTTCTCTCGCTTGCTCGCAATTGCTTCCAGAGGCCTTTATGATAGCACTCCTCTTTTTAATAGTGCTGTCACTTTGTGCGTATATTGGCAGCACTGAAACAATAAATAAGGAAGGGTGTAATTAGAAATGTTGCTCACGTTTGCCACAAGCATGCCCAGGTTTTCAGATGATTTGAGTTAATAGCAGCTTTCTTTCATGTGCATTTGCTTACACGGTTGAGACAGCTGCCATCTTGCTCATCACTCCAGGGAGTTGGGTCAGTGATACTAAACACACGAGACTGTGTGACTCAAGCTGCAGGCTGTCCTCAAGTGACAACAGCTAGCTGGCTTCCAGCTGAGGTCTTCTGCAATACCCTGAGCATGTTATATGGCTAAATATATAATTCTGCAATTAACCGGTTGGCAAGTGCTGTTCTTCTGGCTGGTGAATCAGAGAAACAACAGTTGACATGGCAGGGCTGGGCCGGTGGAGCAGCATCTGACTCCTCTCTGATGGTTCTTGCTTTGTTCTCTGAAGCATGGAAAATGGGTGGAAATGTAGCCTATCTGCTACAAGAGCCATGGTGGCGTAGTGGTTAGAATGCAGTACTGCAGGCTACTTCGGCTGACTGCCGGCTGACTGCAATTTGGCAGTTCAATTCTCACCATACTCAAGGTTGACTCAGCCTTCTATCCTTCCGAGCTCAGATTGTTGGGGGCAATAAGCTGACTCTGTAAACCGTTTAGAGAGGGCTGTAAAGCACTGTAAATATATTTATATAATAGTATATAAGTCTAAGTGCTATTGATAGTGCTATCTCATTGGCTTCTCTTTCTTTCCCCAAGCTAATTACAGCTGACCAAATACCAATTTCTAAGAAAACACTACCCTGACACTAGAAAGATAGTAGGTACCCTGTGATTTGTGTTGCTGTTTCAAACATGATCGAGGTGTATCCATTTCTATGAGTTACTACTGTGCGTTGAAGATTATGCTACTCCATTCCATACATAGTCAAAGAAATTCTTAGGAATTCTAGAAATTTCTTAATTAACTTGAAAAATATAAGAAGCACTATTGGATTGTAGTGCGCAAATAAATAAAGGGAGTCTATACAAGTATTTCAAATGCATATACCAGTACTGACATTGAAATAGAGCAATTGCAATTGCCTATATATCTACTTGGATAATTTTATACTAACCAAGATGGGATTCTTCAGATGGTGGCTGAAGTATCAAAACAAATAATCTTTTCGTATATCTTCCATTTGTGTGCCAACAGAGGCTGGGGTGCCTTGCAGTTTGCAAAACAGGCAGTTCAGGGCAAGTTAGGCTAAGATATGAATGTCTAGGTAGCTTTGATTCCCTTCATTTTTGTTTACAACAACCTTAAGAAAATTTAAGCAAGGATTATAATTGCTTAGCATCTTAGTCAACAGAGCAGCACAGATGTACCTTGGGTCAGAAGGTTTGGGTAAAGTCATACTTGATTATATGCTAAAAGAAAACTTCATCTTCTTTTACAGTAATCACAATTCTTCTTTTAGCCTTTTACTCTTTAACTAAGGAACATGGCTTTCAACATTAAAGTTTGTTCTTGCCTGTGGCTTTAAGGAACTTAGCTATTACAGGTGCATTTACAAGTGCATCTCAAATAGAAACCTGAACTTGAATGCTTCCTTGGAAAATATTAAATAATCCAGTTCTCTACTATGGCTACCATGAGTATTAAATAGCTGTCATCCCATGTGATTTTGTGTCTGGTTGAACAAAACACACACTTACAAAGAGATTGAAACTCAGAGGTGGTATTCAGCAGGTTCTGACTAGTTCTGGAAAACTGGTAGCGGAAATTTTGAGTAGTTCGGAGAACCCGTTAATACCACCTCTGACTGGCCCCGTCCGCATCTATTCTCTGCCTCCCGTGTCCCAGCTGATCGGGAAGAAATGGGGATTTTGCAGTTACCTTCCCCTGGAGTGGGGAGGGAATGGAGATTTTACAGTATCCTTTCTCTGCCATGCCCACCAAGCCACGCCCATCAAGCCATGCCATGCCCACCAAGCCACGCCCATCAAGCCATGCCATGCCCACCAAGCCATATCCACAGAACCAGTAGTAAAAAAATTTGAATCCCACCACTGCCGAAACTCCTTTTCATTCATCATAATCTCATGTATTTAGAGAAAGAAATCTTAAAAAAACCTTGACTCTCTTCCTCCAAAACAAAAGAAAAACAAAAAAGTCTACATATATGTGGCATAATTTCTCCTACTTTTATGGTGGTCACAACCCTTGTGAGAATATCTTCCATGAATTTTCTGAATCCTTCCTTTACTAATTTCTTAGTTTAGTTGTATATGATTTAGGAAGTAGGTCCTGAAAGCATATAAAGCACTACAGGTAGTTCTCGACTTACGACCACAATTGAACCTAACATTTCTGTTCCTAAGTGGGACAGTTTTAAGTGCGTTTTGCCCCATTTTATGATCTTTCTTACCACAGTTAAGTGAATCACTGCAGTTGTTTAGTAACACAGTTGTTAACTGGTTCTGACTTCCCCATTGACTTTGCTTGTCAGAAGATTGCAAAAGGTAATTGTATGACCCTGGGACACTGCAACCACCATGCCAGTTACCAAGCCTCCAAATTTTGATCATATGACAATGGGGACGTTGCAATGGTTGTAAGTGTGAAAAACAACCACACGCCACTTTTTTCAGTGATATTGCAACTTTGGGTGGTCACTAAACAAATGGTTGTAAGTTGAAGGCTACTTGTATTATTTAACTCTTCCACAGTGTTACTGATCTTCTTTACAGTCTTAATGGTTAGTTGTACCCAGATGAATAGAATTCTTTTTTATTGGCCAAGTGTGATTGGACAAACAAGGAATTTGTCTTTGGTGCATAAGCTCTCAGTGTACATAAAAAGACAAGATACATTTGTCAAGAATCATGAGGTACAACACTTAATGATAGTCATAGGGTACAAAAAAGCAATCAAGTCATACTAGGAAACAATCAATATAAATCTTATGAAGGATACAAGCAACAAAGTTACAGTCATGCAGTCATAAGTGGGAGGAGACTTAATGTTCCTAAAATACTCTGTGTAATCACATACTTCCTGTCACTCGTTAGAAGATATCACCAAATTAAGCTTGTTGTAGGAACATGATCATCCCGTCTCATAAATATACTAATTAGCATTCATTTCTGATAGGTAGTATCTGAATCTGATTTTAATAGTATATTTTGAAATTTTACTGTACATTTATTTTGCTTTTCCAGAAAGTGACAGGAAGAATTATTAGTTTTAGTTACTCTGGCTTATTTGCTAGAGTAGAAAAGCAGAGCATCAGCTTAGACGATGAAGATGTTGATGGCAGCATTCTGGTTTCAGTTAGATAAGGGTTTTTTTCCCTTATTTATATTGTATCCAATTCCTAATTGCCTTATTTGTAATTCTCAATGTTTAGTGATAAGAATGCTTTGTAATTTTTGATTGTATTTTCCTTATGTTGATATTGTTTCCTGATTGCTTATTTGTACCCTATAACTATCATTAAGTGTTGTACCTTATGATTCTTGACGAATGTATCTTGTCTTTTTATGTACATTGAGAGCATATGCACTAAAGACAAATTCCTTGTGTGTCCAATCACACTTGGACAATAAAAAATTCTATTCTATTCTATTCTATTTTATTCTTCACCTCTGCTAATGCTGCAGTTTCATAAACCAGTGGTTCTTTTAAAAGTAGGGTGAGGAAGCTGTGGAGTCAACAATTATTGGGCATGCTGGTTTGGACCTGTGAGGGATGCAATAGTTTAGTAATAGTTAAAACAGCCCTATTTTTGTTGAGCTTTTAATACAGGAGGCAAGACATTAATGTAGCGGTCTTCAAATTAAGCTTAGGTCTGCTGACTTCATGGATGCATCCATATACAGGTAGTCCTTGTTTTATGATCATTTGTGTGATGACGCTGAATGAATGGTTTTTACAATTGGTCCTTGAAATTAAGGCTGTTGCAATTCCTTTGTGGCCACATGTTAAAAATTCAAGCACTTGGCAGCCTCATCTGCACAGCTTCCCAACACCATCTAGCTCCATCCCATCTCTGTCCTTTTGGCCAGAGCTGTTGATTTGGCGACTGCTGCCCTCCGTTCCCACCAGCTGACCTTCACCGTCTCTTCCCCTGCTGCTGATAAGGCACACCTGCTGGCAGAATGCAAGGTGGCAGAGTTGGCAGGAACAATGGGATGAAGGGTGGCAGAGTGTAGGCTGGCCAAAAGGGCAGAGATGGGAAGAGATAGGCAGGAGAGTTGAACTGAAGGCAAGTGCAGAAAAGCAGGATAGGAGAAGCATTAGCTCCTTACCTAACAATGGCATAGTCTTAGTCTAACAACTAAGTACTACCAAACTTAGTTGTTAGACTAAGCAACTGGTAGTACCAAAACTGCCATTGCTAAACAGTGCAGTCATGTTTCCCTTTATGACCATATTGCTTAATGATTCTGGTCCCAATTACGGTCATTAAGTGAGGACTACCTATAGTTTTCTTGGCAGAAATGTTGAAGTGTTCCCTTACTTTGTGGATTACTCTACAGTGCTGGGCTTTCCTTGTTGTTCCCTATTACTATTACTAACTACATCTACCCCTGCTTAGCTTCAGAGCCCAGAAAGAGTCATCCCTTTAGTAGTTACTGTGCTGCCTACTAAAGCAGCTTCTAAGAGACCAGATTATTTAAGACCTTGACAGGTAACAGCTGCCCATATGAATTGCCTAGAGTTTAATTCTTCTCTGTCACTGTTGTAAAACAACATAGTAATAAATGTTGCTGCTTCTCATTCGTTAAGCATTATTCAGTGGAATATGAATATTTATTTGGAAAATAAGAACCAATGTCTGCTATATGTAACAGTAAACAGAGATGAATTTTCTGCATAGGCATTGCATTCGAGAAATCTGCGGCATGTAACTCCCCCCAAACATCAGTTCTGTGTTATGGAGACATTATGCCATTCAGGTTGTTGTTTATGTTATCAGTGTATACATAATTCCACGCTGAGCCTTATTTCTCTCCAATGCCCAGTCTCTGCTCATATGTCTTGGAGATCTGCAGAGCTGTAGCCTGCCTTCAAAATTAAGAGGAAATGCATTCTGAAGAGGCTCCTTAGGAAATCCATTTAAATTACAAACTCCGGTTTCTGCGTCTTAGTATTTCATATACAGCACTTGAGAGAAATTTCCCCTGGCTTGAACCACTGCACAAATGGAAGAAGTGCAAAGCAAGCATTCCTAGGACTACGCAACAGCAGCTGAATGGCCTTATTTAAATGCCATGGGCACTCGGAAATAGAGGGAATCTAGACAGAGCATGCTAATAGTCAAAAATGAATCTTGGCTAGGACTAAAAGGCTAATGGGATTGCAGGCAGCCAGGTATTAATTGCTATGCAATTTGCAATTAACTTTGGGAGTTGTTTCATCTGTGCAGGGATATTACTGGGTGTGAAGGGAGACAGATTGGATGGACAAAACACCTGTGCTTATGATTGCAGCTCTCTGAACATTGAGATAGTCAGGATGAAAGCTTTGAGTTCTTGATTGGGGCTTGCAGGCTAAATTTTTTGAGTAATGTGCACTGCATCTGAAGTAAGCCCACCCCCCCAGGTCTCCCTTATATTCATAGCATATACAGTAAGGGATACGAAATCAAGGATAAAGAGACACGAACATGTCCTAATGATGACACGTTTTGCATGTGGTCTGTCCATGGCAGTGATTGAGCAGTGTGGACACAAGGATGCTGGACTAAATGAGAAATTCGTTCTGTTTAAGCATGCATCTTCTTACATTTTTATAATAGTTTCCCTTGGTAGGAAGGGATGTTAAAGGAAGTCACTGAAACATAATGTTAGGTGCTATTGTGCAGCGTTTATTAATGATTCTAGTAAAGGTTAGAGTTTAGGATTACAGCCCTAATTATTCACTGTGTTTAAATCTGAATTTCCAGGATATTGACCTTTTTTTGGCTTTAAGCAAAAAAAAAAAAGCTTAAGAAAGCCTGGATGGAGAAATGTTGCTTAACCAAGCAGGAATTGCTTAATTAGACCCTGTACCCCACCATTCTGTAAAAAAAAAAAAAAGTGGGATAATTTTGGAAAGTGCAAGGTTTTATCACGATTTTTAAAACGTGTTCTGAATTACAGGAGTACATTCTAACAGGATATTTCTTTTAATGATTCAATCATACATTCCTTGATCAGTACCTGTAATTCTAATTTTTACAAAATTATATAAGCTAGATTTAAAAAATCAGAAAACCCCTTCAACAGTTTTATGCGCATGCGCAAGATGGCAGCCTAGCCGAAGTTCGGAGACAACGAGGATTATGTGAGGAGGGGGATGGCGGCGCCCAGGCGGCCTGCCGAACAGCTTGCGCCCCCCGGTTAGCCGTATCATCTTCTGGACAGCCGTGGGGGAGGTCTTGGGACCTCCCTGGACGCGCGGCTGCCGAGACCAGGGCTGCGGAAGGGCGAGCTACGAACGGCGGCCATTTTACCATCTGGCCGGGCAGGAGCCGAAGAAAGTAACAACTGGGTAATGGAGGAAAGGACGCCGGGACCCAGATGGCTTGCCGAGCGGCTTTCGCCCCCCGGCCAGGTATACCATCTTTCGGGCAGCCGGGGGAGAGGCCTGTGGGCCTCTCTGGACTCCCGGCTGTCGGGAATGAGACCGGGGATGGGCGAGCGGCGAATGGCGGCCATTGGACAACGGACGAGGCCGCGGCTTGTATTTAGTTGCTGGGAAGCCGCGGCTGGGTTTCTCTCCCTGACATTCAGCGTTCGCTCGGCTATTTCGGATAATTTGGGGGCTTACCAGCTCTCCTTGGCTCCCCTGGTCCTGTTTTTGGATTTGGTGGATGGCCATGGGGCGAAGGGCTGTGAAGGATCCCCCTGGTGGCCCCTGCTGGAGGTGTCCCGACCTAGTTTGGCCTGGTTGGGCCCAGCTAGGCCTGCTTCTTCCCGGATTAGGAAGTTACATTGCCATCTGTAACATTGTCACCTGCATTTGTCATCTTGCACTTTGTATGGCCGGCCGGAGTTTTCTGGGTTCGGCCATCTTTGGAACTTCCCGGGAGGATGATTGGAGACCGACTGTTGCAGTGGGACTTTATCTTGAAACATCTACTGTGGAACCATCTACCTCGGAAATAGCTGAGACGCCATGGACGGAGAGAGGAATACCACCTCTATTAGATTATGGATTTTAGGACTGAGCTTGGTGCAGAGTAGTAATAACTTTCTACCATCAGACTACATCTGCTTATTGTACTATCTTGTGTCAGCGTTAAGCCAGCCACCATCCGAAGATATTCTGGCAGATGGGTATCCATTAGGATTTGGCATTACATCCTGCCACCCCAGACATTATACTACTACCTCTCGCTGTCTTCTTTCTCCTGCTTATGCTTGTGAACATTTATGCGATATTCTGCTTTGGAACTCTTGCGCCTGCGAGGTGCCCCCGCCTTGCAGGAATGGCCCGCCGCATTATCAAGGGCCGGCCTCAATGACGGGTCTTGGGACCCACAGAGGTGGCATGCGAAAAAAAAGAGCCTTTGGGGGTTTTTAGATAGGGCTTTTTTAAGGGGTGGGAGGGGCAGGGCGGGTGTTGGGGGTAGCCCGTCGGGTGGGGAGCCAGTCCTTGCGCGTGCTCGCGACGGTTTTTTAATGGGTTCGGAGGTTAGGGGGGGAGATTGCGTTCCTGCTGGTGAGGGTGGTCTGATTAGCACGGTAAGTGGGAGGGGCAGATATGGCGGAAGGGGGGGACCATATCGTTTTGGGGGGTCGCGCGGTCGATGTTTGCAGGCGATCGCGCGCCCCGATCCCCCGTCCTTTTCCCGTTCCCCGGATGGTCGAGACCCTCAGAGCCTGGGCCTTCGGCTGATGTTATGCAACGCACGGTCCATAGTCAATAAGGCCCCCCTAATACACGATCTTATTCAGGGGGGCGCTGCGGATCTTATAGGCGTTACGGAAACCTGGCTGGGCACGGAAGGGGGTGTGCCCCTTGTTGAGATGTGCCCGCCAGGTTTCCGTGCATTCCATCAGCCGAGGGCCCAGGGCAGGGGTGGAGGGGTGGCGGTTGTGATTAGAGAGAGCCTAGAGCCGAGGGAGACCACTGTTCCTCAGATTGCTGGGTGCGAATCCCTCTTTGTGAGATGGGGTCATAGGTGTCAGGTGGGATTACTGATCGCGTACCTGGCTCCTTGCTACGTGACAGTCGCCCTGCCCGAGCTCCTGGAGGTGCTGGCCGGGTGGCAGTTGAGACCCCCAGACTTTTAGTCATGGGGGACTTTAACTTGCCATCTTCCGGCTTGTCATCGACAGCAGCTCGGGAGTTCATGGCTTCCATGACGGCCTTGGACCTGACCCAAGTAGTTGATGGCCCTACTCACATTGGGGGTGGCACTCTGGACTTGATTTTTGTCTCTGGTCAGTGGTTGAGAGATCTGGACTTGAAGGAAATAGTCATTGAACCTTTGTCATGGTCAGATCACTCTCTTCTTCGCCTGGACTTTCTGACCGCTACTCCCCACCGCAGGGAGACGGAGCCGATGCGTTGGTTCCGTCCCAGGCGCCTGATGGACCCGGAGGGGTTCCGGACGGAGCTTGGGCCATTCCCTGAGGGTCTGGCTCACGGCTCGGCTGAGGAACTTGTTGCGGCCTGGGAACAGGCCGCGGCGGGGGCCTTAGACCGAGTCGTGCCTTTGCGGCCTCTGACCCGGCGCAGGTCCCAACCGGCTCCTTGGTTCTCCGAGGAGCTGCGAGGGATGAAGCGCCAGAGAAGACGCCTAGAGAGTTCCTGGAGGTCTAGCCGTTCGGAGGCTGATCGGACACTAGTGAAGTCCTATACTAGGACTTACCTAGTGGCATTGAGGAAGCGAGGCGTAGCTACGCCTCCTCCCTCATTGCATCGGCAGATAACCGCCCAGCCGCCCTGTTTCGGGTGACTCGCTCCCTTTTACATCAGGGGGAGCGGGATGACCCGTTGCAGGGACGTGCTGAGGAGTTTAACGGTTATCTATACGATAAAATCGTTCAGCTTCGGGATGGTCTGGACCAGAATTGCAGTGACGCGGGTGAGACGGCTGAGGCGGTCTTGGTGACATTTTATGGGATGAGTTTGACCCTGTGGCTCCCGAGGACATGGACAGGTTGTTGGGTAGGTTGAATGCCACCACGTGTTTACTGGACCCGTGCCCCTCCTGGTTGGTGCTGGCCACTCAGGAGGTGACACGAGGCTGGCTCAGGCAATAACAAGTGCTTCTTTGGTGGAGGGAGTCTCCCCGGCCGCCTTGAAGGAGGGGGTGGTGAGACCCCTCCTCAAGAAGCCGTCCCTGGACCCGGCTGTTTTAGGTAATTATCGTCCGGTCTCCAACCCGCTCATGCGAAGGTTGTAGAGAGTATGGTGGCATATCAGTTTCCCTACACCTGGATGAAACTGTCTATCTAGACCCGTTCCAGTCCGGCTTCCGCCCGGTTACAGCACTGAGACGGCTTTGGTCGCGTTGGTGGATGATCTCTGGAGGGCCAGGGATAGGGGATGTTCCTCTGCCCTGGTCCTGTTAGACCTCTCAGCGGCTTTTGATACCATCGACCATGGTATCCTGCTGCGCCGATTGGGGGGATTGGGAGTGGGAGGCACCGTTTATCGGTGGTTCTCCTCCTATCTCTCCGATCGGTCGCAGACGGTGTTGACGGGGGGGCAGAGGTCGGCTCCGCGGCGCCTCACTTGTGGGGTGCCGCAGGGGTCGATCCTCTCGCCCCTTTTGTTCAACATCTATATGAAGCCGCTGGGTGAGATCATCAGTGGCTTCGGTGTGAGGTACCAGCTCGACGCTGATGACACCCAGCTGTACTTTTCACACCGGGCCACCCCAACGAAGCTATCAAGTGTTGTCCCGGTGCTTGGAGGCCGACGGGTCTGGATGGGGAGAAACAGGCTCAAGCTCAATCCCTCCAAGACAGAGTGGCTGTGGATGCGGCATCCCGGTACAGTCAGCTGAGTCCTCGGCTGACTGTTGGGGCAGTCATTGGCCCCGATGGAGAGGGTGCGCAACTTGGGCGTCCTCCTGGATGAACGGCTGTCTTTGGAAGATCATTTGACGGCCGTCTCCAGGAGAGCTTTTTACCAGGTTCGCCTGGTGCGCCAGTTGCGCCCCTTTCTAGACCGGGGTGCCCTATGCACGGTCACCACGCCTCGTGACGTCTCGCCTGGATTACTGCAATGCTCTCTACATGGGGCTCCTTGAAGGGCATCCGGAGGCTGCAGTTAGTTCAGAATGCGGCTGCGCGGGTTATAGAGGAGCCCTCGTGGCTCCCGTGATGACACCTATCCTGCGCAGACTGCACTGGCTACCTGTGGCCTTCCGGGTGCGCTTCAAGGTGTTGGTAACCACCTTTAAAGCGCTCCATGGCATAGGGCCGGGTTATCTACGGGACCGCCTACTGCTACCGAATACCTCTCACCGACCTGTGCGCTCTCACAGAGAGGGACTCCTCAGGGTGCCGTCAGCTAGACAGTGTCGTCTGGCGGCGCCCAGGGGAAGGGCCTTCTCTGTGGGGGCTCCCACCCTCTGGAACGAACTCCCCCCAGGACTCCGTCAACTTCCGGACCTCCGAACCTTCCGTCGCGAGCTTAAGACGCATTTATTCACCTGTGCAGGACTGGCTTAGATTTTAGATTTTAAATTTAGATTTTAAATTTATAGATTTTTAAATTTACAAGGGTTTAAATTTGGTTTTAAGATTTATATTTCTATTTTTTAATATTTGGCATTAGAATAAGTTTTTTAATAGTTATTTTAATTGTATATAAATGTTTTATGTGCCTGTGAACCGCCCTGAGTCCTTCGGGAGATAGGGCGGTATACAAATTTGAATAAATAAATAAATAAATAAATAAATTTCTTTTTGTGTGAGAGAACAGGATTGGGGGGGAGTCAAGGCAATGAAGCTCTTTTAGCAATATAAGCTATATCAACTATAGATCTCTAATACATACAAAATTGTAATCAAACTTTACATTATAGATGTATATGGGCCTTCCTTTATTCTGGATAGTTTCAAACAAGCGAATAATGATATATAACTCTTATAGATTTGCCTATGCTGTCTTTTAATCCAGAGCTTTCAGTATACTGATAGGGATCGCCAACATCAGCCACTTCATTTATCGTCAGTGTTACATCCCATGTAAGAATCTTCTTTGTCATGTGTCCTCTACTTGATAACAATAACAATAACAACAACAGAGTTGGAAGGGACCTTGGAGGCCTTCTAGTCCAACCCCCTGCCCAGGCAGGAAACCCTACATCATCTCAGACAGATGGTTATCCAACATTTTCTTTAAAAAATTGGATAATGATCTTGCACCCATGTCTCCTACTGCCTCAGCATTCTCAACAGCTCACCTTTGGTTTCCACCTTACTGATCTATTCCTAGATGCTTTAGTTTTGTCCAAACAATAGTGGCTTTGGCACTTTCCAGACTCTGCCTGCACTCTTTCCAGCCAGTATACAGTCTCTGGGTGTGGAACTTCAGATGGAAATCCCTGATCATTATGAGGAGCTTCCAGGTCTTCACACTGGAAGCAACCATGTCCTCCTTTAGCTAACTTACTATATCAGCAGGGTTTCTGATGACTGGCAAGGCATACATGTTGATGGTGTGGATCATGTTCTTCTCACTGGGCTGATTCTTCAGGATCTGTCTTGCCCTTTGGTGGTACATGGATGTTTCTATCTTTCTTGCCTCCTCCTCATTATTCCCATGTGACTGTGGCATACCAAGGTGCTGGTAACCAGTCTATATGTCTGCCATTTGGTCCACTGGTGGTTCTGCCTCATCAGCCTTAACTACCTTCCCTCTCATGACTACCATCCCATCCGAATGACCTCCCAATGTTCTCACTCTATATTAGTGATCTGTGACTGGATGTTTTGTTCATTCTTGGCATATAGCTTGATGTTATCCATATAGAGGAGGTGCTTGATGGTAGTTTCACTTTTAAACTTGTATCCTTATCCAGTCTTTGTGATTATCTAATTGAGAGAGTTCAAGCCTTTGCAGAACAACAGTGCCCCATCTTGGTGTAACCTGCACTTCAGAGCCACTAGTGTGAGCTGTCTTGAGCTGATTTCCAGCATAATTTTTCACAGTCCCACTGAATTCTTTAGCGTCCTGTTGACATTGTATAGTACAAAAGGCATTCACAGATCCATGTGGGGATTTAATGGGTATTGGTGTGTCTAGACCAGAGGTGGGATTCACTTACCTTCCCTACCTGTTCGCAAATGTGAGCATGTGCATGTGCAAGCTTCTCTCACATGCACCTCCTTCCACACATGCTTGGACTTCCGTGCATGCTCTTTGCTTGTGCGCACACCTTCCATGCATGCGCACGACCTCCAAAACGTGGCTAAATAGGATGGCATTATGTCCGGGCAGGTGGGCCGGACCTACTACAGTCACCGCTATGGTTCACCCGAACTAAACAGAACTGATTGAACCCCACCACTGGTCTAGACCTTAAGTCTTGGATGACTGTTCTATCTATGAGCAATTGGTGTTTTAAGCATCTAGAATTCTTCCCAGTTTCCTTTTGAACTCTGCTCATGTACTGGCCCGTACGTCCTACGTCTTGGCCCCTATGATTCCTGATAGGAATCCCCTCCTTGTTTTGGGGAGGGGAATTATTGGCCGTTTGCTGACGATTCTGTTCTCTTGTGGGGGTCTTTCATGATTAGCGTTTCCTTCCTTGAATTAGTTAGTCTGGGTGGGAGCCTGCTGCTAGCAAGTGGTTAATCTGTGCTTCTGTTAGTTTTTTTGCCCAGTAAGTGCTCATGTCCAAACCAGTTGCTATTCAGCTCTTCATGTTCTTGACGTGTTGTTGAATGTCTGCTACTGTGATGGTGATTGGTTCCTCTTCTGGGAGATTTCTTTAGTCTGCTGTCAAGTCCTACAGCCACTTTGCCCGTGTGTTCTAATCAGTACACTATCTGGCAGCTATACTCTAGATCTGTGAGGTGGCATGCAGAGTTTTTCAGGTCCAAAAAATGTTCTGAAAGATGCCCTGAAAACGGCACAAAATAACAGCCTGAAAATGGCCCGAAAAACAGCCAACATTGGCCAAAAAACAGGCATGCGCACACCAGCCAGCTGGCCTTTGGGTTTCCATGCTCTGGCGCGCATGAAGACCGGCTGATTGGCACACATGCATGTGCTGGAAATGGCATGCGTGCATGTGCACTGTTCTTCGGGTTTCTGGTGCTCCAGCATACCCACATGCACACGCTTGCGCACACATTCCGGTTTGGCCACTCAGTGCCAAAAAGGTTCGCCATCACGGCTCTAGATATACAGTGTGTGTGATTATGTGTGTGAGTGTTTACGCATATTAAACATCTCATATCTGTTTGATTGTTTATAGCCTTCAATTGGATGCAGCGGTCCATCAAGGAGCCACTGTTTTTGAATCAACGTACCACAAATGGGCTAACTTACAGTATGGATTCAGAATCTATGATTCCCATGGAATTGAAATTTGGCAAAGTTGAGTCTATTTCAGTGCTGTTACATTGCCAGACTTCTGCAATCAGCCACAATCATGTGATCATCATTTCTAATGCTCCCTGCCAGCTTTCTCCAAGGAAAATTAGTGGGGAAAACAGCAAGGAGGGGTGCATCGTTTTGGAGATGGCTAGTGAACTAATGCTCTGTGTGCATTTTGCTCCCTTCCTTCCCATCATTGTCAATTTATACTATTTTAATGTTACTATTTATGTTTTTAATGTTTTATTGTTTTAATGATTGTGTGCTGTCTAGAGTTGCCTCCAGGCAAGATAGACGCCATCTAAATTGAACAAATAAAGAAAATGGAAATTGCTTCCACTCCAACTGTTTGGGGTGTGTGTGAGAGGGAGGGGGGCAGAGAGGGAGAGGGAGGGAGGGAGAAAGAGATCCCAACATCTAACCTCGGAAATTTATCAAAGATATATGTTGGAATATTATCAATTGGGTGACTCCCCTCACGCACATTTAATCCTGGTTTATGATGGCTACGTTTTAAAAAATGCATGGTGAAAGAAGTAGATGTAAACTTCAAAAGTTTTCAGGTTTTCTTCTTCATTCCTGACCACCTTTGAGTAAGCCAGCATTTCAGAATGCGCTTCTGGACCTGAAACAGAGTACAGTATATCTGAAATTCAAAGATTAGCTGTCTGATTTATACATGAAGACATTTGGGTTGTGCTGCTGGATTGACATATGTTTGGGATCTTAAATCAGTGTAGTATGTGGAAAATTCAAATATACCCCAAATGTGAAAACATCAGACAAAATTTGAAAAGCTTCTTGCCTGCTGTGTGAGATGCAGAGCGTGATTCATTTTTCATAGCATGCAGAAAATCCAGCTTGTCACTTTCACATATGCTAGGATTGTATTTATAGTAGGAGAATGTAAAAGGCTATTTTATCTATGGCTAAAGAAGCAAATAATTCAATGTAAAGACAGTTAACAAGTGCAGATCTCTGTATTATATTATAAATCTCTTTTTTAAAAAAGCTCTACAAAATCTGTGTATCCCATCCACAAAACTGCCAGGAATTTTATATCAATAGAATGATATCAACATTTTCCTCATCACTGGAATTTGATGTCAGTGTCTTAATCAAATAGATCGCATACATATTTCCATTTTAAAAAAGCAACCATTGTTAGTATTACTTCTCCTGAGAGTGAAACCCCAAGCTTCATCTTTTATCTTATCTTTTATCGATTTTACTATAATATCTTTGGCTGTTGTGAGCTATCCAGAATTGTCGTTATACCTGCGAGTAATATAAACATTCTAGGCAAGCATGTTATCAGCGTATAGTTTCCTGATGTTGCTCCTTTTCCTGCTCTTTTTGAATCAGATATGTTTTGCCAGTTACCGTATTTTTCGGAGTATAAGATGCAGCTTAGTTTTTGGGGAGAAAAATAGGGAAAAAAACATCTGCCTACCAGGTATTCATCTGGCTAGCGTCCTTAGTCTGGTCAGCTTCAGCACATCAGTTGCTAGTTTTTATCCCCTGCTTGGGGATAAAAAACAGCTTCTAAAGCGCAACTGATCTTTGGCGAGAGAAGCAATGAGAAAAGCAGCCAAGCCACGGAGATGCTTCACTCGCTAGCGCCTCATTAGGGCTGAAAAAAAACTTCACAGCTAAGAGTCGGAGGGAGCAGGCAAAGCGCTTCTCTGCTAGGCACCTTGTTAGGGATGGAAAAAAAGCTTCACAGCTGAGAGTCGGAGGGAACAGGCAAAAGAGGGAAGCGGAGATCACTTCATTCGCTAGCATCTCATTAAGTCTGAAAAAAAGCTTTTAAAAAGCTACATTCGGAGTATAAGACGCACCCAAATTTTCAACCTCTTTTAGGAGGGAATAAAGTGTGTCTTATACTCTGAAAAATACAGTATTAACCAGTCACAGATGTCTCCTTTATGCAATATTTCATGAAGCTATTCAGCTATAATTGGATGTAAGCTACTTAGATATCTGAGCCAAAAGCCATGCAATTGATCATTTCAAAGATGATTAGGGAATGGAGGCTAAACATATGAAGAATGGTTGCAGGACCTGGGTTTGTCTAGTGAAAAAGAAGGACTAGGGGTGACATAATAGAAGTGTTCCAATATTTGAAGGACTGCCACAAAGAGAGGGGTCAATTTATTTTTCAAGGCACCAGAAGGCAGGACAAGAAGCAATGGATGGAAATTAATCAAGGAGAGAAGCAACCTAGCTCTAAGGAGAAATTTCCTAACAGTAGCAATAGCAATTAGACTCATATACCGCTTCACAGTGCTTTATAGCCCTTTCTAAGCGGTTTACAGAGTACAAGAACAATTACCAGTGGAACGGCTTGCCTTCAAAAGTTGTGGGTGTCTAGTTTTTACTCCTTTTCATTTGATTTTTGAACATTTCTCCTGTTATTTCAGTGCCTTTCTCTAAGGATATTTACCTGATCTACCAAGTCAGATAGAGTGGGCATGTTCCTAGTCCCCTAAATATTGCCACCTTATTATGGGAGCTACAAGGTGTGCCTTTTCTATGGCAGCCGCTGCCCTATGGAACTCTCTTCCTCCTGAAGTTCATCCACTTAGCCATCAGAAAAGCTTTGAAGACTTTGGCCTTACCTCCAAGTACCAGGAGAAGATTGGATATTTAAATATTTCCCTGAATATTTAATTTCTGGTAATGGATCTTCTTTCAATTTCTTAATTGTGATTCAGTGAATTTGAATCTGGATAAATTCTTTTCCAATGTTCAGACCAGGGATGAAATGCTCCTGGTTCGGACTGGATTGGCCGATCCGGTAGCGATGGTGGCAGGGGATTCAGAGAACCGGTAGCAAAAATCCCTGGGGGCCCCGCCCATGCCCACCCAATCGCCCGCTTGCTGCTTCTTTCCGGCTCGCTTGCTTTTCCCACCTGAATGGTAGGAATAGGTTGTAAAAAATGCTTTTAAAAGGTAAAAAAAGAGGCTCTGACGATCACAGCTGAGTTGCGCGATCATCAGAGCCTTTTTTTTTACTTTTAAAAGCATTTTTACAACCTATTCGGCCGAATAGATTGTAAAAAAATGCTTTTAAAAGTAAAAAAAAAAGATAGTGCGCCATAGCTGATCACAACCCCCCCACGCACTGCTCTACTTATCCCATGCCTCCTTTTGGCGTGCACTGCGCACGCGCACATCTCACATTTGGTGCGTGGTGTGTACTGCGCATGCGCACAAGCAGCATGCATGCGCAGCCAGCGAACCGGTAATAAACCTGTTCAGATTTCACCACTGGTTCAGACATTCATTTTAAATATCCACAGTTTGTTGGTTATGATTTATAATAGTAGGGCATAATAGCAGGTGCAGTTTTCAAATGCAGTATAGTTTTGTATTGCCTCCGGTGGTTGTTCTTCCACTAATCCTACAGGATTAGGCCCCAGATTAGGACCTAGTTCCTGAGTCCCATTGCCCATGTGTCAAAAGATGTCCAGATCTCCAATCTGATGTGTTCCTTGTTGACCTAGGCAATGACTGATCTGGTTACAGGGTTTCTTTTCTGTTTTCTCACCATATTAAATGGGTTGGTGGTTACCCTTAGTCTGGCACTTCTTTTAAGATCTGTCTGCATGAGTGACTCTTCCGGTATAACAAATAACTGCCACATAGCTCTGGACCAGTGGTGAAATCCAATTTTTTAAATTACCGGTTCTGTGGGTGTGGCTTGGTGGGCGTGATGTGGCTTGATAGGCATGGCTTGGTGGGCGTGATGTGGCTTGATAGGCATGGCTTGGTGGGCGTGGCAGTGGAAAGATACTGCAAAATCTCCATTCCCACCCCACTCGTGGGCCAGCCGGAGGTGGTATTTCTCCAAACTGCTGGAAATTTCCGCTACTGGTTCTCCAGAACTTGTCAGAACCTGCTGGATTTCACCCCTGCTCTGGACCCCATCAGAGCATCGCAAGCCCTTCACAAGATATTTGTATTTTGCTTTTATTATTTTTACAAATAAAACAAGGCGACAAACCTGTCCAACACATCTTCCTCATCTCGTTTTCCCCACAACCACAACTTTGTGAGGTGGGTTGTGCTGAGAGAGAGTGACAATGGTTCATTCCATAGTCAGTCAGATATTTAGATTGGATTGGCATTTTTATCCACTTACCAAGTTTTTCTTAAGGACCTGGGAGAGTTCGATGATGTGGTTTGGTGATGTATTGTTGCAAGATGTAAGCTTTTCCAAGTAAAGTTTATTATTAACGCTGCATTCTTTTTAAAAAGCTTATGTCTAGTTCTTGTTCAGTAAATTATTTTACTGCACTTGCAAAAAGAAAAGAGGCACACATTTAGATTTGTGGTAATAATAATCTTTTACTTTTTAAAAAAAGTATTAAGCAACAGTTTTTTCCTAAAGACAATCTATCTTGCTTTTGTTCCTTGTAAGAAGTATGAGCCTGTTTCAGGCACTTTTCATAGCATCTCAGATTTGTGTGTGTGTGTACTGTGAGTCCTTTGGATATGGTGAAGGAAGATCTTTTGTTTTAAATATGAGTCTGACCTGATCATGTATAATGCACAAGAGTGTGTGAGCTAAAGAAACCACCTTGAACTTACCTTACCCACTGTTGTCTTTGCCCAAAGTGGGTAAGGCTTTGCCCAAAGTGGGTAAGGCTTACTTTACCCACTGTTGTCTTTGCCCAAACCAGGCAGTTTTTCTCCTGCTTTGATTCCCTCCCAAGAGCAGAACCTGGCTATGGTATTCTTTCAAGACAGACTGAAGGCAGGTTCGTCACCCCATTTTTCCCCCCTCCTCAAATCAGGTTTTTATGTTACTTTATGCCAGATGTCTAATTTGCCTCTTTACTTTCTGCATATTTTCATAGCTGACATTTTTAAATACACCTGCTAATTCCTTGACACATAATTATCTATACCCACATCTATTTTTAAAAATGTTAATTATGAACCTTCTATTTTTTCATTTTGTCATATATAACTACTGTATAAAGTTAAGATTGGCTACAGTGCATGCTTTTATTAAATTACTGTGTCCTGAATCCTCAATCCTAGTTTGTTTGACACCAAAGAAAACTAGTGTATATGAAAGGCACTTAACTTCTGCCAACTCTTATCATCACTTGCAGTCCCTCTGGCACATTCCATGCCTACAATCTCTGAATCCTCAAGGCTACCTATTCGTGTGGCTCAAAATTAGAATGATTTTTTTTTTTAAAAAAAATCCTGTTCTCTGCAAATAAATTTAATCCAATCAAGTGGTTTCAATATTGAATACAAACCATTTTAGCGTTTTTTAAATGGACTTCAGTGTGTTAGAATGTTGTGGTTATATAATCCATTTCTGTAGCAATTTGCATTTAGGAGTATAATAAGTAATTGCTATGTATATTAGGGCTGACTACACAGTGCTTCGGTTTTTTATTTGAGAGAGGTGCTTTGCAGTGTGCAGGTGTGCGATTATGTCTCTCTCTAACGCCTTAAAGCAATTCTGTATTTTCCTAGGACTTTGACACTGCTCATTATACCTGCCTCATTATACCTACCTGTCATCCCAGCAAAAGACACGGTTGCTGTAAGGAATTGTAGACAATCACTACATTTGTTTCTCTCCATATTCTGAAGCACATTAATGGAAACAAATATTTTACAGTTTGAGGGTGTTTTTGTTCCCATGAGTGCTAGGAAATTCTGTGCTAATCTCTCTCAGTTTTCTAATTTAGCAGCCCAATATTTCCTCCCCTATAGAAACCTAGAATAGTTAAACTGAAAAGAATACAAATAATTTTCGTTCTGCAGCATCAGATTTACAGACTCCAATTACTCCTGTAGAGTATTGACTCAGAATTGCATTTTTGAGTTACAAAACTCACACTGCTTTGCCCTATGTACTGAATTCCTTGAGACAGTTGACTGTTTTACTGTAGTTTGCTGATTAAGTGATAATATCCCACTTTATAATGTCTGTATAGAATTTTGGGTCATAACATAGATAATCTATTATTTATCAGGCTGTACATAATAAGTGAATGGGCATGACTTACTCATGAATAAAATTCATTGAGTTTAGATTTAGCCAAAAAAATAAACATACTAGTTATCGAAGATATTAAGGTTCACCACATTTTCTTGATTTAGACTTTTATCAGTAGCACTGGTAGATTAGCTTTCCTCTTGCCACCAACAAAACTTCTCCAGTCTGAAAGACTAGACATTTTTACAGGCCCCGCAGCACTGTGATTGGAGGATGATTTGAGCCAGATATCTTTCCATTCTTTCTCTAGGCTTTCTCCCTTCTGTAACTGCAAAAGCTTTGCTAAGGCAAAGCAAGAACAAGGTTGATAGCACTCCCAAGTGGTCTGTGCATACCTGATCAGCTTTAAAAAAAATGACCCCCTCTAAGAAACACAGAACTCCCTGGAAGGTCATAACCCACATTTTGAAAAGCTGTGACTTAGCGTTTTTTTCTATTCCCCCTTGTGTATCGCAAATTGAGATGCTTGTTGCCGGAGAGTTTTACAGGTTTGAAAATGGTTGCTTGTGAAATGGCAACGTGAAACTGACCCAAAAGTGTTTGCGGAGATCATTCAGAGTTCAAAGCTGTTAGATCATCCATAATTCAAGTACCATCATGCAAGTACTGTGATCACAGGGTTTATAACTTAACTGGAATTTAAAGTAAATCGATCCTCTAGAGTTGGGGGGCAGAGTTGGAGTTGATGATAAGGATGCTATTGGGGCGAAGCAGAAGGTTCCGTTGTTTTATAGGCTTACTTTTAATTTTTAATACAAGCAAAAGTCTACTTATAATAAATACGTATTACAGCCCATGAAATATTTATCGGTTAAACATGACTGATCTGCAGTACATGTTATTATGGATTGTTTTTAAATTTTACATTTTCTGCACTAGGCAGTTCGTGGTATATGACTTGTTTTTTTCCGGTTGCTTATAAGAAAGAATCTTCTAACAATAAAACTGTATAGGTTTCCAAAACTTTCAAGAGCTACATTTTATGCTTCAGAATGATTGGTTCTACCAGCTGTTAATATCTCTTGATGAGCTGCCTTCTTTTCTTTCTTCCTTCCCACCATTTTTTTTTTACTTTTTGCATTTTAATAACGTTATAGTTAGAGCTGTTACATTACAGCTTGGCTGTATTGTTGTAAAAGCTGCTGACGTTTTTCCTCTTTTAAATCTCTCTTAGCAAGAATAGCTTGCACTGTTGTTGTTGTTGTTGTTTTGGTCTTGATTATGTAAAATGAAGTTTAATCAATTGTCTTAGAAAATTAAATGATAGAAATGCATGGCCTTTAAAAATAAAGAATTATTTGATGATTTTTATTTATTTTTCCATTCAATTCTCACAGCCTCTAAGCAGCTAGCTTACAAGGACCAAAACCATATGATTAAAGCAATAATAGAACATACCATCAATCCGATGTGCCACCCATAATAAATCATGACTTTTATACTTATCAAGTGAGTCTTACCCTTTTCTGTTTATTGTCTGCCTTGCTATAGTTCTTAGCTTAATACTGTAGTATCATGAAAAAAATTCTTATAAAAGAAGCAGCAAGATATATTTAATGTTTATTACAAAGAAATAAATAAATGCTTATTTATTTCCTGCTTTTTTTATTTCTGTAACTAAATCAAGGCAATGAACATGCATAATATTCCTTCCATGTCCTATTTTCCCCACAACAACAGCTCTGAGAGGTGGGCTGGGCAGAGAAGAAGTGACTAGCTCAAGATCACCCAACCGGTTTTCCTGCTTAAGATGGGACTAGAACTCAACACCCTATATCAGTTTCTAGGCCAGGATTTTAATCACTATACCAAACTGGCTCTCTTAACATTTATTTAAAGTTAAATAGAATGAGGTTACTAATTAAAGAGCCTGTGTATTGCTAAATACCAGTTTTTCATTTCTTCACATCTTTGTAAGATATTCATAAGGTTATGTGGCATCAACACCACTGTTTTTTTAATAACTGCAACATGCTGTAGATAATACTGTGATTCTGTTGAAAAATACAATAGAGGCTTGAAGCAACATTAGCAGTCTCTGGTAGAAAAATTGCTAATACAATTTTTACTTCAATTAAAAATTGAGCTGAAGTGAAACCCCACATATGAACGATGGGATGCAGGTTACTATTTGAAATGCAAATTCGTGTACTTTTTTAAAAAAATTCTTAAGTTTTTCACTCAAAACCCTTGTGCAAAAGCCCCAAATGTGAATGCTTTGATAAGCAAGAAGGTTTAAAAGTCCTGGTGTATTCGGATTCTTGCTTTAAGACTCCAGCTTTCTTAAATGTATTTACACTTGGGTAAAAGAAACCATGTTTTTGTCCATATAACGAGCAGAGTTTGTTCTGCTTCTTTTTTTATTTGTTATGCTGCTCCTTTTTGTTTCTGCAAAGCATTACTCAGTTTGTTTTGAACATTTCTGGCTCTTCTGGGATATAATTATGTATCTGCAAGTAGATTTTCTTGTTCCCATGTTTGTAAGTAGAGCATAGCTTTAGCATAGCTTTGGTGTTAACTTTATACAAGAGCTCTTGAACAGGAATGGAAGGCCACTGAATATAGGAATTGAGGAAGCTGTCTTTATATCCAGCTAACTCAATGAGAATAGAGCTGGAAGGGACCTTGGAGGTCTTCTAGCCCAACACCCTGCTGAATCAGGAAACCCGGCCTATACCATTCCAGACAAGTGACTGTTAAAAGCCTCCAGTGATGAAGCACACACAGCTTCTGAAGGCAAAGCTGTTCCACTGGTTAATTGTTCTTACTGTTAGGAAGTTTCTCCTTAACCCCAGGTTGCTTCACTCCTTGATTAGTGCCCATCCATTGTTTCTTGTCTTGCCTTCAGGTGTTTTGGAAAATAAATTGACCCGCTCTTCTTTGTGGCAGCCCCTCAAATACTGGGATGCTGCTATTATGTCAACTCAGATCAACTGACCGTAAGGTTCTCCAAAATGTTGTATCAGGATAAAAATCCACCTCTACTTGGAGAAGCTATGGATTGATCGTGAAGTATTTTGTTTACAAAACGTGTGGTATGCTGTTAAACTCTGTAGAAATCAAGCCAGAATATATTATGCATTGGGAGCAATAAGTGCCCCTATTGCACGAGATACATTGGTTGCCATTTTGGTTCTGGGTCCAATTCATTACATCGGTTATTACTTTAAAGCCCTTTATGGCATGGTATAAAGGGTATCTGAGAAGATATGACACCCCATTGGGATTGTTTACGTCCCACTCCAGCAGAAGTGGATAGCTATGGATCCTATCTTGTCAAGGAAATTCAGTGGCAGGGTCCAGAAGAGCCTTTTCTGCTGTGGTCCCCCTCCATTTGGAATACTCTGACACCAGACATAAAATACACCCCATCCCTATGGACCAGGGGTGTCAAACTGCACCGTAGTTCTCTGTGGGCCAGCCGGTGGGGGTGGGGAGATGGGACGGATGCCTCCTGCAGCAGCACTTTGCTGTCCAAAATGCAGCACGGGGGGGCCATGTGCACCCCCGTGCCCCATTTTGGCTGGCAAAGTGCTGCAGGAGACTGTCCAGGCTGAAACCAGGCATGGGGGGCGTGCAGCCATGCCCATTTTGGCTGCCAGTGGCACCACGGGTTAGTCCTTTGTTATTTCCAGGCTGGCTCCATGGGCCAGATTTAAGCACCAGATCTGGCCCGCAAGCCTTGAGTTTGATATTCCTGTTAAAGAGTTCGATACTCCTTCTAGAAGGACCTTAGAACCTTGCTCTGCCAACTGGCCTGGGCCCCCCGAAGGTGGTGCTTTATGCTGGGTGGTTGAGGGATAGAGAGAAGTTCCTATCCCTTTGTCATCAATCCTATTTGGTTTTTAGTTTCTATTTACTTCTTGTTAATTGTTTCTGTATTATTTTTTTCATCAGTGTATAAGTGCCCAAAGTTGCTTTAATAGTGAGATGGGTAGCATATAAATTGATTAATTGATTGATTGATTCTTAGACTTTACTATTTCTAAAGCACTAACAGGTTGAGAGCTTATCTGTGATGGAACTTAAGCCTTAACAGATGTTGCTTTTCTGAGTTAGAGAATGAGAAGAGCTTGTCACTTAGCCAACTAGGAGTTCTGTTTATTTTACCTTCAGCTGATCTGGATCAGTCTGTCAGAGGTCACACTTCATAAAGGAAAGTGCCTTCTTTCTTTGTTCTGAGTTGACAACTTCAAAATGAAACAAAAGACTTTTTCAGTTGGGGAAAAAATACTGGGTCCCATTGCCTTGTGCAAAAGGAGTTGGTAAAGCGTAATAAGGGATAGGAGCAGGAACAAATTAAACAGGAAGATGCTTAATAGCTTTTCCGTGGGGAGAGGTAAGTCTAGAAGGTAATAATGATGCAAATCCTCTGAACAATTTGTATAAAGGATGTGACACCTGCATTCTCAAAGGAAATACAAACACTAATGAATAGAAATACATGGCTTAGCTAAAAATAAACAAAAAGGAAACAGAAATCTAAGCTTAATTTTCCACACACAAGCTGTTCAAACAGCTAGGCACAATGCTAGAACGCAGACTGTATCAACTGGAATGCCCTTGTTTTGCACGTTTAAAGCTTGGCAGCGGAATTAGTGCTGTGAGAAGGATAATAACGGAAAAGGTTTCAAACTGAATCAAAAGGTTTCTAATCAGCAGGGCAACGGGAAAGGCCTCCTCCCCACATAGGGACAAATATCTCTTGACCCAAGAATTCTCAGGTAATTTATTCTGAGCTGATATGAAGAGGCTTTGGTGGAAGGAATCATAGTCCAGATCCTTTGAAAAGTTTTTTTTTTTTTTTTTAAATACCAGTGGCTTCAGTTTAAGATCGCTAGATGTGCTGTGTAGTTTTTTTCAACTAGATAACTTCAAATGATATCGTTCCTTCCTATATCCTAAATAATGTACATAGTAAATTAAAGGGACCTTCCTTTAGGAAGCACAAAGTGACTGAAATATAACTGTGGGCTTTACATTATTGATACCCTTTTAAATTGAAGTGGCTTCTGTTGATATTTAAGGTTGATTATTTTTTTACTGACATTGACATAGATAAATTTTGCAGCCAGCAAGACAAAGGCTGTATATTTAATAGTGAAAAAACCCAGCTCCTCTTTCTCTCTCAGGATTTTTTTTTTCTGTAGCTTCCAACAATACAGAATGCTATGTACTCTGGCATCATTTTTATTCTCATTGGAGCCATAACCGGAATTATTCACAGAAGTTTGAAAAAATTGCATTAAAATGATAAATTGCAAAAGAGTTTGGGCAACAAACAAATAAAACAGCTTTCTCAGGGACTTCAATTTTTGAAAACTGCCAAAGGCTGTAAAAGAAATTGGGTTTATTGGTTTCACTTTGGTCACTGACTAATATCATTCCACATCCCCAAAATGCCACATTTAATTCTGCCTGATTTGGAATAATTGACCGATCAGGAGCAAAACCCATGAAGTTAGCTTTAAATTACTTTGTACCCTTAAGGGAGTTTGTAGATTGAGAAGGCTGTAAATGGAGGTAGAGCTGTGCTACACATATCTCTTCATATTACATTTTGCCCGTAGAAATTATTGTGACATTCTAATATAGATTTTTCCCCCTATATTAAAATCAGGTAACATGAAATTTGGTATTTCTGTATTTAAATGTATCTGATGTACTTTTACTCTGTCTTATATCTATCCTTTTACCTCAAGTTCTATCACTGTGTACATTTCTTCATTATCACGTCTTCAGACTGTGTAGAGAAAAAAGAAATAAATGACCCAGAAGGATTTTTAAAAAATATTGTTTTATTTTTATTTTATTAAATATTTTAATAAATGTTATTGCACTTATTCAGATGTTTTATATTAGAATTTTAAATTAACTTTTTGGTTTAACCTTGGATCAAATAATTACAGATGGAGACTTTAATCAAGATTTAGATCCTGTGTTAGATCATACAGGTAGTCTTCAACTTAATGACCATTTGAAATTACAATAGCCTGAAACTGACTTTACAGCCTATAAAAGCACTTCTGGCCATGGTAAAATGTTTTCTCTCTCTCTGTCTCTCCCTTCCCCCCACCATACACGCACAAACACACATGTACTCACAGAGTCATTTGACTTCATTTTGGGTGCTTGGCAAACAGCAAATCTTTATCACTTGTTGCAGCATTCTGTGGTTATATGACCATGATTTGTAAGTCTTTTACCAGTTTCTAGCAAAAATCATCCATTTGAAAAAATAGGTTTGTTGTGCTTGCTTAATGATCACAGATTTGCTTAGCGACCACCGTAATTGGTTCTGGTCACCTGGGTGCCTTTACTTCTGGGTATAACAACTTACAACTGGAAATCCAGTCCTAAAATGTCATGGTGAGTCAAGGGCTGCCTGAATTTTTCTGTTCCAATGGTATTTAATTCTCATACAGGAAAAGTGCTATAAGATTCTATGTAGGTGTTTAATTTTCAGGATATATGGCAATTTTTAAATATTTAATAGGATGTGTACACACACACAAACACCTCACACACACACACACACACACACTTCAGACTTATTCTGATTCAGTGATTTCTTATCATTTTGATCTGTGGTTGAATAGATAACTATAATATAGATCCTGCTGAAACATCCTGTCATGCTCCAGTAACACTATCAATTACTACAAGAAAAAAAAAAGTCCTATTTTTTCAGGATTGTACTTCAATACATCATTATTAAATGATTCACATTTTAAAAAAAGAATGAAAAAAGTTTCTACAGATTTTTTTTCAAAATTAATAGATATTCCACAAATGTAATGGTTGTTTGGGATGTTATAATATATTTATAGTTATATTATGCCTTCTGCTTTATGGACAAAAAATAAAAAAATATAAACAAGAAAATTAGAAAGAATATGTATATATACAAGAGAAAATTATACAAAGCTTTTATGTGTTAAACTGGAACTCTATATCCACTTAATATATGTTTATTGATTGGCATGAAGCACAGAAGCAAGGCTTGGTAAATTGCTTCTTCACTGAAATTGCATCCACAAAGTAATATCATTTCTATACTATAAAGTATATAATTACTGTGATTTAGTAAATTGGTATTATTTTCATTTCTAAACTTGTCTTTATAATACCGAATCATACTTGGAAAAATTAATAGTTTCTTAAATTACAAGAAATATTCCTTTGAAGATTACTCATGAAGACTGTTAACCTGTGAGATTAGGCAGAAGCTGTGGTGCCTAAAGATGATGCAGGATGGACCAAAATCAGGAATTTTGTCTAAAAAGCGGTTCTCAACCTGTGGGTCACGATCCTGTTGGAGGTCGAATGACGATTTGCCAGGGGTTGCCTAAGACCATCGGAAATATGGAAGTATACTTGCGAGTCGAAGAATCACGCTCCAATGGTTGACTCCACAAACCAGCTGCAGGCTCTTCAAATTGCTAGCCAAATTCGGCTTCAGGCGCGATGAATTAAAAAAAAGAGAAATCTCTGCTCTGATGTCTCCCTCTCAAGCCAGCTGCAAACACTCCCAATCACTAGCCTAATCTGGCTTCAGGCACGATAAACTTAATAGGGGAGGAGTCTCCGCTTTAATGCCTCCGTCCTCAAGGCAATCGCAAGCAGTTCAGATCACTAGCCAATATGGTTTCAGGCGCGATAAATTCAAAACAAAAATAATTTTATGCTTGGGGGTCGCCACATCGTGGGGAATTGTATTAAAGGGGTCGCAGCACTATAAAGGTTGAGAACCACTGGTCTAAAAGATCCCTTAGGGCAGGGGTGTCAAACTTGATTCCATTGAGGGCCGCATCAGGGTTGTGTTTGATCTCGGAGGACCTAGGGGTGGGGGTGGGGGGCATGGCCGGGGATGGGGGTGGCCATGGTGGGCATTTGACACAGGCTCAAGGTGCATTTTTTCCCCTTTGCATTCAAAACAGCTATTCCAAACAAAGGGAGATTTACTTTCTGGCACAAATAGTCTCAATTCCATAATGTAGAGATTAAAGATACATAGAGTCCCCAGCTGCTATGAGGCTTGACTCTTTGTATAGGAACAGAGTATAAATGAACTGACAATTTCTCCAGATATCTAAAAACTGTCTGTACAACAGTCTGTCAATCTTTGTTACTTCCTCTGACACAGCCATAGAGGAGGACTTAATAATAGTAATAATTTGCAAAATTGATATACCACCCAATTCTCAATGGTGGTTCACAACAATAAAAAAAAATACAATTAAATCAATCATAGGTTAAAAAATTAAGATAAAAGAAGACAAACTCAGTGATACGAGGGGGCTCACTCTCTCTCATCAAAGATCTGGGTGAAGAGCCAGATGTTTTTGGCTCTTCTGAACAACAGCCATCCAGATTTTGGAGGATATCTAGTTCTGGTTGGTAGATGCTGCTAAAGAGAAGGTGAAGAAGGTGCTGCCTCCTCCAGTACTCTGCCAGCTGAAACGGACTGTGGGGGCACTGCCAGCTGAAAATGGGCCGTATGGGGGCCTTGCGTGCCCCCCCATGGCCCATTTTTGGCCAGCAGAGTGCTGCAGGAGGCCATGGAGGCCAAAAACAGGTTGTGTGCAGCACCCTCGTAGCCCTTTTTGGCCGGCAGAGACATTGTGGGCCAGTCCTTTGTTTCCCCGCTGGCCAGATCTAAGCAGCCTTGAGTTTGACACTCCTGCCTTACGGGAGGTAGTTAAGAAAGAAGCAAGTCATTAAGAAACAGGAACTCCTGAACCCAGACAAAAGAAATCAGTCCAGAGCACATGAAAAGTCCCATCAAGAACTATCAGACTTAAGAAGCGACAAAGCAAGAACGCTGGGACATAAAAGAGGTCCTATTGCCTGCCCACTCTTTGGGTGATTTTTGGATCCCAAAGCTACATCCCTCTGGCTAGTGCCTGCCATCCTAGCTGAGAAGTCTGTGGATAAGAGTGGATGAGTGTGTAGGTGTGTTAAAAGAACAAGCATGTATAATGTAACCAATAAAGTTTTGCTATTATTTTAAATTATATGACATCATGCAATCAGTCTTTAAAAGGGGTGGTGATTGGACACAGCGCCCTGAGTGATCTTGGATTGGATGCAGTTTACCCATTAAGATTTAGTTACTGTGTTTCCTCGAAACTAAGACATGTCTAGATAATAAGCCCAATTGGGCTTTTGAGCACATGTGCTAAAATAAGCCCCTCCAAAAAAAATATCCCCCCAAATACTTAGACGCATGCTCAGGGAGGGGAGACATCAGAGCCGCTACCGCCCGAAATCAGAGGAAATGTGCGGACAGTTGAGGTGTTGTTTGAGGTTTCAAAAGGAAAAAGGGGGAGGGAGAAAAGTACCAGCCCCAGTTGTATTGTAGTTGCAGTGCTGTATTTAAGCTCGGATCGCAGTGGCTTAGTGGCTAAGACACTGAGCTTGTCGATTGAAAGGTCACCAGTTCAGCGGTTCGAATTCCTAGTGCCGTGTAATGGGGTGAGCTCCCGTTACTTGTCCCAGTTTCTGCCAACCTAGCAGTTCGAAAGCACATAAAAAATGCAAATAGAAAAAATAGGGACCACCTTTGGTTGGAAGGTAACAGTGTTCCGTGCGCCTTTGGCATTGAGTCATGCCGGCCACATGACCACAGAGACATCTTTGGACAGTGCTAGCTCTTCGGTTTTGAAACGGAGATGAGTACCATCCCCTAGAGTCGGGAACGACTAGCATATATGTGTAAGGGGAATCTTTACCTTTTTAATGAAGCTCAGATAAGAAGAATTCTTTCTTCATAGGAAGGACTGTAAATTCATACTATATTACACTCTGTCTTGATGTATATATATATGCAAACAGAAAGGGTAGAGTAGTGTTGGAAAGTAAAAAAGGTTGTGCCTCCAGAATCAGGGACTCTAATCCGCCCTGACAAGCAACCTGGGGAACAAGAGAATACAGTCCCCAGAATAACTCAGTTGAGATAAAGCAGAATATCAGTTTGGTTTGTATATAATTTGTGCCCATATAGCAGTATCCAGGGAAAGTGTCAGAGATATAACAAAAGGCCTTGATTATTAGCCATGCTAATAAAAATAATAAATAAATAAAATAATAAATTATTAGCCATGCTGATAACTAACTATGCTTAACTAAAACCATATTGACCTAATAGTGTTAGAGAAATTGCATTGCAGGCATGTGAGATAGCTTTCAGCAAAAAGAAGAGGAGGAGTGCTTTGGAGTTGGATGAGAAGTGCTTAATTCTGCAATTAAGTTACTACTTTTTTTTTTGTTAGGGTAGCTGGCATTGGCCCCGTTGTTCTCCAGGCATTGTCTTTAATGTCAAAACAGAAATAACTAGCAGATGAAATCAATACCATTTTTCCTTCCATATTTTACTAAAAATAAGAGGATAACAAGATCAATAAAAAGGTAATGATCTGCGGTTGGATCTGTACAGTTAACAGCAAAAGGCACATTGATCTAATCTGGGAATAAGCATGGCGAGCATACATGTTAAACTGACAAGCTTCAATAAATAAAAAACAATTCTGCTTGTACATCCAGTTGTTTTATATAACTAATATGTAAAACTGATCTTCCTTTGCTGCTGTTATTAGAATATCCCCTCAAGCCAAAAATCATCTTTATTTTTAAATGCTTCATTTATTCCCCCGCCTTTGTCCTGGATGTACATATTCTTAAAGAAAGTTGGTCTTCTCTTATTAATAAAGCAAACAGAATACCACAGGGCTGAGAAACTGCAGAGCATGGTATTAGGGGAAAGCAGGCTCATTAAAAGATTTCTCTCCCCTAACCTCCTGGCTGAAATACCGTAAAGGCCTTTAAAACGATGTGGAAGTTCCTATTAGTACAGAATTTGGTGGCTAAGTTTCTGAAGGGTTTACCTAATGCCGGGATGGGGGAGACAGCAATGGGGATAAAGGAGGGAAAGTGACAAATACAGTGTCACACCATGGCAACACAAGCAAGAGGTGGAGCTTGCATCACAACAGTAGACAGCTGCTTTCATCATTTTGAGGGAAACAGTGGTTCCTGCAGATATCTCTGCCTAAGAGGACCCATGTTACAACAGCTCCTAGGAAAGCAAACTCCAGGGAGGCTAATATAACAATGCGTGTTGTCATGCAAATGCCTCCATTATCTATTCGTGTTCTGACATTCGAATCAGGGACATAAGGCGTTGTTGGATAACAGCTTCACACATGTTTTGCCTTTGCCCCCTTTCACCAATGTATGAGAGGTATCCCATACTCATTCTACAAAGGTAGTTCTCGGCTTACAACCTGTTCAAAATTACAACAGCACTGAAAAAGGGACTTATGACTGCTGCACCATGATCATGCAAATTCAGGTGCTTGGCAACTTGGAAACTAATCAAGGAGAGAAGCAACCTAGAACTAAGAAGAAATTTCCTGACAGTTAGAACAATTAATCAATGGAACGACTTGCCTCCAGAAGTTGTGGATGCTCCAACACCGGAACTTTTTAAGAAGAGAATAGACACAATTTTTCTGAAATGGTATAGGATCTCCTGCCTGAGCAAGAAGTTGGACTAAAGGACCTCCTAGGTCCCTTCCAACTCTCCTCTCCTCTCCTCTCCTCTCCTCTCCTCTCCTCTCCTCTCCTCTCCTCTCCTCTCCTCTCCTCTCCTCTCCCTCCCTCCTCCCTCCCTCCCTCCCTCCCATTTATGACAGTTGCACTGTCCCGATGTCATGTAATCACCATTTGTAGCCTTCCCAGGTGATTTCTAGCAAGGAAAGTCAATGGAGGAAGCCAGCTTCACATAACAACCACATGATTCACTTAACAACTACAATGATTTGTTTAACTGTGACAAAAAAGGTAATAAAATGAGGCACGACTCAGTTATATATAGCAACTCGATGTACATGCAGAATTGTTTTTCTTCTAATTTATCGAAGCTTGTCAGTTTAACATGTACGCTCATCATGCCTTGCTCACCAACAGAAATGCTGGGCTCAATTGTGATCATAACTCAAGGACTAGCTGTACAGTGATATACATTCAATGTAAAAATCTGATTCAAAACACAAATAGAACCCAAATTAAGATGTCCATTTAATATGGGTAAGACACTTGCGAAAATAATGCTTGGGTATGACAGTGGATTGGATGAAGTACCACTAAAGTGCCACTGACACTGAACTGTTCCATTTGATTGGGGGAGTTTTGTTCCATTTCAGCGGGAAAATATTCAACTTGCACTTCACGGCTAAAATATGAAGGGAAAATAGTTATATTCCAATACTTGCACTTTCCTTAATGTTGCAATATAATTAACTGATAAGGTGTTAAAATATACACGTTATGAAAAGGCAAAAACCATGTTTTTCTATATTGGGGAAAATTGTATGCCGCAAATGCATTAAAATAGGTTAAAGTGCTTTCAAAACTACCTGTATTTGTCAAAACTGAGTTGACAATTTCAGATTAGGAAATCAGGTACATTAGGAAAAAAAATGTTTATGGAAATCTGTTTCAATTTGTATGCATTTATAACTGATGGAGAAATTACATAGCAAAGATATGGAGAACTTGCAGACAGGAATGTCAGCCTGTCCCATCTCCTGCACACAAACACACACACACACACCCTCCCTCCCTCCCTCCCTCTCTCTCTCTCTCTCTCTCTCTCTCTCTCTCTCTCCCTCCCTCTGGGGATTTGGAGGGGGTTAAATAAAAGGTCAAGTCCAGGGAACACTGTCCCATTTATCTCCCTTATATCTCCTCAGGTGTCAGCATCTGACTGGCTGGGAGTGGTCTCTGAAGCTAAGCAGAGTCAGGCTTGGTTGGGAATTGGTAGGAGACGAGACTAGAGGAAAACATTCCAGGACTAGCAGTGGTAAAACTCTTCTGTAGTGATGCCAAAAGAACTACAGGAATGGATACATGAAATCACCAAGAATCAAGTTCAAAGAGGAAATGTTACTTTTTAATTTTTTTTCCTCCTTGCTTCTTAATTTTGTTTTATTTTTTGACCACAGATTCACCATGAAATCACAACTGCACAATCTTGTACAGTTCTCAAGGGTCTCTTGAGGATTGTGTGTTTTTCTAAAGCATCTTGCTTTACTTTGGTTTGATGATACATTATTGCAGATGTTACCTTGCTTTTGTACTTTGATTATCATTGGTTTAACTTATATCTTAAAGTGTCACAAAATACATTTCCTTTATTTTCCCTACTATTGTGTTTCAGAATTTTGTATGCTATCCAGAGAATTGAACTGCTTTAAAATGTTAAACACTGAAAAAAAAATGGTCATACATTTTTCCTTGGTTCTATAGAATTTTCTTTGCAGAGGAAAAATAATACAGTTTTCCTTGTCAAAATTGTCCTAAAATAACAACTGTACATGTTTACAGCCCATAAGAAAAAAATAATGTTTTTCAGCAACTGAAATTTAATTATTAAAAATAATGTACAGCCCAAACTGTGTTCTGCTTTGGGAAGATTTTTCTCTGTTTTTTGTTAGCCTACTGAGCGCCTGTGTTCAAAAGCAGCATATCTCTGAAAACAAAAGCATACCTCCTATTGTTTGGGCAGAACAAAAGGCTGTAGGCATTTTCTTCATGTCTGGCTTCTGAGTTTTCTGAAAACTTCTGGCTGACCAGATAAACTTTAGATCTCATCCAGCAAGGATACATTTATGGTCTGACAAATCTTTAGAAGAAAATGAGTGCATTTGTTGCCTTTTTGAGGAACATACGGAGGGGAGGGTGTAGATCAAGGCAGAAGCTGAAACAAGAGAGATTTTGGTTCTTAAAAAAAAATCAGAAAAACCCAGTGTGTGATAAAAATAGTTGTAATCCACTAAAAGGCTATAAAGTGAAAGCAAACAAGAGCCAATCTGTCTGTGTGTTTTGGTATTGGCTGAGCACTCAGAAGCATCCTCAGTGCAGCTGAAATCTAGGCCAAATTGCCATGGGCAGGTAGGGCTTAATTTATCAATCAATATAACAATTATATTTATGGATGTGCAGAAATACTAAGGAAATATTTCCCGACCCTGCTTTTGGGCTGGCGGTTACAGCCTACAGGTTAATGTGGTTTAACAAAATGCTGTCTGGATGGATTTACTGATGCCATGAGCAGTTCCTTTCTTCTTAAGTACAGGATAGTGTTGAGCCCACCAGAGAAATACCAGGGCCTTCTGTAGATCCCCTTCTCTCTCAAGGTCTTGGTAGATATATAGCCAGAGCTTTCAAATGCTTCCAGGGGAAACTTTCAGAACACGGGATGTTGATTGCTAAAAAAAATCCCATCTGCTTTTGAGTAGATATTACCTGTTTCACCCATGCCATTGTATTTCACTCATCTTCCCCAAATCCTCTTAAAGTTGTATTACTGAAATACTTAGCAGAAGAAAAATCCATGTAGTACTGTTACCTGGATGGCCCTGTGCCCATTATCTAGTCTTCTATGGTTTAAACTCTTTTCAGAAAGTTATGGCTTGTTTTAATCATGATTTCTTGAAAAAAACAGAATGGCTAGATTCCTACATGTGCTAAACCACGGCTGTCAAACTCACGGCCCATGGGCCAGATGCGTCACGTGCTGGCCACACCCAATTTAGCAAAGGGGGAAGAAAAACTGATACGTCACGTGACGCCGCTGTGACAATGTGAGCTTGACACCCCTGTGCTAAACCAAAACCAAATATAGTTTTTCAGTCTACTTGTTTGGTGTTCTAGTGTATGGCTCCTGGCTATGCTGCTGAAAGGGATCTGCTGCTGAATACATATCAAAAGAAAAACAAAACAGTCAGAAAATTTCACCCAAGAGACTGAGTTCATATCTTAATAACCAACCAATAAAACCAAGATTTAGAACAAAAACCAATCAAACCTAACCATTCATATTTTGTGGGTGCTCCAGCACTGGAGGTTTTTAAGTTTTTAAAAAGAGATTGGACAAGCATTTGTCTGAAATGTTATAGGGCCATGATGGCGAACCACAAGTGGCACAGGGAGCCATGTCTGTGGGCACATGAGCATTGCACTAGCCCAGCTCCAGTGCATCAGCTAATTTTGGGCCTTCTGGGCCCACTGGAAGTCAGGAAACGGGCCATTTTCCCCCTTCCCAAGCTCCAAGAAAGTCTCTGGAGCCTGGGGAGGGCAAAAACAGGCCTACCGAGCCCACCATGCCATCACATGCCAAAAGCAGGGGGGAGCATGGGAAGAGTCGCATGCACGGGGGATGGGGCGTATTGAATTATAGGTGTGGGCATGCGTGCGATGCCCCCCCCCCACGACCCCCGCTTTTGGAACATGACGGCAAAAAGATTAGCCATCACTGTTATAGAGTTTGTTGTGACTCGGCCCCCGAGCCTGTCCTCGTGGAGGAGAATGACTCGGAGAGTAAGGGAGAGTAGCTGACAAGGCCTCCCTCTCCAGGTCCCTCCTTCCTGGCAATGCCTCAAGTGCCGGCGGAAGGCCAGGAAGAAGGCATGTCAGAGCCCCCACAGATAGAGGACGAGGAGGATCAATCCTGGATTGACCCTAGGCAGCGTCGGAAAGAGAGGCGTGCGCAGCAGAGGAAGAGGTGTGGCAGGCCCAGAGAGTGCTGAGTCACTGAGCCACACCCCACAGGGGATAAAAGCGGGTGGGGTTGCCATCTCGCCCTTGTGATGGACAAAAGCTACTAAGGGTGAACTGCATCGTGTGAGCTTCAGACAGTTTTTGGATTTAAGGCTTGGATTTTCTGGAGTAACTCTTGACCATTCTTTAGACTCCTGGTTGCTCCGGCAACGGACTGTACACACGCTGACTCTTGATAAGAAACTTGGCTGGCATTTGGAGAGTAGCTGCCAGAACTTTCCACTGCCAAAGGAAACCAGGCCAACTTGTAAATAAATTGCTGGCAGACGTCCTTCGGCGTTTTCTTAGGTGAGGTAGGGAGAACAGAACAGGGTTTCCTGCTTAAGCAGAGAGTTGAGCTAGAAGACTTCCAAGGTCCATTCCAACTCTATCATTCTGTTATTTAAAAGAACTATCTGATACTACATTGTGTCTTTAATGAATATAAAACAATTCTAACCTGAAAACAACCGATCTTACTGTGAGTAGTGTGCTATGAGCAGCCCACACACATTAAGCTGTTAGTCAAATAAAAAAATATTTAAACTTTCACAGAGGGAAGGGTAAGTGGGAACTGATTTCAGATTTATGGAAATAGAACCCTAGGTTCTTGTAATTGGAAACAGAAAGAAAATTCGGAGGAGCATAAGAAACTAAAAGAGCATATGGTGAAATAAGGGCAAATCGATATATTTTTTGGAGGAGGGGAGAAGATCAGAGGGCTCAGAACCCAAGCTTTGAACTGACTGTGGTTTGAAGAGGAAATCAATGAATAACCCAGCAATGTACGGAACATTTGAAATAGTGTAGAAACTCCTGAATGGCTTCAGTGGTACAATTCTGGACTAAGTGCAGGAACAAAGAGAGGAAAAAGCAACTACCCAGCCTAGAAAGAAAGGGGGGGAAAAACACCTTTACAGTATTTTCTTTAGTTCTGCATTTGGCAGTATGTCGCTTAAAAGGCTTCTTGTTAAAAGTGATATTCTGTTAATCCAGATAAAATCAATAATTTAGCACGCAGAGAGGCATTTGGCTCATAGCGCATCCTTTTCATGTTTTTGACAAGAGAAAAACACAGTGCTTTGTTTTTAATATGCTGTTGTGGTCCAAGAATGAAAGTATTCCCATAAATCTGTTAACATTAGCACATTTTGTTTGAATTTAGTATCATGGTCTTCTGTGTTATTTATTTTATGTTTTCAGATAAAATGCTTCCGCTTTTGAAAGTCTCTCTGAAATGGTTCTGGCTTTGCTATGAAGAAGTAGAGTATTTCACACTTAGCAGATGCAGTCCTTGTCATAAGATCTTATTACAGAAAAGCTCTCGATCTTTCTGCAGCCATTGCACAGGGAATGTGAAATAAAGTAGGGCCTGTCAAAATATCTGGTTCGGCAACTTTTAGTGCAGTGTAGATGCTTATCTGTAAATGCACAGATCTCTCTCTGTGGTTTTTTTTTTTTCTTTTCCCCTCTAATAACAAGCTATGGTAGATATTTTTATTGGAACTATTGAAAGTATATTTTGGTATAATATTTTATCTGTACGTAGAAACCACGGACTAAATGTGCTGTATTATAGAAAATTTCAAATTAAAGAGTTCTCATTAGATTTTGAAGACAGCGACAACAGTATATAACAACACTGTCTCGGCTTGTCAATCTAGGTCTGTGGATGTATAAAACACCAGCAGCAAAAAGATGGAAGTAGAATTCTTTAACGAGTAACCACAGCCAGAATGCAGAACAAGTTACAGGATCAATGTTAGCACTAAGAGCAGCTGCCTCTCAGCGCTATTTATACATACTGTTTGTCTTAAGCCACCATCCAGTGGCTAAGACCACCCCCCTCATCAGCTATTCATCAGTTTTAAGATTCCCGCCTCCATGGAGTGTCTCTGTCTTCCCTGGCACACGATGCATGACATCATCAGAGTCAGCCACTGTCCCTTCGTTGCGGCTGCTTACCTGTCCATCGCAGATGCCGCCCGCCGCCACGAGAAGTCACTACAGGTAGCTTTGGTGGCTTCATCTCCTCCTCACACCCCCACCCCCACCAAATGTCGAGTCCTGGCCGGGGCTTGACACACTGCTTCATGAGTTGCTCTGGTTCACAATAAGCTTCTGGATACAATTCAAGGTATTGTTTTCCCCAGGGGTGAAATCTAAAAATTTTCCCTGCCAGTTCTGTGGGCGTGGCTTAATTGGTGGGTCAGATGATTGGGTGGGCGTGGCCAATAACAATAAATAATAAAAATAATAAACAAAGTATAAAAAACAATAAGAGGTACCAAAAAACAACTTTCACACTTTACACACACACAACACAACTGACTCACACACAGTGTAAAAGCAGTTGCACTACACACTTCACACAGCCACAAAAAGCTCAAAAACCAACTTTCACACTTTACACACACAAACAACACAACTCACACACACACACACACACACACACACACACAAAATGCCACATACAGAGATTTTGTGTGTTTGTGTAGTTAAAGTGAAACATTACAGAAACACACCAAATCTCAGACAACTGCACAAATACTTTATTTTATTATTTTATTTTATTTTATTGTGGACTTCAATTCCCAGAGTTCCTCAGCCAGCAAAGCCAGCCAGCATTAGTTGATCACTGAGGAAATAGATTAACTAAGCAATTGATTCTGTCTGGGCTGAAAGTGAAACTGCTTTCAGGCTGAGAAAAAAGCCATGCGTTCATCAGTAATCTGGTAAGTGCCTTAGAATCTCTACTCTTACTTGTAGAAAACATGTTTTCTACAAGTATGAGTACAAGTAAGGTTCTGCTGATGAGGAACTCGGGTGAGATCACCAGAGGAGACTTTAAAAAAAATTTTTTTAAAGTTTAAAGGCTCTGCCGATCTCAGCTGAGGGGTGAAATCCTCAAAGGCTTTTTTTTACTTTTAAAGGCATGTTTCGGCTAAAGAAAAACCGGCTTTTAAAAGTTAAAAAAAAAAAACTCTGCTGATGGTGCGGCTTAGCAGAGGCGGGGAGGCGGTGCCAGGGTTTTTTGCTACTGGTCCTCCGAACCATCAGCTGCCATCGCTACCGGATCGCCCAAGCTGGTCCGAACTGGGAGCATTTCACCCCTGGTTTTCCCCTATGAAGCCCTTCTTGGCATTTATAGGGCCTGGTTATGTGAGAGTCTTTCTGTTTTAAGGAACCCTCTGTATCTACCTGTACTGTATGGCATATATGTCCTATATGGCACCCAAGTTCTGTTGATTAAGCAGTATCACTTCATGGGATCCAATAACTAGACCTTGTATATTGTAACATTTCCCTTCAAGAACAGCTTCCCCCCCAGATCCAGTAAGCCCTCACTCTGGCTTTATTGAAATAACCCCTTAAAACTTGACACTTCCCCAGTCCTTGGGTGAGAATGGAGTGTGTGATGTTTAGGGGTTATGACATTTTTCTCTCAAGTTTATTTTTTATATTGTTCTGTATTGCATTGTTTTAAATTGATGTTACATGCTACCCGGATTCACAATGGAATCAGATGGCCTACAAATTTATAAATAAGTTCCCCCATTTTCTGACTGATATTCTTCCTATTAAAGAGGAGGGAATTATCGCAGTATTTTTTCTTTCTAAAAATGCATTAAAATAAGGTGTTTTTTTGTTGTTGTTGTTGACTTTGAGTGTTCTGTTTAATCCGTAGGCATAAACTACATTTTTTTTAAAAAATCCTCCTACAAATTTGAATTAGCAGACTGTAAAAACAATATTATTACTTTACAAAATAGAACAGAGAAATTAATAAGGGGGAGTTTAGGAGTTTGGCAGATAAGAAATTGATTCTCCAAGAAAAGAAGTTGACCTTTAGGAATTTTGAAGGGAAAACCATTATACTGGATGTATTTCCATCTTGGGGTTCTGTATCAAATTACGTTTGTTAGACATTCTAGGAGGCTCTTAAAAAAAAAAAAGGCTTAGATGCTTTTCTCAAGGACGTTGACATTTAACATAAAGAGTGCTTTGCCTTCATAATACCTAAATCCAAAATAAATTATATTTTAATTGGAAGCAATTTATATAGAAAAATAGTAATTAAATCCAAAGTATTTATCTGCCTTTAGAAATCCAGTCATACTCTAAAACTGTACGGCACTGTTGTGCACCTTACTCCTTTTATATGTTAAAACTAAGTAATTTTCCATAGCAAATCCACTTTCCACTCATCTTTCTTATATTTTCAAAGAACTGTAGAAGGTATTTTTGTATGTGTGTGTGATACAGGACCCATAAAGGGTATTTGGGGAGGGAAAGTGAAACATAATCCTGCTTTCAGAAACTAATCTGTCACTGAGACCTGAAATGGCAATTTACAAGTGGTCTGGCGTTTCATTGTAGCCTGTCTCTGGTTTGTCTCCCTGGGCTATTGTGGTACCTCCTCTATGTGTTAGAGGCCATTCTCTTCCAGAGATCAATTCTGATGTTTCTATCCTGCCTTTTGCCTTAAAGACTTTCAGAAGTTCAATTTAAAGCTGATGACGGTGGAATGATAGGTTTCCTTTGCCAAGTCAAAAAATTAAAACAAGACAATTACCTCTAGTGGCATGTTTGTTGTGCGTGTGTTAAGTTATTAACTTCCTTTGTTTTTTTCCTTTGGTTCTTGATAGGCAATCTGATAAAATCCTGGTGAGAGACGGCAATTGCTGGTTTTGCCGAGATGTCACGGCACCACAGCCGGTTTGAAAGAGATTATCGCACAGGATGGGATCGCCGGGAGTGGAATGCCAATGGGAATCATGTAAACAGCAACAGTAACTGTAACAGCACAGTGAACAGCAATAGCAACAATAGGCCAGGTCTTCTGCCTGTACCAATTGTCCCATCCAGATTGCATGCGCCGGCCACAGGGGCTTGCACTACCGTGAACAGCGATGTGATAACTACCCTTGCAGCCAGTAATTCTGCAGCCTCAACAACCAAAGTAAGAAGCAGCTTCTTTGTGCTCTTTTTAAAAAATTGATAACTAGTTAAAACTTTTTAGAGGGCATGAATTTTTGCTTTCAGTTGACGTGCCTGTTGATGGCAGTCTGCACTGGGATTCCGCTCTCATATTAGTTGCTCAATTGCTCAATTAGGTGCTCAATTGCCTAGATGTCTATATATATATAATATATATATATATATATATATATATATCAATTGCCTAGATGTCTGTCTACACACACACACACACACACACACACACACACACACATATCTAGGCAACTGATATATATATATATTATATATAATATATCAATATTATATATTATATCAATATTATATCAATATTATATATAATAGTGTATATATATTATTGTATTACAGAATTAATATATTATTGTATTAATATATTATTACTATATTATTAATTTTATTATTAATAATATTAATTATTAATATATTATTAATAATATATATTATTAATATATTATTATATTAATACAGAATTAATATATTATTGTATTACAGAATTATTTAAAGTACTGGTAATGGTGATCTTCTTGGTGCTGTTATATGTTGTAATTATTAGCTGGGGTCTCTCATAACTCTAAGCAACAATGCAGTTGCTTGTCTTAACTTTTGTGTTTTGTGAATCATGGTTTATGGCTTGCTGTTTTGTATGACCCACTCCGTTCATTATTGAATAAACTATGAAGTAACTTGTGTCAGCAATTATCTATTTTAGTAGTTTGTAATTAAGACGTACTAAATATTCTTACAGAAGCCCAGTATATTTCTCATAAGTACAAGTTATTTCTCTTCCAGAAGCAACACAGTTTCTCTTGGAAATAAACATCCAGAACATTTTTAGTATTCAGTTGCTGTCAGAGATGCTGTTATCTCTCAGTCTTTAAAAAATTCCAACTTTTCAACACCTTTATTTACCCAGTATATTGCCCTGCCCCACTTTTATCTTTTTTTTTTCACTTTAGTAAGATTCTGTCATCTGTTCCAAGCATTCCATTCTTGACTTCTCTTTTTACTTAAACAATGTACTGCATACCTTCATTCAGTTCAAACCGCCACTGTTTGTGGCTTGTAAATAAGAGCTTCTCTCAGACGCCTTTGTAACTTACTTGTTTCGGTCAGGCATCATGACTCAAGTACATTATTGTATCATTTGTGGGATAAGATTTTTGTGTACAGTAGACATAATTTAATGTCATTGCAGCTTCTTATAGATATCTCTACTGTATAGTAATAATAAAAATGCTTTGTCTGGTGAGGAATAAAAAAACGAAGGAATAAAAGATGATCTTGGCTTGTAATGTCTATGGAGACAAATTCATGTTGTTTATTAAACAACAGTACTGAAATTATTTTCTATTGAGTTCTTCCCGCCCTTTTTAACATCTTAGTCTAGGCATATTTATTATTTTTAATTGCATCAAATTAATTATAATGACCCCTCCTCCCCTATTGATTAAGATAGTCCTCGGGTTACAACAGCAATTAGGATCTGAATTTCCATATCTAAGCAATGTGTTCATGAAGCATATCATCATGTGACTACATCTTTTAGCAATTCTAGCAGTCTTGGTTTTCCTCAATAACCTAAGGATTGTACGAGTTGTTAAATGAGAATCCTGTGTGATCATACATTATGATTTCCTACTGGTTTACCCTTTGACCATAGAAATCATGATCATGTGATTATGGCTTGCTGGGATGAAATTGTAAACTGAGCACTCAACACCCAGATCATGGTCATTTGACCTTGAGGACACTGTGATAACTGGAACTCCAAGAACCAGTTGTAAATTCCATTTTTTCAGTGCTGTGTTAACTTTGTACAGTTGCTGAACAAATGTTCATAAATTGAGGACTACTTGTCACAATAATTTTGTCTACCCTAAAAACCATTTGTTATGAGGTATCTGTTTTTTCAGGTTATTTGCTTTTATTTTTCATTAGTCTTTTTAGGATAATATTTCCCACAATTTTCCCATGAGATTTCAAAATTCCTCCTGTTTCCACTTACATAATTCAGTCTTAGAATTATGACTCTTATAGAGTCATAATTATAGAGTTGTTTGTTCATGTGTGCATGACTATCCCTGTCTTTATCAATCCATATTTCATCACAAAATAATACCAGGGCAATATATCAATTAGAATACAAAATAGATTAATATCACAAGAAGGAAAAGCTTATGGAGACCTGTTAAGCTGGAACAGTATAATGTCGTTTTTGTTATAGAAAGTAAAGTGCAGTCCATTAAATCAATCACTTAGCAGAACTGGATTTTAACTGGATTAATTAAAAAAAAAATCCACAGGTTTTAGCAGGTGCCAAACACTGACATACAATTGTTGCATGATGATAGATATTCCACAGTTATGGACCTCCTTATTGGATAATTAGTTCCAGCATTCCTAAGAGGGTTAAAATAATTTCAGGTAATAAAGGGAGCAGAATAAAGGGAGGGCTGCTCCTGTAAATAATGTTCCTTTAAATAATGAGTTTTAATAGAGTAAATAATGTTATTTAGTATATTAACATATGAAAAGTATTATTTGAAATTCATTTGGTTGATATTGGACTTCCCCGACTGACAGAATATGAAGTTGGCTATAACCTTGAAGAAATTGTTCTCCTCACTAGTGGACCACCATGCTCATCTTTCAGCAAAGAATCCCTCTATAGGCATTTTTTATGTTAATGTAAAAAGATGTCCTCCACATTAATTCCTCAGGACGGGGTGTCAAACTCAATTTCATTGAGGACCACATCAGGGTTGTGTTTGACCTCAGAGGGCTTGGAGAGTTGGGGGGGGCATGGGAAGCATGGGCATGGGCATGGTGGGCATGGCCAGCTCGATGTCATTTGTGTCAGGGGCACCTGTGGTGGCCAAGTGCTAAGGCAGGACTTTCCTGAGACCCTCCTTCACTCTTATTATAATATCCTCCCTTCCTTCCTTCCTTCCTTCCTTCCTTCCTTCCTTCCTTTTCTTCTTTTTCTTTTCCTCTTCATTCTCTTTCTTCTTCCTTTCCCTCTTTCCTTCCTTGCTCTCTTCTCATCTTCCCTTCTTTTTCTTTTTCTCTTTCCCTTTCTTCTTTCTTGTCCCTTCTTGTATGCTCAAATGCAAAAGGGGAAATATTTCTCCTTTTGTTTTGTTTTTAGGTTGTTTTGCTAGCCCTCTGCCAGCGAAAACGGAGCGCTCTGTGTGTGTGTGTGTGTGTGTGTGTGAGTGAGTGAGTGTGCGTGTGTGCACTGAGCTCTGTTTTCACTGGCAGAGGCACCAGGAGCCAGTCCTTTGCCATTTCCAGGCCGGACCCGCAGGCCAGATCTAAGCACTCTGCTGGCAGGATGCGGGCCTTGAATTTGATACCCCTGCTCTAGGATAAACATTCCAGTTTTCTCATCAAAGCCCTCAGAGTACCTATAACATTTTACATGTTGTAGAATTCCTTCTTTCTATCTGGATGGGATTAAGGAATACTCTGAAGTCAGTGCTCCCAAGGAGAGCAAAGAAGTTCTCCTGGAAGAGGAGAGCAGACATAATTCAGTGCTACCAGGTAGCTAAGCAACAGTATAAAGAAACTTGTCTCAAGGCATGACTACATTTTGGAGGTCTCCCCCCCCCAAAAAAAACCCCCACACAGATGATTATATTACCATCAACATCAATCTAAATACTAGGCCCTTTTGATATAAAAGTTCGACTGATAAGTCAGTCAGATCTTCAGACTGGTTTGGGCTTTTTTTTCAGCCTATCAAGTTCTTCCCCAGGATCTAGGATAGGCAGATGATATAAATATTTATATTGATATTTTATTGGGAATAGTTGTTCTCTAATCTTTACTCTTTTCCCTGTTTCTATCACCCGAGTCCTCTTTAGTTAGGACACTGATAACTAAGTAATAAACTATTCCCCTTTTGTGGAAAATACTAAGCTCCAACACTGACAGGATGTGCAGGACAAACAAACACATTTAAGGTTCTTTTTTTCTTCACGTCAAGTTTACAGAATAGCTAAGATGTTTAAAAATATACTTTGAGAGTAAAAGGCAAGCTAGCAGATTTTGTGGAAATATTTGTGATAATTGAATGGGAATACATGCACTTCTGGTTTTCACTTTATAATAGACAAAAAGCTTTCCTAGAGCCTTTTAATGATTGTAAGTGCCAAATGAAACAGATGTGTAAGGGGGTGGCGACAATAAATTTATTTAAAGGAAGCCAAGCTTGATTCTTTTAACTATGTTTCCATACCGCACTGTTTCCACCACACATATTAAACAAATAAATTGATGCAAAAGAGAAGAAAACACTTCAACAATGATTTATAAGGGTAGTGTCCTTTAAAAATGCTTCAGTATAATGCAACAATTTCCATTTGCTAACAGAGAAACCAAAATAATATTTCACTAAGCTGCATTTTTTTTAAAATTGCTGTTTAACTGTGTTTTGATTGGAGAAGAGTAGAAGGCAAGCTTCTGAAACCAGCACAATGGACTCATTTATCTTGACCTCAACTCCTGGATATTATGGAGCCCATTTGTTGGCTGCTGTTAATCTATCATTGCTCCAGATGTTTGAAACTACTTAGCAGCCTTTGTTTTCAAAAGGAAAATATTGATCAAATGGTTATTCTGAAGACAATATTTCTGTGGCTAAGATAGAGAAATCTAGATTCTTCAGGACAGTTTCCTTTGGGCTTAACATCCAAGCAGCAGAAACAAGGCTGTTTCTGAATCTACCCAGACAATACACTTTTTATTTATTTTTATTTTATTTTATATTTTTACATCATTTCACCAATTGATATTTGTGTCATTTAGATAATTATCTAAATGATGTAAATTAGTATAGATGACATGGCAAATGTCAGTAGTGCAGATGATATAAATTATATGAGTTATATGATTCTGATTTAGCAGATTTTTGGCTTTAATGAAAACCCTTTCATCCTGAGGGTCGGTTAAATTGAGGTTTTACTGTAACTAATTTTTAAGACAGCTTTCCACAGAAGATTAAGTCATAACTATAGTGTGATTAAATGTTCATATAAAAATGAAGTGAAAATGTTTTAAAAGGGATAGCTGATCATGTATTTCAGCCCAATAGTTACACAAATCAATTCTAGATATGTTGATCAAACCTCATGATCACATTACTTGCATGAAAGGACAAACATCTCAGGGCAATGCACAATATTACGACAAGCAAATTTTAATATTACTGATATTGGGAGTCTTCTTGATATGCTGTTTTTCTCTGATATAATATCAACAATCCTTTCTTTGGTTTCACACTTATCATTGGAAAAATCCTTTATCTGGAACATTTAAACTGCAGGATATATTTTTCAAGTTTTATATTTCTAATAATATTTAATTAAAGTTATTCAAGCCCCAAGTTTGAGAGAAGTTGGGGTTTTTTTCTTGGCATTACTTTAACAAAGGGATTTGGTGATATAATTTTATGTAACTAAGTTTTAAAACCGAAGCTTCTTTTGTTACCAAAATTAACATATTTTAACATTACATTCCTTCCTTTGAGAGTCAGGGTTTTCAAGTAGCACCAAGAAAAGAGGGGAGGGGGGAGAAGGAAAGCAACTGATAGAAGTTGTCACTTGAATCAATTGTTGTTAGGATTTTCCTTTTTTTGCTGCTCTGGGATATTCATATTGTCCATGTCAATGGAGATTAAATTGGTCAGCAAGATCCCAACAGAGTTGAGTTGTCTGATGTCACAGAAAAAGATTGGCCTTTTCCACACATAAAGGCAAGGGCTGCTGCTTTAACTCCACCAAGCACAAAATAAGTATTTTGAGAGGAAATATCCACCTTTGGCCAGCCTAGTCCCCTTTTTATTTTATTTTATTTTATTTTAATTTAATTTAATTTATTTTAATTTATTTTAATTTATTTATTTATTTATTTATTTATTTATTTATTTGTCAAACACAACAATATATGTAAGTATAAGCATGAAATAACCATAGGAATTGGATACAACCAAAGGGAACATTAGGACAGAAATGGCAGGCACGCTGGTGCTCTTATGCACGCCCCTTACAGACCTCTTAGGAATGGGGTGAGGTCAACAGTAGGTAGTCTTTGGTTAAAGCTTTGGGGATTTTGGGAAGAGACCACAGAGTCAGGTAGTGCATTCCAGGCATTAACAACTCTGTTACTGAAGTCATATTTTCTACAATCAAGATTGGAGCGGTTCGCTTTAGGTTTAAATCTATTGTGTGCTCATGTATTGTAGTGGTTGAAATGTGTATGGTTGAAATGTGTATTGTTGTGGTTGAAATGTGTATTGAAATGTGGTTGAAGAATGCAGTGTCTTCTGTGTATGTTATGTCTCTCACCTTCACTCATGTGACTTAGAATGAGAAAGCTACTGTATCACCACACAAAAAAAATTCAGATAAAATTATCTTTCCTCATGGAACTCCTGCCTCTACATGGCTGGTGGGTAAATTTCTATGGCTCAAAATGGAAGAGGAGGAATTAAATATTGAACAGAATCAGGACAGATTTCCACCAGAGCATTTCTGAAAGCCCCAGGTTTTTCTTTCTTTTCTATTTTTCTTCTGGTTTTTTTTCTTGAACTTTTTTATTTCTTACTTTATATTAGTCTATGTTAGCCTTTAGCTTTTTATTTAAAAATTATATGTAAATAAAAATTATATATACTAACTAATGCATTGTGACTATATATGTGTGCGCGCGTTACATTTAGGTCTCCTGTTTTTCACATCCTACAAAACTTGACCATCCTTCTGTGATATAGCCTGTTTTGGAAAACTCAACCTAACCCTAACCCTAACCCACAGTTTTCACCTTCCCATCTTCAAAACATAGCAGCTAGAAGACAAACATGGCTGTGTTCTAGCAGATAAGATTAAAAAAAAACCTTCAGATTGAGTGCCTGAAGAAAAGGTAGGTTATAAATCAAATAAATAAATTATCTCACTAGCTAGTTATTAGCCAGGGCTTTCCTGTCCTTCCTCTGTAGGCTACAATAAGCCTCAAGGCCCAAAGTATTATTTAAAACTCCATGGCATGAAAGAAGGACTTCAGTAATGATTGTTTGAGAAGTGTTTAAAGTTCCAAAGAACACAAGTACAGGATGGAGTTCATTAAAAATGAAAAGGCCGTATTCCCAATCAGAGGCTATCTACCTGGGCCTTGGTTATTCCTTCTTTCCATCTTATTTATTTATTTATATATTTTATTCGATTTTTATACCGCCCTTCTCCCGAAGGACTCAGGGCGGTGTACAGCCAAATAAAAATCCGCAATATACACTTTAAAAACAAGACTAAAACAAAACATATTACAAGATGGCCAAAATTTAAAATAGTTTAAAATCCTAAAATATAAATAGCCCCAGTTAAAATTTAGTAAAACTTCTAAGCCAGTCCCGCTTGAATAAATAGGTGCATTTTCAGCTCACGGCGAAAAGTCCGAAGATCAGGCACTTGACGTAAACCAGGGGGAAGTTCGTTCCAAAGCGGAGGAGCTCCAACAGAGAAGGCCCTACCCCTGGGGGCCGCCAGCCGACATTGTTTGGCAGATGGCACCCTGAGAAGGCCCTCTCTGTGTGAGCGTACAGGTCGGTGGGAGGCATAGGATAACAGCAGGCGGTCCCGTAAGTACCCGGGCCCTAAGCCATGGAGCGCTTTAAAGGTGGTAACCAAAATCTTGGCAAACTTGTGCCATGGATATTTTAATTTGCTTGCAGAGGTTTAAATGACTGCTTCCATCTCCAAGATGATATTACAGCATACTGTCCAAAGCAGTCATAGATTGTTATTTATGATATCATTTACTGTGTTTTCGAAACACTGCAGCATCAATTGGCCAAAATCAGAATATGTTCCAAGGTAGGGCAATAAGGAGTGTTTGGTTCTTATGTTATTTATATATTGTAAGATGCATCCCGTATAAAATATTTTTTAAAAATTAAGGGAAGAAAAAAGAAAGGGGAAAAGAAAATATGAGATACAAGGGAGGAAAGGAAAAGGTGTTGACTTCCAACTCTTTTTAGCACTGTACAAGATAATGACGTTATATCCTCAACTTTTTGCTTTTACACATTCGTATATAAGTAGCCATTTCTACAACAACAAATCTATCTAAATAGCAAAACCAAAGTCAGACTTTCATTTTTTTCATCACAAGCACAAAATCCAGAAGTGATATCCAAATAAAAAACATAAATATATTCTCCTTTGAATAGAACAGTTTAATCATTACTGCTTTCTCTTCCTTGATGTTGAAATAGTATATATTTTTATTTGCACTTGATAATCTTTATAAACTACCACCATTTATATTAACAAAGTTCAGTGTATTCTTTCAAATTCTTTAATTTTAAAGGGAAATCTATTTTTCATCCATTTTAAAATGCTAAGCTTTTATTTAAAAACATTTCTAAAATTAAAGCATCCTAATACATCTTTTTAACTTCCTCTTAGCATACATAAAGTTCACTTTCAGACCAATAAAATTCCAACTAACTCCAATTAACTCATTAAATTTAGAGTCGTGGTGGTGCAGTGGTTAGAATGCAGAACTGCAGGCTACTTCTGCTGGCTGCCAGCAGTTAGGCAGTTTGAGTCTCACTGGCTCAAGGTTGACTCAGCCTTCCATCCCTCCGAGGTTGGTAAAATGAGAACCCAGATTGTTGGGGGCAATATGCTGACAGTGTAAACCGCTTAGAGCAGGCTTTAAAGCGCTATGATGTATGGTAAGTCTAAGTGCTATTGCTATTGGTAAATTTAAATCACTCCCTCCAAGTTACCTTTATAGAATATTTTTTTTCTTGTTGTATATATCCTTTTTAAAGCTCTAGCTTTTTCTTTAACTTTCTCTTAACGTAGGTATTTTCAAATACATTTTCAATAATATTTTACAAACTTTAGGAATTACGTAGGCATTATATATAAGAAAAAAAATACATTTTCAGACTTTAAATTAAGCCTTTGTTTCAATTATAAATATCAAACCGATGAAAATCCATTCTAATTCCAATTGACTGATTAAATTTAAGTCACTCCTTTCAGTTTGTCTTCATGGAATAAAATCTTTTTTTTCTCTGGAATGTTTGTCAAGTGGTTATAGACTTCACTTTTGCTTAAGAATTTCTCAACCTTGTTAATATCCATGAGGAAAAAGCCCCAAACTTGTCTTTTTAAAAGTTGCAAATTTTCTTGCAGTTCGTCTCTCAATTATATTGGGAGGCTTCTATTTAAACCATCATAATAAAAAATTGGTGTCAGTTACAGTTGACTCTGCATTGTCAGCTATTTGTGAAATTGCCTCAGTGGTTTGGTGACTTTCTACACATATTTGCATCTCTGAAGTAGTTGAGTAGTTTTTTTAACAACCTTGGAGCATAGCTGTTTTATAAAAAAATTGGCCATCTTTTCACCGCCATCTTTTTTACATTGATAAAACAGTAAAAGTTATTTAAAAAGAAAAAAAATTTAAATAACATAAAAAAATAATCAGGAAAAAAAAGGTGCATTCTTTGGCTATAACATCTCTTCAACCTCTTGAAACCCTTTTGCTCTGTTATCTCTTTAGTAATAGTTTAATAAAGATAAAAACTAATAGAAACTGATATTTAGAATAAAGGAAAGAAGGAATATAAAAAAAAGAAAAAAAAAGTCAAAAGTGTAGGAAACGGGGGAAAAATCTAAAGAAGTAACTTTTGATTTTCTTGACAGCAGTTGTAAGTATAAATTTACCCCTTACTCTGGTTACAAGCAGGACTTTCATTTGGTTCTTCTGTAGGATGTACTGCTGAAGATTATGTTGCTAAAGACATGTATGTCACCCAGTGGGAAAAAGTGCATCCTTTCATTGTATTCAGTCTAGGTAGTAAGTGGCACATACCTTGATTTGGGAAGGTATTTTATGGACTTTGGTTTTTATTTGTTCCCCGAGCCATATTTTAAATCACATCCTTAGGTTTTAAAAGAAAAATCAACAAAACAGAAAGACAAAAACAAGAGCAGGCCTGAAGATGAGCATGAAACGAAAGAAAATGTCATAAGGATTTAATTGAAAATAAACTAAATTAAACACTCATTAAAATGAAGGAGAAAAAGAAAAAAGTGCTTCCTTGCCTTAAATCTGCTTCTCTTACACAGCTCTTCTAATGCTGCAGCTTGCAAAACACTGATAGGCTGTCAGTTGCTTTTGGGCAAAAACTGAAATGGATTGAGATAACCATTAGAGCCCACCTGGTCTTTCCCTTCCAGCTCCGTGCTTCTAAATTTCTCTCCCACACTTTCAATTTCCTCCTCATCCTTCTTTCCTCCTTTCTCTTCTGTTGTATCTCCTTCTGCAGAATAAAAACAGAGCTTGCATAAAATCCTCCTGCTTTGAAAGACAAACACACCGATTTGGAAACCTTGTGACACTGAACTATTTAAGTTTGCTCTGAAGGGCACTGTAGGGACCATTCCTATATAGTCATTCTCCAAACTGAAGAGGCAGTGTGATATGGTATTGCAATGCTGGATTGAGACTAAGGAGACCCAAGTTCAATCCCCACTCATTCACGGTGTTCATGCTAGCTTCCTGAGGAAAGGTAAAGATATAAACATGAGAATAAATACTTACCTGGCAAAGTCATTGTAGTAATAGATGTTAATAAAATCACAATGCATTAATTAGAGTTGCCATACCTAGGCTGAAAACTAGATGGCTGTTGTGTCCCAGTCCCCCTCCGACGACCGGGTCAAGGAAGTCCGTATGAAATGTGGCAACAAAGCCTCTGCAGCTTGCCAAATTCCTTCGAGGTTTCTCAGGGCAGGCAGGAGTCCAAGTTGTGACTTCAGCGATAGAGTCCGATATCAGCAAACTAGATGAGACTTTGCTTGACTCAAGGTTGGAATGCCAAAAGCAGGTCCTTTATATAGGCTGTGGGGTGTGGCTCCATGACTCAGCATTTATCCAGGCCTGCCCCTCCCTTCCTTCTGCTGGTGTCGCCTCTCAGATCTCTGGAAGCGAGGATCCTCCCACTTTGAATTCTCTTCAGTTGGATCTGCTGTCAGTAATTCCAGCATGTGGCTGGCTTCCTGCTCACACGCTGTAGGAGTGAAGTTTATCGGGCTTCTCTGTTCACTCCTGACATTCTCTCCGGGCATGGGGCCAGGGCCGGGGGCTGGAGGCATGACAGGCCGTTCATCTTCATTATCAGACTCCGAGTCTGATAACAGGCCTGAGTGGAGACGGGAGGGGCCCGGCTGAGGAGAGGAGGGAGGACGAGGCACAACAATGGCAGAGAAGAGATACCAGGCTAATATTTTTTTTTTTTGACATCTAATGGTTTTCTAAATGTTTACAGACCAGGTACTATAGCCCTAAAGAAATAATACAACCTGAAAACTTACCGGTACTTATTTCCCATCCATTCTATTGAATGGATCTTGGTGTATTTCAGCCTTCTCATAAATAGGGATATAACTGTTTCATGATATAGGTTTCATGATGTAGAATTTTCATGCTGAAAATTCCCCAAGTTTAAACCCTACATCTGGAAATTGATTGTTTAGAGTAGTTACAATAAATACAAATGGAATTTAGTTGTTGAGGAATCTTAAATATTTTGTTTGTTTGTTTTGCTGTAGGATGTTATTATCTCTGCAACTGCAATCATTGTTGTTTCTTACATGCTCATTCATTCTGAACCATATAAAATTGTTCCCAAATCAAGATTTAATGTTTCTATATGTTTCCTATTAAAGGAAATCTCAAAAGGCTATAATATTAAAAAGTATAGTTATGTAAACAATATGTTAATAACAATATGCATTAAGATGTTTTATAAAAGACAATACAAAATTACATCAACAGGATAAACATTCGAATTAACAGAACGTAAAAGCAGCTATTAAAAAACTAAAAATTATGGCAGCATTAACACATTATTAAAAGACTTGAGAGAATAAAATGTCTTTGCTTGGCATCAAGAAGACAGCAAAGATTGCACAATTATGCGTAATTGCTCTAGAAGAACGTTTTCCCTCTCTAATTTCGGATTGCTATAAAACGAAACCAACTATTTCTAAGAGGCAAACACACGAAAGGCTCTATGATCGTCTTTTATATTTTTAGTTGAGCTTGATGTGATGTTTTTCACATTCAGGGGGAAAAAAGCCTCACTTTACCTCCTTTTTCTTCGGTCAGTTATTATTCACTTATCTTCCTTGAATGGTATGCAAATTCCATGACCCTTACATGTCCCTTAGGGACATTTGGACTTCATTTCGGTTGCATAATTTGTAATAGATGTGTTTTACTTTAAAGACAGAAAGCTTACATAGTCTCTTTTTAACAGCAGATTAACTATAACCAAAAGTGTGTTTCTGTGTTTAATAAATTAAATTTCCATCACAGCTGATAATTATTTCAAAAAATAAAAATCTCCATCAATATAATAAGTTGTTACAATGCTTGTTTTATTGATTTCCTGAGTGTTTAGTGTATATCAAGAAACCTAAGGGCTCTGGCCAAATTCTAGTCCTAAGTATCTTGAGGATGAAAGTCTTGTAGTGTAAAAACTATAATTTACATCACAAAGCACTTAGAAAATTACATCTGCACCAAGTGTAAGATGTTTCTAAGATGGTGTTTCTAGACCTTATACTTGAAAATTTATTTAAAAAATGGGAGAAAGTCTTTCCAGTAATCACAGTCTAGTCAATTTATTTGCTGGGAGTTTTTTCCTTTTTTTAATCATCTTGTTCATTTTCTTCTCTGCATGTATCTTCTCTTTCTTTTTTTTAACTTTACTTGAATGTATTTGTAGATTCAAATGAAACAAGGAATTCTTTAGGTATAAAAGGCACTGCTGTCACCCGTATTTGTCTGATTTCAGAGAAATTGGAAACCTTTATTTTCCTCAATACATGAAAAGCAGTCTCTCTTCTTCTAGAGAGAAGTTCCCTGAGGATGGGCTCCAGCAGGAGTCTGAAAGCTCGGAAGACTAAAACTTTAGTTCTGGTGACCGACCCAGATTAGATTCTGCAAAAGCAAACAGCATTTGTTAAAAGGTTTAATCCCCATCCCAACCCCTGAAATTCTAGGGATTCTCTTTTGCAATATGCGGTCAACTCAAAGAATGTTTTTTTTTTCCATTGGTGTGTGGCTTTGTTTATACTATTAATTTCCCACACAGAAGCATGAAGTGTGTGTTAGTTTGCCTGTTATGAATGTGGACTTTTCCCCATTGCTGTTGAAATGTGTTCGATCCATCCTTAAATCAGCAGAAAACCATACAAACATGAGATTTGCTCTCTCTATTGTTGACCCCTATCCTGTCTCCATTACCTCTGCCTTTCTGTCATAGTAATGTTAGCAAAAGACTACTAATGGATGGTGGCAGAATAATAATACTATGTAGCTAAGATTAATTAAATATGTCATTCGTAAGCTGTGAACCAGATAAAGACAAGGAACAGTCAAAAAAAGATGTTGCAGGCACCCCCCCAAAAAGTACTTACAACACAGTCTTGAAGTTACGAATGATGCAGCACCCACGGCAGTCATTCACCCTTATGACGGAACGCAGAGATGCGGTAACATTCTCCCTGCTTATTTCCCCTCTCCCCAGCCCCCATCCAATCCCCCCTCCAATCCTATTGCTCACTCACCTTTCTAAGATCTGCAGTCAGGGCCATGTGGCATAAAAGCAGCTGTTTTCTTAGACGCCCTTCTGTCTTCTTTGCAAAAGATTTTTGGTGCAGAGAACGGAGGCCTGTAGGGGTGTGACATCGCTCCCCTGCAGGCCTCAGTTTTCCGCGCCAAAAGTCTTGAGGAAAAGGGAGGGAGGCAGGCCTGCAGGGATGTGAGATCGTGTCCCTGTTTCAGTACAAATAGTCCTAAATTCATTATGACATTTGAGACTGGAACTTCAGGCATAAGCTGTTATGGTCATAAAGCGAGATATTCACCATAACTGCTTCACTTCATCAAGGAACCCACAGTTGTGGTTATTAAGCGGAGCATAGAGATGCCTCAGAGAGTAAGAGGGGGGCCCTGGGCCCCCCAGGCTATGTGAGAAGTAGGAGTTACACTACAGTACAATGTAAAGTGCTGGGCCTAGGCTTGAAGTGGAAACCATAGCACCAGGCCTTGGCTTCATCCCTAGCACTGCCAGTGCCACTGAGAAATGGCCCCCAACTCCACACACTCACTTATCATTCCCCCAATCTAGGCTGCCCTGCACAGTGCCGTTTGGCCCTTGGGCTTAGGCTTAAAGTAGAGGCACCGCTACCAGTCACACCAGGTCTTCTTTCCTGAAGCTGCCTTAAGTCCAGTTCTAGTGACTTCAGAAGTCTTCAGATGTCTTGGAAGCCTCTCAGTAACAAGAGAAAAAAGTCTGAAGTAAGTAGTGTATAGCAGATCTTGGGGAGTGCTGGATTGTGGAGGGCAATCATGCCATTCTCCAAGGCTTATGCACCTTGGAGGCCAATGGCAGCTGACTGAGACTGCTGTAGGCCATTACTTCAGGCCCAGACCTGGTGCTCTGGCTGAGTGCTGCTGTGCAAGGCAGCCTAGTTGCAGAGGAGACTTGCAGCACCCCTGTAGTAGTAAGGATGGGTGTGCTAGCCAAGTGCCTAGTTTTGTAAGGATGGGTGTGCTAGCCCTGTGACTTCAGGGGCATTGCAATGTTCTTAATTTCAAGCACGGGTCATAACCTCTTTGCTCCATGCCACTGTAATTTTGAAGGGTCACTGAACAAATGATCATTTAGTGAGATTACCCATAGCTCTAGTGGCTAATTTTGTGGTTCCGTTTTAAAATCAGCTTTTTGGTCCTTGTTTATCTTCATCGGGAGGTTCATGAACTTCAGGATCAACACGAACATAATTTCATTGGCAACGTGATTTAATAAAGGGTAGGGTGGTAGATCTTACAAATACAAATTCTTCCTATCCTTGATATAAAGAATTCTCTGCTTACAGTGTTTTTATATTTTTGATTGCAAAGAAGTAATTTCCTTCTTAAATGTATACTCTAATACGCCATATTGCAGAAATTACTTGAGAAAAGCCCTCTGGCATGGCATTTGGCCAGTAAATTTCATGGAAATGCACATTCTAGCTGGTTTCACCTTTCTCAATTTAGAGTTAAAGTAGCGCATGGGTCATTATAGATTTTTCTTGTCTGGGAAATGAAATCTGTGGCACTGGAAATGAAGGAGAAAGTCAGCTATTAAATAAATGGTGACACTTCCCTAACATGTTATCCGCTAAGTGTTGAAAAGGAACTGTCTCTCACTACCTGCACAATTGATTTTTCACTTAGCAGATTGTCTATTCACTGTCTTCTGCTGTAGTGAAGTGGGGGGGGGAAGTGTTTCCTTCCTATAAACCTTTCCTTAGGTTTCTGTATTCCTTCTGAAATTCCTCATTTTTCCTGTTTTGGACATGATTGACAATATCTGCATTTGCAAATATTGACATATTGTACATGCTGTAATTTTGTAAATATATTTATTGGGCTTCCTGTAGAGCCCTGGCCTGGGGCTTTCCATACCTGGGGAGGGGATTCAGTGGGAGCAATGGTGGCGGCTCGCTGACGGTGGGCCCACATCTGACGATGCCAAACAGCTGCAGCATTCCCCGCTGAACCTGCGCAGCCTCAATGGTCAGTTCCAGCATCCTGCTGCAGCGGCCACGCACTACCCACTGAGCCATTCCAGACAGCAAGGAGGCCTGTTGCCGCCAGATGGATGTCAGCCTTGGGGGTTACCACGGTGGCCAGACAGATGCCAACGGGCACTAGATGGTGGCTATTGGTGGGCGTGGGCAGCCGAATGGACAGGGGGTGGGGCCCAAAGACTTGAAAAGGCACTGGGAGGCGGACGCACTCAGTTGTGACTTTACAAGGAATTTATTACCTACTCAACACATTCTGAGGCTCCGGCCTATTTGTGGGAATTAAAGCTCAGTTTTGCCACTTTTGAGTGCGTGTCCTGGCTCCTTTTGTTCCTACTACTCCCAGCCTAGACGGGCTGAGAGAAAGTCAGTGCTGCTGACCAAAATAGCCCCCACTGTCAGTATGAACTAATATGAAGTCTAATTAAGCATGAAGAAAACTTGTTTGGGTTGTTGTTGTTTTTTAGTGGCAATCACAGAGCTCAGGAAGACATTCTTTCTTTCCTGTAGTAACCTTCTCCCTAAATTCATTTGTGTAGTAGTTAGGCTTTTAACATAGCCCCCATTTCAGTATACCGCCTTTAAGGCAAATTAATACAGTTATTTTTTATTATGGCTCATCGCACAGTCAGATAGATGTTCAGACTGGATTCAGACTCCACTTATTGAGTCCTTCCCAGGGACCTGAGATAGACAGATGTTGAAGTTTGATGATGTTAGAGGTATCATCACAGGATGTAAGCTGTTCTGAATAAAGCTGTCTCTTACTATTGACTGATAGGGAATTTGTCAATAGTTCAAGTGGTGGTCCAGTTATTTGAGGATTGCACCCAAGGTACTTATTACTATTAGTACCACCTTTGCTATCTTTTGCCACACTCATTCCATTTCTATTTGCAAGTCTTCGTATCTTGTTACCTTCTCCAGTTCTTTCTCTTCTATTCTGCTGTCTCCGGGTATTGCCACATTCACTATCCAGACTTTTTTGTCTTTCTGATTGACAGTTGTTAAGACTAGCGTGTTATATGACAGGTCCTATTTGCATTCAAAAATCCCAGAGCACTTTAAATTCTTCATTTTTGATTACTATCTCTATTTTATTGATCCATCAGTTTTTGTTTGCAAGCAAATAGTATAGCTCGCAGATCTTCCAATGCACTATTGTTGCTATTGGTGTCATGCTGTTGTTTGTAATCAGTCTATGCAATCATATTATTATAGTTCATCACACAGTCAATCAGATGTTTAGACTGAATTTGGCACTTTTATCCAGTTATCAAGTTCTTTCCAAGGACCTGCATTAGGCAAATGTTGATGTGTGATGATGTCAGAGGTGTTGTTGCAGAAAAGCTGCCTTTTGCAATTAATGGATAGTGGATGATGATGATGATGATGATGATGATGATTTTGATTTGAGCCATACCATGTTCTACAGATTCTCTCAAGTTACGCCACAGAATAAATATGATTTGAAAGAGTCTGTTGATTGAATTAAGAGAGATTTTAAGGCTTCCTTGATTCCAGAAGCTTTTCATGTCTGTGCTATAAGATGTGAAGGATACATTTGCTTATAAATATATATCCAGATATATATCCAGATGAAAATATATATCCAGATGAAAATATTCATTAAGAAGCTCCTGTCACTATATTAACATTAGGTTGTCTCTAGAAGAGTGGGGAATTCTGCCAAGTGATTCAAAGTGATTCACCTACTAAGATTTCTGTTTGTATCTGCTTATGGTCAATGTAAAAACAATTTATCTTACTTATGCTAGGGCTGAATATCTATAAGTACTATTCTGATTTGGACACAGTTGTGGCTGTGTTTTGGAGTGTCTAGCTTTTTTGGTCTTCATGAAGTAGCTAGGAAGCTAGTGGATTCCCATGTATCATTGTGTATTCCATTGTATTTTGAATTTGAGGATCATTATATCATAGACATACAACATAGTTTATTATGGTTCTCATTTGAACATTTGGACACTGCATTACTTTAATATAGAGCAAAATCATCTACCTGCAAATCTCTTACTTTGAAATACTTTACAAAATATGAGGATTTTTCTTACATATGTTATTTAATGTCATGTTCTTGATGAAATATTCATACATGATAACTCTACTTCTGCTGTTCATTTTTAATAATAAGAAAGATAAAACATATGGCTCCTGTTCTGTAATAACTAACCTGGTATGAACTTTATTTTGGCTGTATGTTTTACTTGGAGTTGGGGGCTATTGTGCCAAAAGAAGTATATTCAGAGCACATTTCATTTTTAAAATTACCCAAAAGAATTTCTTATTTAGAACTAGTTTAGTCCTATCTTCCTTAAGATGTTTGTCATACAATTTGTTGTATTTAGCTTGTGGTAATAAATTTACGGAGGGTCTTACATTACATTTTGGTTCAGTGGAAAGATTAACTTTCTTCAAATGAAGCAGGTGTAGGTGTTCCAAAGGATTGGGGTCTGGGGAGTTGGACTTAAAGTACAGTTTCCTTCATTTTATTTAAAGTTTCTGCTTGGTAAGCATTCAAACAAGCATATTGAATAGCTCTGTAATTCAGTAATTTGAATTCACACTTGGAAATTGAGGGATGCATTCTGGCTAGCTGGTCTGCTCTAAGGCTGTGCGTTCAGTCTTTAGTTGAAAGGCTTATAGCCTTTATATCATTGTTGCTTGCCTGCCTCCAAACTGTTTTGAGTGCAAAACATGTATGTGTTTGGTTTACCCCTCTTTCTCAAGAGAAGCAGCAGATGTTAACAGTGAATTTAGTAAAGAGGGAATAAAGTGCAGTGGTCTCTTTAATGAAAGTATTAAGAAGAGGAATTTGTGTTCATATAATGAACAAACTATTATTCTAAGCTTTACACATAGATGTATAACATTCTCTTCTTAGCCCAGTTTTTTTTTTTAAGTATTTATATGTCTGAACAAAGCTGTCATCAGTCGACAAAAATAGAATTTTGAAGTCTGAAGTTCTCTTGGAACTGTAATTCAATACGAAACTACATCAGAGTTAATACAATTGCGGAGCAAAATGTGGATATTTAAATACTAAAAGTGTGGCTTGAACTATATTTCCTGACCATTCGTAAAGTGAACAAAAAGAAAGGCCCACCTGGATTTGTTTAGCATAGGAGTACATAACTAGAGCCAGCTTAGCTATGCATCTTAACATAACATAACATAACATAACATAACATAACATAACATAACATAACATAACATAACATAACATAACATAACATAACATAACATAACATAACATAACATCAGAGTTGGAAGGGACCTTGGAGGCCTTCTAGTCCAACCCCCTGCCCAGGCAGGAAACCCTACACCATCTCAGTCAGATGGTTGGTGAAGATGGCAGAGATCAAGGCCTCAATAACGCAGGAAGGCCTTTACAATATTGGCTTCAGTGACACCACAAGACATCTTTTGCTGGTGCTACACATAGCTTAATTCACAAAGTCTTAAGTTACTGCTGCACAGTGACCTACTTGTCCTTGTTGGGAAAAAATATATGCAAATAAGAGTACTTTCTTTAAATAATCTGCTATTTAAAACCAAATATGTTTCTTTGGTCAGTTATCTCTAGACTCCCAACTTGCCAGGATATCATGTTTGCTGTAAAGCATCTATACATTTTAATCTTTATATGATATGCTTATAATACCATTTCTTGTGATCTTGTGGCAGTTTCAAGATTACTCATACATGGATGGGGCTTGAAAGCTCCCTGAATGCTATGTGAAGATTCTGATATGATGTCTTGGCTAAAAGAACTCTTCTAATTTCCAGGATAGGAAGTGGGTTTCTTTTTTAATTTACAATCTGAAGAAAATTGTTCTCAAATATTCTATCACATGCATACTGACATTGAAGTGTAAGGGAAAAAAATATTGTATTTCACAATGAACAATTTTAAAGTTCAGTGATTTTACCATTCCTGTAATCATTTTCAGAATTTTAATTTTTTAATGGCTTGATATAAAACCTCTGTTGAGACTGAATTATAATGGATGGGGCTTGATCCGGGAGCACAGGGGAGCTGCCAGAGGACTGGAAAAGATCTGATGTAGTTCTCATCTTCAAAAAAGGAAAAAAAAACAGATCCAGGAAATTACAGACCTATCAGCCTGACGTCAATACCGGGGAAGATTCTGGAAAAGATAATCAAGCAACAAATCACCGAACACCTAAAAGCAAACAAAGTAATAACCAAAAGCCAACATGGGTTTGTCAAAAACAGATCATATCAGGCTAATCTTATTGCATTCTTTGACAAAGTGACAAAATTAGTAGACCAGAGGAATGCTGTCGATATAATTTACTTGGACTTCAGTAAAGTATTTGATAAAGTAGACCATAACCTACTACTAGGCTGTGTGCTCTCCCCACTTCTCTTCTCTCTGTATACCAATGACTGCATCTCCAATGATCCATCTATTAAGCTACTGAAGTTCGCAGATGACACAACAGTGATTGGTCTCATTCGAGACAATGACGAATCCGCATATAGACAAGAGGTCGAATGACTAGCCTTGTGGTGCAACCAAAACAATCTGGAACTGAACATACTCAAAACCGTAGAAATGGTGGTAGACTTTAGGAGAAACCCTTCCATACTTCCACCTCTCACAATACTTGACAACACAGTATCAACAGTAGAAACCTTCAAATTTCTGGGTTCTATCATATCGCAAGATCTCAAATGGACAGCTAACATCAAAAACATCATTAAAAAAGGACAACAAAGAATGTTCTTTCTGCGCCAACTCAGTAAGCTCAAACTGCCCAAGGAGCTGCTGATCCAGTTCTACAGAGGAATTATTGAGTCTGTCATTTGCACCTCTATAACTGTCTGGTTCAGTTCTGCAACCCAACAAGAAAAACATAGACTTCAGAGGATAATTAGAACTGCAGAAAAAATAATTGCTACCAACCTGCCTTCCATTGAGGACCTGTATACTGCACGAATCAAGAAGAGGGCCGTGAAAATATTTGCAGATCCCTCGCATCCTGGACATAAACTGTTTCAACTCCTACCCTCAAAACAACGCTATAGAGCACTGCACACCAGAACAACTAGACACAAGAACAGTTTTTCCCCGAAGGCCATCACTCTGCTAAACAAATAATTCCCTCAACACTGTCAGACTATTTACTGAATCTGCACTACTATTAATCGTTTCATAGTTCCCATCACCAATCTCTTTCCACTTATGACTGTATGACTATAACTTTTTGCTGGCAATCCTTATGATTTATATTGATATATTGACCATCAATTGTGTTGTAAATGTTGTACCTTGATGAACGTATCTTTTCTTTTATGTACACTGAGAGCATATGCACCAAGACAAATTCCTTGTGTGTCCAATCACACTTGGCCAATAAATATATATATATATATATTCTAGATAAAGTAGAAAAATGTGAGTTAGAAAGCACCACCACCAGATGGATTCGTAACTGGCTGACCAACCGCACTCAACGTGTAGTCCTCAATGGAATTACATCCACATGGAGGGAAGTATATAGTGGAGTACCCCAAGGCTCTGTTTTAGGCCCAGTACTCTTCAACATCTTCATCAATGGCTTGTACGAGGGGATAGATTTATTTATTTATTTATTTATTTATTTAATCATATTTGTATACCGCCCTATCTCCCGAAGGACTCAGGGCGGTTCACAGGCATGGGGAACTCATCAAATTTTCAGATGACACCAAGCTGGCAGGAATAGCCAACACTCCAGAAGATAGGCTCAAGTTACAGAAGGATCTTGACAGACTTAAACATTAGGTGCTATCTAACAAAATGAAATTCAACAGTGAAAAAAGTAAGGTTACTTTTTAAAAAGTAAGGTTACATTTAGGCAAAAAAGCCAAAATGCACAGGTACCGTATATGTGGTACCCTGCTCAATAATAGTAACTGTGAGAGGGATCTTGGAGTCCTAGTGGACAACCATTTAGATATGAGCCAGCAGTGTGCAGCAGCTGGCAAAAAAGCCCACATAGTTCTGGGCTGCATAAACAGAGGGATAGAATCAAGATCACGTGAAGTGTTAATACCACTCTATAATGCCTTGGTAAGGCCACACTTGGAATATTGCATTCAGTTTTGGTCGCCACGATGTAAAAAAGATGCTGAGACTCTAGAAAGAGTGCAGAGAAGAGCAACAAAGATGTTTAGAGGACTTGAGGCTAAAACATACGTAGAACGGTTGCAGGAACTGGGTATGTCTAGTTTAATAAAAAGAAGGACTAGGGGAGACATGATAGCAGTGTTCCAATATCTCAGGGGTTGCCACAAAGAAGAGGGAGTCAGGCTGTTCTCCAAAGCACCTGAGGGTAGAACAAGAAGCAACGGGTGGAAACTGATCAAGGAAAGAAGCAACTTAGAACTAAGGAGAAATTTCCTGACAGTTAGAACAATTAATAATTGGAACAACTTGCCTGCAGAAGTTGTAACTGCCCCAACACTGGAAATTTTTAAGACAATGTTGGATAACCATCTGTCTGAGATGGTGTAGGGTTTCCTGCCTGGGCAGGGGGTTGGACTAGAAGGCCTCCAAGGTCCCTTCCAACTCTGTTGTTATTATTATTATAATGTTTCTTCCAGACACGTGCCTACATTTTAAGGTTGATATTTTTAAAAGCGTATATATTTCCAGCAGGGCTAACAAAAAAAAACAGGTTTTCTAAAATAGGCATTTCATTGCTTTATTGAATGGAAATTTATCACAATACTTCAAATGTCATTCTGTGGCAAGGCTACTAAATACTAAATACAAAGATACTGGGCATAGCTGTAGCTTACTATCTATTATTTAACAAAATCATACAGGAAGTTATGGTCAACTATCAGTAGTACTCCTAAACTGAATAATATGGTCCTAATACATATTGAGAATTAATTTTTAACCTAGTGTGATTTTAGTTTGAAAATGTACCTATAATTTGTATTAACAAAAGGTTCAGTACAGTAATGTGTTATATTTATGAAAATTAGAAGGGAGTACTAAAAGCCTTTGGAAACATTACATATTCAATTCTTACAGTCCTTTTCTTTATACATAATTTATAGCAAAGCTGGGCATTGATACGTTTGGAAAAATCCATTTGTAAATATCCAGCAAATTATCCATTGGAGTTTATTGTGCCACGGTGATCTAATTTATAGATTTTATAAATGCCATGGTTTCCTAATTTAATCAACATATTAAGTCTGTGTTTTGAAACACTGAAGTATTTTGAGAAAACATTGCCTTCAAAGTAAAATGAAGTCTTGTGATGTTTAATAATTATATTATAATATTTTCTTTCACTCTTTAATGGAAATGTATTTTTCAGAGCAAGGGTAAATGCTTTTATGTCACTTTAGAATGGATTCTGGTATTTTGTTTTGGGATATTTTGATTTACCAAACATCATATAACTTCTGAAAGCTTATTTTATTCCATCTATTATATTTTCTTCCTAATGCTAAGGTTCCATATGGAAACAGTTTAAATCTATAAATTGCATCTATCTATCTATCTATCTATCTATCTATCTATCTATCTATCTATCTATCTATCTATCTATCTATCTAACTATCATCGTTGGCTGTAAACCGCCCTGAGTCCTTTGGGAGAAGGGCGGTATAGAAATTGAAATAATAAATAAAATAAATAAATAAATCGTTCTAATATTTAAAAGCCACCGTGTGTACACACAGTTTGTATACATACAAACATATACATACATACATGCACACACATATGTATACATACATATACATATATATCAAATATGTTCCTTGAGTAAATACCTAAGCAGAATAACTAAAAACAAATTGCATGAGTCTTACAACACTTTTATATAGATACAAATATAGGTAACAATTAAATAGCAGTGCTTTACATTTGAATGATGAAATGTCCATTGTGGTATAAGTAACAAGAATGGGGTGATCTTGAGTCTGACTTCTTGACAATGAGGGTGGGGTTGCGAGGGGGGGATGTTACTTTCTTTGAAGAAATTGAGACTACATGCTATAATGTCATTTAGCGTTTTCAAAAATCGATCCTTTCTCTTTAAACTATTCGAAGAATCAGTGCAAATACTGGAGCAATGAAATAATATGTTATTCTCGCAACCCACCAATTAAATGGCCTATTATATTCTGCATTAGCCAGCAGTCTAAATATTCACCAAGAGCAGCTGGCCACATAGTGCCTTACCGCAATCTAGCCTTGAAATTAAAAAGGCATGGATATTGTGCAGAAAGTATGAAACTGTCAGAAATAGCTCTAGGAGCTCCAATGGTCAGGGCCTTTTGGTCAGGAGTAGCCTTAGCTACAGCAGCCAGCAAGGCTGTAAAGAAGCTGAATGAGCAGGAGAGACATCATCACTCTGCAGTGGAACTGTCTGTTGTCTCTCTAGATGAAAGCCTTTCAGAGCATCATTGTTTCAGTCCTGCCCTGTCATTAGTTTGTTTGACAGGATTTGCTGTGACACACTGCTTCAGTCCAATAATAGGTCTCTCCTACTATTTAAATCACAGTGTTCCCAACTTGTAATTGGCGGGCAATAAGCACCTGTAGTGTAGTTCACACTCTGCTTTAATTTTATCTAGCAGTCTGTGGAGAACAGATGATGCTTCCTACCAAGGGGCTAAGGGGAAAAAAGGGAAAAAAAGAACCCTTCTGGTTAGTTTGTGCTTGTCAGAGCTTCCAAAGGCAAACATTCGACCTAAAATATGTACTTTCTATGGATTTCTCTCTTTCACACAGTGAGGTTCTGTGAATTAGCCCTAAAATGTAATTGCGTGAACATTGGTCAAGTGACAGTTTTAATTCAGTTTAATCCAAAGAAATAATTGTTGAAGTTGGCTATAAATTTGCTTGTGTAAAAGAATTGGAGCAGGTCACCTCTTAAAAAGCTGGAATTGCAGGTAAGTGAAAGCCTAGTAAATGCATAAATGCATTTGTCTAGTTTGTGTTTTTTACTTCTCTTATCATTCTTGACACATGCTATGCTGCGTCGTTGTTGAACTAGAAATCTAAATAAGAGGAATACATTATTTCGCAGAATCAGAGACAGAAATAGGTAAGAACCCCTCAAATTAAGTTTGACTTTTGGTGGCAACATAGACACAACCTTGTTGATTTCTTGGCAGTAGTACACAAATACTTTCCCAACTATTTTATTCCCAATAAAATTTAATAATTGAATTTACTAAGTATTTGGTTTTTCCCTTTCATTCCTACACCTCCCTCCCCAGATTGAGAAACCTGAATACATTAAACACCCAGATTCTGTGGATGAATTTGAGAAAGTGAAAAATAGGGACACACTAGATTCAAAGGAAAAAAAGGTACTTCAGATTACTTATAGGCATGAACATGGCTCCTTTCTCCGGTTTCTTAAACCAGGGAAATATTTTCCTAGGATCACATGGCCACTGTGTAGGAAAAGATGCCTTAAGGAATTGCAGACAGGTGCCACATTTGCATTCTCATGTCCCCTGAAGCATCTTTTTGCCTTCAAACCCAAAGCTCTGCACTGCCATAAGAAACTGGGAAAAGATAGTACTGTATTGCAATAATGGGCAATTTTAAATAGAATGGATACAATGTTCTCAGACCCCTTTATTTCTAGATAAAATAGATATTTGCAGATGAAAAATATACATTCTGTTGTGATTACCCTGTTTCCCCCAAAATAAGACACCCCCTGATAATAAGCTCAATTGGGCTTTTGATCGCATGGCAATAAGGCCAAGCGCTTATTTCAGGGTTCAAAAAAAAATTAGAGTAAGAACACTTGGACATGAAATAATCATAAAAGAAAGTTCTTCCTTCTGATTAACTGGAGTGATATGAGTTTTGATTCATTATTTACTATTATTTGCCAGGCCAGGATTGACAGATCTTAAAAAAGATCTTCTCCAAGATGATCTATCCCCAGTAGGCCTTTCAAGCCTTCTAGCAGTGCACCTGGTGCCACTATATAATCCAATCCTTTCCCTAAGAGTTCTAATCGTTCTCTTCTTCTCTTTCTTTTCATCTTTCTTTTTCTTTATATCTTTTTATTAAAAGTTTTACAAAGAGCATAAATGACAAACTAATAAGGAGTAAAAGCAGTAAAGAAAGGAAAAAGAAAGGGAAAAAAGGAAAAATGAAGAAAGAATAAAAAGAAAGAAAAAGTTTTGATTTCCTCTAAAGCAAATATAAATACAATTACAAAATTATCTCTTACTCAATGAGTACAGAAAACGGACTTCCGGTTTGGCACCGTAGGTGATGGCGGTGATCTTTACGATCACCAACCTCTGGATTATGTGGAATCGCTAGGACAGCTTAAATCTGCTGTCCAGCGGTTCGGAAAACCCCTTCTTCGGGAGAAGGAGAAGGTGGTGAGCTGAGGGCAGAGGTTGAATTTCCCTAAAGCCCCTGAGAAAAAAGGGGTTTGAAGGGTTAAGTTCCCTCCAGTAACCCGAAGTGCTCCAGATCCGAGGATTCTTCTGCTTTGGCGGAACCAATCACCACGACCAAACGCCGAGATTTATTTTGGACAATAAAGGATTATACCGGACAGAACGAAAGTGGGAGAACTTTATGCAAGTAGCCAAGCCGATTCCCCGATACTTTGTAACAAGCTTGAAAACAGTAAAAAAATGGAGGCGAATTGTTAACAAGTTAACGAGTGGAAAGCGAAAGCGATACTTTCAGCGTTCCGTCTGCAGTTGGTAATTTGCATGTTACTTGCTGCTTTTACTCTTTAACTCTTTGCTGCCTGCTGATAGAATCTAGGGGAGATTTTTAAATACTGCTTTAAAAGACTGTGTTTTTTAGAGGTTAAGAAGATTTAAAGTGAATATTAAGTTGGAAATAAATAAATATATAATTTTATAGAAGATGGCAGCCAAACAATTAAAGTCTACTGTAACAAAGAGCTCTGGAACTTTATCAGCTGGTGCCTCTCCAGCTCATACAGCAGAGACTAGAACATTGAATTTAGAGGCGTTACAAGAGAACTTAAAAGGCTTTATAGAAGAAAAATTTAAAGTAATAACTGATGAGATGTCTGAAATGAAAGAGCAGATATCAGAAATTCAAGTGGGAAATAAAGAAGTTAAAGAAGGATTTGTAATGGCAGTACTAAGTTTGGCAACGAATGTGATTTTATTGGAGGAGGAGGTTGAAGAAATTAAGCAACATAATTTAAAATTAGAAAATAAAATGGATGAATTTCAAAGTAAAATGGAAAAAACAGAGGATGAAATAGTTTTGATACAATATAGAAATATGGAATTTGCTCTTAGAATTCGAGGTTTGAAAGAAAATAAGGAAGAGAATTTAAGGAAATTTTTCTGAAGTATTTGCTGAGATATTAGCAGCTCGTCCAGCAGATGTGGCTTATCAAATTGATAAAATATATCGTGTGAATTCTTGGATAGCAAGGCAAAAAAGTTGCCAAGGGATGTTGTTATTTATTTTACAAACAGAACAGTGAGAAATCAGATTTTGCAAGCTTCATATAAGGGGAGAAGATTCAGATTGCTGGTCAAGATATTTTGATATTAAAGGAAATTCCACCAAAATGTTAAGGGCTAGGAAGGAATTTGCCTTCCTGGTGAATGAACTTAAAAACATCAGATTGAATATAGATGGGATATTCCAACTGGTATAATAGTATATTATGCAGGAAAGTATATCGTTTCAATACGGTTGGAAAAGCAAGAGAATTTTATGTTGAGGTATTAAAGTTGGAAGTCTTCCCCATTGGAAGCTAGAGGAAGGAGGCTGAAGTGAAGGAAAGAGAAGTGAAGCAGGTACAAGAACAGATTGTGATGGAAGAAGATTTATTACAAGTGTTGGAAATACCTACGACGGGTTTAGATTCAAAAGAACAAAGGTTGACAAGAGCTGCTGCTAAACGCAAGGAACAAGAGATGAAGGCACAACAACAACTGGCAACTACTACAACGGAAACAGTGGGAGGAGCAAGGCCTAAAGTAAAATGTGATCTGCGGCTGGTGTTCCAAAAGTTTCCTATCTTGGAATGTTAATGGCCTGAACTCACCGTAGAAGAGAAGGAAAGTATTTCATTATTTGAAACAATTTAAAAATGACATTACCTGTTTACAAGAAACACATATTAGATCTTGCTAAATGTTGGAGATGCGATTGTGAAGATGCTACTTATTACCATATATGGTGGACTTGTAAAAAAGTTAAAGCATTTTGGATTAAAGTATGGTGGATCATGCAGAATATTTTGAAAAAGAAGATTAAGTTTACTCCGCAGTTCTTTCTACTAGGAATAATTATGGACTACACAGCTATAGAGACTAAATTGATTTTGAACTTAATAACAGTTGCAAGACTTTTGATTGCTCAGTATTGGAAGAAAGAAGAATTACCTACAATCGAAGAATGGACACTCAAAGTATCAAATCTGGCAGAGATGACAAAAATCTCCGCTTACTTGAAAGACTATACACTAGAAAAATATATTCTAGAATGGAAAATGTGGATTGATTATATTTAAAATAAGTATTAGATAAAAAAAAATATTGAATAGCATATGAGTAAATTTAGGAAATATTTTGTATTAGATATATTTTTGAAGGAGAGGGGAATTGAGAGTGTGACTAAGTGTGGTGTGACTAGAGATTATAATTTAGGAATTATTTTGGATTATGATTGTTAGTTTTGATACCCTGCATTTTGTTCTGGGAAGTCGGGATGGGGGTGGGGGTAAGGGGAGGGAACTGGGGGTTGGTAGAGATGGAGTGATGGTTAATGTACAGGGATTATTGAAGAAATATAATTAATGTAGGATCGGGTCTGCATAGTTACCATTTTAGAACGGTGAGGAGGGAGAAAAGAGAGAGTAGGAGGTAGGAAAGAGGAGAAGAGGAAGGAAGAGGGATAGTAGAGGGAGAAGGAAGGTGTAGGGTGGAGGGAGGAGCGGATGTAGATAAGAGAAGGAGAGGAAGGTTTGGAAAGTAAAAGAAGGTAGAAGAGGGAAGAGTGTTAAAAAGGGGGGTGGTGACTGGGCAAGCCCGACTAATTGTATACAACTGTACATTGGATGAATTATTTGATATGATTGTAAAAATAAAACTTTTTATGAAAAAAAAAATGAGTACAGAAAAGTTCATCCTTTTTAATTATCACCAAAACCACAAATCATAAATTCATTTTTCTATTTTATGCAACAAGTCTACAAAGGCTTTCCAGTCAAACTTAAATGTGGTTTTTTAATCTAATCACAGAAGTTAATTCAGTCACCTCTGCAAGTTCCATCTTCTCCACCAACCTTTCCTTTTTCTTAGAAAGGATTATTGAGTCTGTCATCTGCACTTCTATAACTGTCTGGTTCGGTTCTGCAACCCAACAAGACAAACAGAGACTTCAAAGGATAATTAGAACTGCAGAAAAAACAATTGCTACCAACCTGCCTTCCATTGAGGACCTGTATACTGCACGAGTCAAAAAGAGGGCTGTGAAAATATTAACAGACCCCTCGCATCCTGGACATAAACTGTTTCAACTCCTACCCTCAAAACGATGCTATAGAGCACTGCACACCAGAACATCTAGACACAAGAACAGTTTTTTCCGAAAGCCATCACTCTGCTAAACAAATAATTCCCTCAACACTGTCAAACTAGTTACTAAGTCTGCACTACTACAATCTTCTCATCGCTCCCATCACCCATCTCCTCCCACTTATGACTGTATGATTGTAACTTTGTTGCTTGTATCCTTACAATTTATATTGATATTGTTTCCTGATCGCTTATTTGTACCCTATGACTATCATTAAGTGTTGTACCTTATGATTCTTGATGAACGTATCTTTTCTTTTATGTACACTGAGAACATATGCACCAAGACAAATTCCTCATGTGTCCAATCACACTTGGCCAATAAAAAAAAACTATTCTATTCTATTCTAAAAATTCATACCTTCCCACTTTTGAGCATATAATAGTCTTGTTGCAATTATCATATATAAAACAAAGTCTCATGGCTTTTTTTGCTATCCAATAGCCCCAAAAGAAAAGTCTCTAGTTTCAGTTGTACTTTAACTTTTAAAATCTTCTGAATTAATGTACCTTTCTTTTCATCTTTCATGATGGACTACCCAAGGGAGTTGGGTCTGGGCTGGGCACAATATGTCTAACTATGATACTTTCAACTTGGTCATTTATGTCTCACATGAGAACTTTGAATTGATTTATTTTATGATCCATTTGTTTGTTTTCTTTGAAGAACTAGAATTTGCTGGAAGATGGAAGAACCTCAAGGGATGATTAAAATGACTTTAATAATCCTAATATGGTAATGTCCACTTAGATTCTTATTGTTTTGTATTGTTAGCAATTATGAGTTAGGGACATGGGGGCTCAGTGGCTAAGATGCTGAGCTTTTCGATCGAAAGGTCGGCAGTTTAGCAGTTCGAATCCCTAGTGCCACATAACAGGGTGAGCTCCCGTTATTTGTCCCAGGTTCTGCCAACCTAGCAGTTCGAAAGCACATAAAAAGTGCAAGTAGAAAAAATAGGGACCACCTTTGGTGGGAAGTTACCAGCGTTCCGTGTGCCTTCGCATTTAATCATGCCAGCCACATGACCACGGAGACGTCTTCGGACAACACTGACTTTGAAATGGAGATGAGCACCGCCCCCTAGAGTTGGGAACGACTAGCACATATGTGCGAGGGGGAACCTTTACCTTTCACTTTTTATGAGTTAGTTGCTACCCATTATTTAATATCATGATGCTATTAAGACTTTCTTAAACAATTATTTTATTAGAAAGGAGCTAGCCATAGTGCATATTTTAGGTACAGATTTATATAGGGTGAAAGTTGTCAAGGATTTTCATTCTCTAAAAATAAAAATGCTTCACAGGCAAGTGATATTCTCATACTGTGAAACTTCAATTTTTCGGGTCTAAGCTTCTGCCTATACAGTTGAATATTTCTTTCCACCCTGGGATTCCCACTTTCCTACTCATCCTCTACTTATCTTTTAAATTAATTGAATCTTAACTTTTTTTAAAAAAAACAAGGATGCTTCAACTCAGCATGGAAGTGAAATCAGATTTGTGAATAATAGCAATTTGCTGGGAGTAGATTTAATAAAATAACATCTGAAGCACAATATGTGTAATCAGATTCAGACCAGGAATTATCATTTAAATTTTAAATTAGTATGTCATCAGTGAGAACAGTTCAGTTGGTTATCCCACTTGGTTTTTGAAATATTTTGAAAGGTTTTAAAAAAAATAGTTGCCTTTTACTGAGTTGATTTTCATGCAGTGCTAACCTGTTTTAGTACTTCATGCACAGGTTGGAATAAGACTTGACCAGAGCCTTAAATTAATAAATTTCTTATTTTTTCCTGTTGCTTTCATACATAGCTGAGAAAACATTTTTGGGGAAAAAAAGTTTGATATTCTTTCCAAGGGATTGGCTTTTTCTTATAGAGAAACTAAGAATACATTTAAAAGAAACTGGTCACATTTAAACATGCCAAATTCTCAAATCATGCATTGTTCAGTTGGTTTACAGTAATAGAATTGGAAGGGACCTAGAAGGCCATGTAGTCCAACCCCCTGCTCACACCGGAGACCTGTACTAGGGATTTGAACCGCCAAACTGCCAATCTTTCTGATCAACAAGCTCAGTGTCTTAGCCACTGAGCCACCTAGTCAGGCAGGAGGTAAATAAACCTAGTCAGTTTATTTAACTCCTCTGGTTTTAACTTAATCTCAGATTCATAGGTAGCAACAAGTTAACTTCCATGAGATGCCAGTTTTTCTTTAGGCCCCTGAGAGAAAGAAAGAGCAACGGACTATAGTCACTTACGTTTTGTCCACATGATCCTTTTTAAAAACTACTAACTTTCTCCCTCCTCAATTAAATATTATTCTGGCTTTAGATTGAATTGCTGTATTGCTGTATAGCAGTGATGGCTAATCTTTTCCGGACCGAGTGCCCAAAGCGCACACGCCCAATCCCCCCAAAATGCAATGTGTGTGCAGCCCCGCGCATGCACGTGCAGCCCCTCACATGCAGCCCACTCCCATGCATCCTCATATGGTTCCCCCACATGTTCCCCGCCTCCTGTGCATGCACAGCAGAAACTCGAAGACCAGCTGGCTGGCAGGAGGCGTGCACGCATGCGCAGAGGAGCTGAACTGGGGTGATGGCTCATGTGCCATCAGAGGGGACGCTGCGTGCCATAGGGTGATAGCACACATGCCATAGTTCGCCATCACGGCTATATAGCATTCATCCCAACAAAAATATTTCTTCATCTCTTAAGAACCACTTATTAGCAATGTCGGCTGGCGGCGCCCAGGGGAAGAGCCTTCTCTGTGGGGGCTCCTACTCTCTGGAACGAATTTCCCCCTGGCTTGTGCCAATTGCCTGACCTTCGGACCTTTCGCCGCAAGCTGAAGACGTATTTATTTACTCGCACGGGGTTGGCTTAAATTTTAAATTCTAAATTTTAATTTTTTGGATGTATTTTAATGGGTTTTAAATTTTTAATATGTTTTAAATTTTTGCCCAATTTTATAATAAGTTTTTTAACTGTTTATTTTAAATTGTATTTGTTACTGTTTTTATTTCTGGCTGTACACCGCCCTGAGTCCTTCGGGAGAAGGGCGGTATAAAAATCTAATAAATAATAATAATTATAATAATTAAGCATCAGTGTAAATAAATTTTTGTATGAAAGAATTTGTCCAGAAAAAAAAATGGAAAAGCTTGAAAATAAAGATTTAGTAAACATCTTACTTGATTGTATCTTACTAGGATATGAAGTTACAAACATACATGAGTTCCCTGTCCCTCCTAGTTTCCTTTTCACACAGCTAGAAGTGTATTTAATTTCTTTAAGTATTTCTCAATTGTGTTACCTATATAAAGAGTATTTGGTGCTCTTTGAGGTTGGTTGTTTTCTTGCAGACATTACTGTGTTTCCCTGAAAATAAGACCCTGTCTTATATTTTTTTGACCCCCGAAATAGCGCTTGGCCTTATTTTCAGGGAAGTCTTATTATTTTGGGGCACATGGTGCAAGACGGGGATCCTCTTGCTGTCATACCTGATTTCCAGCTCTGTCTCCCTAACCCTAGCCAGGGGAAATGGCGGGGACCAGCTGTGCATACGGTTAAATATTTTCAGGGAGGTCTTATTTTCGGGGGAGGTCTTATTTTCGGGGAAACACAGTAATTACCCAAACTAGGTAACATTCAACCCTGATCTACAAATATTCTCCTTTATTGTTACGTAGATGTTCATCACTGCCATTCATTTGGTTCATCACTAGAGATTGTTGAGTACTTGTGAGGAAGAGTTAACTCTGAAAAAATAGGCATTATTTTTTGATGATATTAAGTCCTATCTATTTCCCTTTCTTAGGAAAGGATTTATGACCCATCCTGTCCTTACCCACATCTTCCTTTTTAACCTTACATTTGAGGTTAGAAGTACTGTATATTTCTATATGAAAATAGATGGTTATAAGAAATTGATTTTCTTCTTATGATATCCTTATTTAAAGCCATCTTTTAGCTGATGTTCAACCAATGGTTGGGTTCTCATTTGGTGCTTGTTTTGTTTTGTTTGAGTGCCTTCAAGTCTGTTTTTGACGCCTGGCAACTGCCTGGGCAAATTCCTGCGGTTTTTCTGGTACAATTTTTAGAAGTGGTTTGTCATTGCCTCCTTTCTAGGGCTGAGAGAGAGGGACTGGTCCAAGATCCACCCAGTTGGCTTCTTGCCTAGAACGCATGATCTCCTGGTTTCTAGCCTGGCGTCTTAGCCACTACACCAAACTGACTTTCTTATCCAATGTGGGAATATTATTTTCTGCATACTTTTATTTAGCATACTTTATATCTTTTCTTTCTTCCATCGAAAGATGTGAAGTGCCATGTGTTCAGTTCCCAGATGTCTCCTATTCAGACATTGCCAAATCTATACCTGTTTAGCTGCATTATATCATATCCCTCAGATCATGCCCTGGGAATATATTATTTGGTTAGCTGATGTCGGTTACAGGAGCACAGTAAATATTTTAAATGAATAGATTTGTGTTTGCATGTTTGGTCTTCACTGAATTTGGTGCTTATCACTCCCACTAGTGTACATTGCTTAACCTTGTTTCCAATGCTATTACTGTGTTTCATATATAGTTTGAATTACTGGTTGGCAGAATATGTGCGATTCCCTATATTACATTCCCACACATGAACCTTATATTATAATTGAAACTGCAAAATGACATTTCTGTATCAGCAATTGCTCAGCACCATCTTGCCAGGACAGCCAGAGGCAGGAATTTGAAATACAATTTCTGAAGTGTGTCATCTGTAGAAATTTACTTTGGAGCAAAAATCTATACTTGCTATTATTCTCCTGTGATATGTTCTCTTCTTTAACAGTTTAACAGGGAATCAACTTCTGCTATGAAGTCTACAAAATATAATCTCTTATGGATCTTTAAAGACAAACAGATCAATTGTAGGCTAAACTTTTGTAATCCAGAATCATAAAGTCTTATTCCATAATAAATATGTTATCTTTAATAATGAGACTTTTTTTTGTTTTAAATTGTTTTCTTTCTTTCTTTTCTTCTGTATGTACTGATAAAAGTCTTCAAATATCAGCAAGAAGTCAAGAGATACTTGGGAAGAAAAAACAAGCTTATGAATGATAGTATATTTTAATATATCGGAGTTGGTAAACTCCCCTTTGTATAATCTTCTGTCTCTTAATTCCATTTAAATGTGAATTACAGCTTATTACCATTAAAAGCAAGAGGAGGAAGCAGAGCTTCAATTTGTCTTCTTTTAAACTAATAAGGCACTGCACACAAAATCTGTGTACTGTCTAACTTATTTAGAGACTGAGCAGAGATAATATTTGGATGGGAGACTTCCAAGGATAAAGGCTAGACTGGGAAGTTTTTAAAAAAATCTGGAAGAAGCAATGGTAAATTTCTAAAAAAGAAATCATTATACAACTGTATCAATGAAACCACCAGGAATTTATCTCAGCTTGAAAGAGACTTGATTCTACTCTCCATGTGCTTAGGATACGGGCTGGTTTTCTGCTCATTTTATTTTTCTCTGTAAGGTTGCAAATATTATTCTTGAGATGTTCATTTCATTATTATTTATGGCTTGTCAAGAGTAATGTTATTATTGTTGATTACTTACAATAGGTTATTTCATCAAACTGTTTTCAGAATGCTTGAGGAAAAAAAAACCCAAGAGGTGAAATTTCATAATTAATGTACCCACATGATTTGTAGTGTTGTGTGATTGATTTTTTTTTCACTCTGCAGAAAGAAATAAACACTTGAATTCCTCTTGTTTGGTTTCTAATGGCCTTGTTGTCAAAATAATAACCTTTTCCCCCCTTAAGCCTAACCTTTGTAGGCTTCAGAAAATTATCTGCAAGAACAGGCTAATTTTATTGAATTTGGGGGCATGGTATAAACTACACCATTATTATTGAATATATGCTAATCACGGAACTATACCAGAATTTTGTTATCTGCAGGATATATGTGATTTTTTTTACCCCTCAGAGGTTCATATTATGGTTCTAGATTGAAATATTTGAAATGTGTAATGGATATGACCCTAAACTTGGGTTCACATACACACAAAGAGTGCTTAGATGTGTATATAAAGAGCCGTGGTGGCGCATTGGATAGAATGCACTATTACATGCTATTTCTGCTGATCACCGGCTGCCAGCAGTCTGGCAGATCGAATCTCACCAGGCTCAAGGTTGACTTAGCCTTCCATCCTTCTGAGGTGGGTAAAATGAGGACCCAGATTGTTGGGAGCAGTAGGCTGACTCTGTAAACTGCTTAAAGAGGGCTGTAAAGCACTGTGAAGCGGTATATGAGTCTAAGTGCTATTGCTATTGCTATATTTATTGAAAAAAATATGAATATTGAGTTAGCTGATCAATAATAAAATAATAAATTGAGGAACCGGAAAACATTGCAGAAGAAGGCACTTCTTTATTGTGGCCAGTAAAACTACATTCTCCATTTTATAACAATGGATTACATATATTATCATCTCTAATGAAATTAATAGGCATGTGTGTACCTAGCCTTAGATTCAAATAATCCTTTGAGATTACTAATCCTTTATTCATGCACTGCAGTATGTTAGTATCACTTCCTTTTATTCTGAGTTAGGTTTTGATTTGTAGGTTATAATCTGAAATTAATAATGGGATACTTAATACTTTCCAAAATCAAGATTCAGCCTTTTAAAGTTTTCTCAGTCATCACTGATGAATCACTGGAACGCTTGACAGTGAAATGGGAGACAAATCCTTGAATCACTGTCATGCCCCAGCATATAACTTTAAATACTGTTGTTGCTCTCTAGCAACATCTAGTGCAGAGGTGGGTTTCAGCAGGTTCTGACCAGTTCTGGAGAACTGGTAGTGGAAATTTTGAGTAGTTCGGAGAACTGGTAGTAAAAATTCTGACTGGCCCCGTCCCCATCTATTCTCTGTCTCCCGAGTCCCAGCTGATTGGGAGGAAATGGGGATTTTGCAGTAACCTTCCCCTGGATTGGGGAGGGAATGGAGATTTTACAGTATCCTTCCCCAGGAGCTGGGAGGGAATGGAGATTTTACAGTATCCTTCCCCTGCCATGCCCACCGAGCCATGCCCCACCCTCCAAGCCACACCCACAGAACCAGTAGTAAAAAAAATTGAAACCCACCACTGATCTAGTGGCTGGAGAGACAAATACTAGGTATATTGTTTGAAGCTGACCCCACCCCTTTACGCATCAGCCCACACTCTCAAAACAAGTGCACACGGGGAAGCCAGACTCCATTTCCTTTAGCATTTGGAGAAGGCAGAAGCACAAAGAAGACTCCCATCTTAATCTGTGGCACATGGTCATCCAAGGACAAACCCACATCCCACACACAGAGCATCGCCAGTGAGATTTAAATCATTTGTATTTATTAATTGTTATGTTCAGCAGTAACTTAATACTGTCTATCTTGTATTTGGTTCTCATTGTATGTATCTCTATTTTCCCCAGTTTCACTATATCCTGTTCTTTCAATAAAGCATTCAGATCTACTGTTTTATTGGAGGATAGGTGGGTTTAGCTGCATGTCGAGCTGCACACAAACTAACATGTAGTGAGGACAGAACAATCATCATGGGCTTTTATAATTTATCTTCAATAAAAGGACAAAGAAAGAAGGATTTTGAAGTCAACATTTTTTAAAATATTCCCTTATTTAAGATAGGGCTTGCAAATGCAGTCTAGTAAATTTTAAGGAACTCTAGACATTTTGAAGTCCTATTCTCATTACTTTCTCTTGCTATGGAATCCTATTTATCATTGCTCTATGGTTTTTAAAATCCATTTTCTATAAATCCATATTTAGTTACAGTAAGCTTTTAATGTCTATGAAGATTATCAACCATCCAGGTCATGGTTGTCCCAAAGGTGCTTTTTTCAAAAGGCAATTGGACTTTCTGGTTTTTCTTTAAAGATGTTTTGCTTCTCATCCAAGAAGCTACTTCAGCTTAGCCAAGAAGCTTTTCCATCAAAGGAAAGAAAATATCAGAAAGACAAGTGAGAAATTTCCTAGAATGGAGAAGTTTGGCAGAGTTTCTCTTCCCTGTACTTTGCTTTTGGAAAGCATCATCTCACTCTTTCCCTTGCTAGAAATACTATTATATTTATTTATTTCACTGTAATCTAAATACCCCCTGCAAAGCATCACCAAGTTCCTTTACTTGAACTTTAAGCAAACTGTATCCTTTATTTATTTATTTAGTTGCCTAAATAAATTTGCTGTCCCACATTCAGAATTGAAGGACAGTTTTAAAAATAAACTCCATTTCTTAAAGTACTAACATAGGGATTACAAAGGCCATAACAATCAAAAAGTATTATTCTTCCTATTTTCTGAGAGGTTTCAGAGACCTCTTTGAAGCAAAAGTCTGCATCTAAGACCCTATTCAATGTTTTTTTTCTGTGACTTAAGCATCCTTCAGTTTTAAAGCCATCCTAGCCAAATGCATTTTTATCAATCCTTGCAGTGCAACCTATCTCATGTTTCCAGTGCATCATCCAGATAGTTCACACCAAATCCCAAAAAGTAATACCTCCTATCAGCACTTTTTGTTTAAAGAGTCATAACTGATTCTTCTTCTATCTGTAAGCGTTCCAGAACGACCCAACTCCAATTAAAAACCCCGAGACAAGCTTCATCTCAAAATCTTCATTTATTGAAATAGGTGTACTGGCACATCTGAGAAAACCCAAATCTGAGATCAAAACCCCCTGCACCCATCAGTCCATCACATGGCCCAATCACTTGAGACACCTCTGCAACCACTCCTCCTCCAGATTCAGGAGCACCATGACCTTGACCGAAAAGAAGAATGCTATTATGTCTAACAAAAATCACTCTATCAAATCCTCCCTCCTACTTTTCCAAGCGCAAGAAGGTGGCTGCGTGGAAGCTTCCGAGGTTAATATGGCTTCCAAAGCTGACACTACCTTCCTGATCCTTTTCTTGCACCAGAAGGATAGGTGAGAGCCACTTATAGTTCCCGGAGTTTTGACTTTTCTCTTTATATCGTTAGTAGTTGTCACTATTTGTAGTAGTATAATTTGTCTCACTTGATAAGTCTTAGAATTTGTTCTCACACATCCCTGATCCTTCTCCCTAACAGGTAGAATGCTTAATGATCTGATAGGTCTAATAAAGCACATGTTCAGGAGCTATTTGTAATATTGAAGTGACTTTTATGTAACTCAGCACTTTGCAGAATTCAGTTTAGGGATCAGTTCTTTGGATCCAGAGCAAGATGGGTTCTTCAGAGCAAGCATGGATGTACATGCCTCCTTTAAAAAGTTGTTTCTTTTGCTAGGGTTGCACAGCAGTCATATAAATCCTAGAAAAGTGCATGTTTCACTTAAGCAGATTCCACCAGGACTCAACAGGATGCTTCAGAGTGCGTTAGTGTTAATTCAGTGCATCTCCTTTGTCCTGGAGGGATATCCTGTGCTGTTTATTGTGCAAGAGAACTCAGATCCTGTAATTTGTCTACCCTCTTTGTCACTACATAAAATGAACATCTCAATAAGAGAAAGATGCTCTCTCTGTTATGTAGGCACACACCATTTTTTTCCCTTGCCTAGATATAAAAACTTTGTTTCTAAAACGAAGCAGGAATGGAAAGGGAAAAACTGATTGCTGAATGGAGGCTGATAAAAGAGAGGATTAACTTTCAGATTATATGTTGGCATTTCTAGGGACAAAGGAAGTGAGTGTCTCTATTTCAAGAAAAAAAATCCTATTTCTGTAGAATTAGGCAAATACATTTGAACCATGAACTGATATGTTTGGTTGATCTTTTTTGTTTCTATGTGTTATGCTGAAGTCTCATTGTCTTTCTTTCTGTTTATAAGCTCAGTAAATATATTTTATGTCAGCCTTTTTTCATAGTTTCATAGCATATTCCAGAATATCCAGCAATTTATTTTCCTACTCAGAATCTTGTAATAATACTAATGATTCTTGAAAATCCCTTGTCCCTTTACTGGGACTGTGAAGTGAGGAAATCCTTTTTATAGTAGACCAGTATCTTGTCTATATTTGGAGTATCACGCTATCTTTAACATTTAACTTTAACATTAAATGTTAAATTTGTACCCTATGACTATCATTAAGTGTTGCAAGTGTTGTATCTTGATGAAGGTATATTTTCTTTTATGTACACAGAGAGCATATGCACCAAGACAAATTCCTTGTGTGTCCAATCACACTTGGCCAATAAAAAAATATTCTATTCTTCTGAATTTTATTCTTTTAAGAAATTTTTTTTCACTCTTAAATGTTTCATATTGTAATATTTCAAGTTAAATGGGCATTGTAACAGCTATATTTTACTTATCTTTTGTGAGATTGATCTCTCCCAATATAGGGGGAGAAATGTTGATTCCACTCCTCTATTCTTCATGGCCAAGAGAAGGTCCTGTAGAAACGATTGGATTTGTGAGAGCTCCAACTCTCTAGTAGCCATGGAGGACATGAGGAGAATATTAATGGAAGAACCTCCTGAAAGGTAGTTGGTAGAGTGAACTATCAAGCAGTGGTGGGTTGCTACCAGTCCGCCCCGGTTTATGCAAACCGGTAGCGGTAGCAACGAGAGGCTCTGCCCACCTGCCCGAACATCATCAAATACACTCTGCACATGCATGAGCGAACCGGTAGCAAAGGTAAGTGAAATCCACCACTTCTATCAAGTCTCCAATCCAAACGAGAATGTTTGGGAGTTTCAGTCTTCAGTTTTTTTTTGTTGTTTTTTTTAATTTACATTTATATCCCGCCCTTCTCCGAAGACTCAGGGCGGCTTACAGTGTATAAGGCAATAGTCTCATTCTATTTGTATATTTACAAAGTCAACTTATTGCCCCCCCAACAATCTGGGTCCTCATTTTACCTACCTTATAAAGGATGGAAGGCTGAGTCAACCTTGGGCCGGGCTTGAACCTGCAGTAATTGCAGGCTGCTGTGTTCTAATAACAGGCTTCTTACCAGCCTGAGCTACCACGGCTGTATGGGCTTCTTTAGGTTCTGTTACAAGTCAAAGACTGTTTCAGCCATTAGGTCCTCAACACTGCATTTGAATGCTTCAGGGCTGTTTCTGAGTACAGTTTACCCTTTAAAAAAATCAAACTTGCCTATCTAAATTTCATTTTATTTAAATATAAAATAAAATTGCCTTTTTCACATTTTTAATATAAAAGCATTTATATTTTATGGATTTGAGTATATAAGTAGCAATAAGTGCTTTTTTTCATTTAAAACATGCAAATATTTATTTGGAGCACATTTATCAAATTATATGTAGCAATCTAATTAATTCCTAAAATACTGTATAGTCTAGATCAGTTATAGAGAATTGTTTTGAGTGTCAGTATGATTCCTGGAGTAAATAAGAGAGAAGTTACACATTTAACAAGAAAGTTAAAAAAGAACCACAATGTTAGTGTTAAGTTTTTCATCTTTTCTGTAGAATGGAAAAGATGGATGCTTCAGAGCTGACAGTTAGAGCTACTGTATACAACAGAGCTGTCAGCCAAAGATGTATGTAAGCTAGGCAGAACTTTAAACATTTTTACTGAGCCAAACAGATGTAGGTCAGCCAGGGAGGAAGTTGGCTTAAACATCTGAGGAATAAACAAAATATGCCTAACAAAATCTTCAAAGCCATTGTTGAATGCATTAGTTGAACCAGTGGGACCTCTTGTCCTTCTGAGAAACTAATTTCTCAACTTTCTGGAGTTTCTTAGTGTGATAAAATTCTAAGAGTCTCTAGTGTGAGACTCTGGAAAGTAGAAGAAGAAAAAGGACTGCTGCTAAAGAGATTTTTTTAGCCCAGGGGAGGTTAGAATTATGAGAAAGAGACCCAGAGTACCCTACCTTAATAACTGAAAAGTATAACTAGAACAGAAGAATTGCTTTGACAGGCTTTTGAGATTTGTACAAAAGCAATAAAGATCTTTCCAGAATTCCAAGTAGTACTCGTTTTTTAAGTTTGCCAGTTTCATCATGTCCTGCTTCGGGTTTCAAGTACTGAACCCCAAAGTAGTTACACACAGTTGCTATAGTGGCTCATAGTTTACTCAAGGTCAAAAAGATAATCACAGTCAAAGCATGCAAATCAAAACAGAATCTCTGATCGGCTGGCCTGAATGATTTGCTTTTAAAAGAACCCTGCAGAAGAATAGTCCAAAAACAGTCCAAGGTTCTGAGAGCCATGTCTGAGTTGTCAGACAGTCAGAAGGTCAGATTTTCAAGGTTTCTTATGCAAGCAGGAGCCAGAAGTCAGACATTATTTCCAGCAAAGGGAACAGAGATCATGGCGGCCTCTTAAATCAAGCTGTAGCTAGTTGGTTCATCCCTGAAAATTTCAAATGTCCAAATATCAAAAGGACTATCAGCCTGTATTCTCCTGTGTGCCAAGGTGATTTTCTATGTAATTCAGCCACAGGTATAAAATTTACTGGTAAAAAAGAGGGACTTTCTTGGTAATTATAGAATGTCTTTCTTAAAGAAACTAATCAATTTTTAATATTAATATTATTTAGCATCACATTGTATTGTATTAAGCTTTTACCTATTTAAAAGCTTTATCTCCTACATTCTTACTAGGTTGGTTTTTTTTTAGATATCCATTGCAGTGAAATCTGACATGATGAAACTCAGCCCATACTTTAAGATACTTTATTTTAAGTATCTTAAAATAAATTCCAAGCTCTCGGAGGAGACTTAAGAATATTGTTCGCAGCCTTATTTTCTATATTTAAACATGGCATTTGAATATCCTCTATCCACAAGAAGTCAGATAGATTTGGTGAACCTTTTTTCACCTTTACCGTACGTGTTTCTGGTGCTTTCACATTTCCTGCTCACTTTGTTATTGAATGTTGAATCCTTCAGTCCACAGATTGATTTTGGTTTCAGGTATACCTACATTGAGATCCAGTTTGATGTAGTGATTAAGGCATCAGACTGGAAACCAGGAGACTGTGAGTTCTGGTCCCATCTTAGGCACAAAGCCGGTTGGGTGACCTCTCAGCCCTAGGAAGGAGACAGCGGCAAACGACTTCTGAAAAACCTTGCCAAGGAAACTGTTTATCTTTACATACCTCCAAGGATGGGACCAGATAGATTTAAGATTTCCAATAAGAATGCTGAATGTTACACTGAGTCCCATAAAACTGGCAATTGAAAAAAAAACAGGCATTCCCGCAAGTAACTTGTACACACATGCCTTCTGAAATAGCATTAATTCTGTATGTAGTTTTTGAGACTACAGATAGTCCTTGATTTACAACAATTCATTTAATGACTGTTCAAAGTTACATCGGCACTGAAAAAAATGACTTATGACCATTTTTCACAGTGACAACCTTTGTAGCATCCCCATGATCATGTGATCAAAATTCAGATGCTTGGCAACTGGTTCATACTTACGACAGTCGCAGTGTCCCGAGATCATGTGATCACCTCTTGCAACATTTGGACAAGCAAAGTTAAAGGGGAAGCCAGATTCACTTACCAACCGGGTTACTAACTTATCAATTGCAGTGATTCACTTAACAACTGTGGCAAAAAAAGTCGTAAAATGAGGTAAAATTCACTTAACAAATGTTTCACTTAAAAACAGAAATTTTGGGCTCATTTGTGGTCATAAGCCAAGGACTACTGTATTAACCTTGCCCTTTAATGAATTGATGTGGTCAGTTTGGTTATTGCAGTTCTATACATATCAGTTTCCTTAAACCTCTGACTCAGTCAGCTTTTGTAACAGTCCCACATAGAATCATCATCTAAAGTTCTGCAAATCTTCTTAACAGTGATGTTTTAAAATGCATCACAGGATATGTAGATATATCCATAATTCATTAAAGCAGCCTTGTTTTTGTTTTTGTTGTTTTTTTTTGGTTCAAGTTTCAGAAGATACTTTGAGCTTTCTCTGCAGGCAGGCATGTTCATGCAGAACCTCTTTGCTTCAAAGCATTAGGTGAAAATGTTGCTTCTTTCTCTAATACTGTCCCAGCTAGAGGAAATTACAGGTATTACAGCCAAGTCAGAAAGCCATACTGTACTCAGTGTATACTGTATACATTTGCTTTTTTACCAGTGCAAATTCTCATAAATGTAAAATAATTCATTTGTTAGGAAAAACAAATATACTCTTGACTGAAATTTAGAGAGAAAACTCTATTAATGAAAAGACTGAAATAATGATTTATGCAAAGGAAGACTTTATGAATCTTGCATAAAAGTCAGAAATCTAATTGAATGGATTGATTGAATGGATAGATGATATGTAGGTATATTTAATGGGGATTATTACTTATTAGGAATTACGTCTCTCGGTTTATCTGATTTCTTTTGATTCTTAAACAATAATTCTTCTTTTATATAAGACTAATTCAGAAATACGCAGGATAAACTGCAGGCAGTCCAGTTCTATAGGTGTTAATAGTGACAATAATATGAAACAGTTGTTACTGAATTATTTACATTTGAGCCAGCATTTATTCTTTTATTTAAGCTAAAGTCCTGTAGAACTCAGTGAAGCTTACTTGTGAATTTAACCCACATTGAATTGAATCTATGAAATAAATGTGAACAATATTAAATGTTTCATATTTAATAGGTATTCAACATCACCTTTCACATAAAACAAAACTGTTGCTAATTTTATAGTAAGGTATTTATTTCAACTGAATTTTATTAGAATTTCTGTTGTGAGCCAAGAATATTTTAGCTATAATACCCTGTAATAACATCCAACTGGTCCTAGAGATTTTTTACTTCTAAATTTCTCTAGAGTATTTCTCCATTGCTTCTTGAAATTAGTTCTTGAAATCAACTGAAATTGTGTTTATAACACTAGCAGATTTTGAATAAAAAGCCTTTTGGGATATATTCCAGTTTCAATTTTTGTTCTTTTTGGTTCCTTTGGTTTCACTTACACCATGGCTCAAAAATATTATTTTTTAAAAATTTTATTTCTTGAAACTCTTCATTGGGAATTGATTGTAGTAGGTGAAGCAAGAAACTAATTATTTGATTTTTTCCCCCCTGTTATTTATTTTGTAGCTGATACTTTCCACATCTGTATTCCATGCTTTGTTGTAGTAACTTGTTGGTATTATTTGTGCTAATTTACAATTTTAAAATAACAATTTTAACCTATGAATTGTAATAGAAATTTATCTCAAAACAGATGGCTTTAATTACATTTGTACTACTTGTGAATTCCATGTACCTTCAGTTATTATGCCTTTGTTTATTATTAATGAGCATTGTTTAAAATCTATAAAGATTCACACTAGTTAAACTGAGAAAATTAAAACATTAATTTATAAATGTAGAACTTTTCCTGAACTTTCCAAAGTTATATTTTCAAGCTGTCCTCTTGTGGCCTGCTAGTTTGTTTTGACATGCAGCACCTGTTGTTTTAAATCACCTAGGAAGTAAAAGGATATCTCCAAAAGGTGCAGTGTAATTGCTATTGTTACTGATAAAGGCTTGATACAGAAAGTTCCTACACTTTGCTAGTGTTTTTGACATCTTTTTGACTTCTCACTGTTCTCGTTGTCAGAGCTGATGCCTCAAAAGCCTGTAGTTCAATAGGGTAATAGGGACTGGAGTGAGTAGCTTTGACTGACAATTTGAAATAAATGTCAACTTCAATTGCACCTCCATGGCCAGTTAATTTTTAGGAAAGTGTAAACTCTTGTACACTGTTTAGTTGTATATAGAGGTAGTATTGCAGTGTGACAGGTAGCAGCTCATGAGTTTCTCCTGAAAACACAATGGGGTGATGGAAGGAATAAGGTTTCTGATACTCCTTACTGGAAATCTACAAATGTCCACAAACCTAGAACTATCATTGTTTTGCATAAAACATAATCTTTATCCTGATAATTTTTATCAGTTGAGATGTGATCTGCCAGTGGAGGACATGCACACCAGCCCATTGCCATGGACAGATCACTCCCTGCTCCCCCTTTGACTCATAAGGTCATTCCTCCCTGCAGGGAGGCAGGGCCCATTTGATCTGCCCATCCCCAAGCAATTCCAATGGGATTCCAAGGGGTTCCAGAGAAAGCTTGAGATTTTCCCTGAGAATTTGGTGAACAGTTCAGGCAAGGCTTTAGTCTGTGCTTGAAATGGACAACTGGATGGGATGTTGGGTTTACTCCTGTGTGGTTTCTCTCAGCGGGTTTCAAAAGAACTTACCGTATATACTCGAGTATAAGCCGATCCGAATATAAGCCGAGGCACCTAATTTTACCACAAAAACTGGGAAAAACTATTGACTCGAGTATAAGCCGAGGGTGGGAAATGAGGCAGCTACTGGTCAATGTAAAAAATAAAGATAGAGCCAAGTAAAATAACATGAATATTTATTTGAACGAAAAACAATAAAAGTGCAAAAGGGGGAAGGAGGATTCCCAGCTTTAGAAAATTTAGAACTACGCCACCTTTGGTATGACCTGAGCATAGCTCATAAAATTATCTGCTACAATGTACTTCCTATCAATGACTACTTCAGCTTCAACCACAACAATACACGAGAACACAATAGATTCAAACTTAAAGTGAACCTCTCCAATCTAGATTGCAGAAAATGTGACTTCAGTAACAGAGTTGTTAATGCCTGAATGTGCTACCTGACTCTGGTCTCTTCCCAAAATCCCCAAAGCCTTAACCAAAGACTATCTAGTATTGACCTCACCCCATTCCTAAGAGGTCTGTAAGGCGTGCATAAGAGCACCAGCGTGCCTACCGTCCCTGTCCTAATGTTCCCTTTAGTTGTATTCCTTTTATGTATTCAATTCATGCTTATATTTATATAATTATTTAATATGTATTTGACAAAATAAAATGAATGAATGAATGAATAGAATAGAATAGAATAGAATTTTTATTGGCTAAGTGTGATTGGACACACAAGGAATGAATGAATGAATGAATGAATGAGTGAGTGAGTTACTTCAACAACATTGTCTCACAGAAATTGACAATACAACTGCAAGCATGAAAATGAGTCCTCCTTTAGCTTCCAAGGGACCAGGGTGCCTCTGAAGGTCAGTGCTCTAAGCACTAAGAACCCAGCACAAATCTAAGCCTGTATGCACACCAATAGTGAAAATACCCTGCACAGTGTCTCTTGGCAGAGAAGGTTAATTTTCATAGACGTTGGGGTGGCTCATTTTTTTTTTTGGCAGGGCAATAAGGATCTCTAATATCATTAAACCCAAGTGTGAGGAAAAGACAGCAGCTAAAATGTTAAGGCCAGTTGTGTGACCTTCTCCAATACAGTTGGCCTGGCTGTTTGCCAAAACTTAAAACACCCTCCCATCCCCCTCCTGCTAAAGCTTCTTTCTTAAAACAATTGTGGTCTTTGCCTTCATGTCGCTCAACCTTTCACCTGCCAGGTTCCTAGCCCTTCACCCTTGACCCACTGCTGTGTTTGCTTAGCATTGTGCCAATCGACTTTAGAAGTCTGTGTGTGTGTGTGTGTGTGTGTGAGAGAGAGAGAGAGAGAGGGAGGAGGAGTGCAAAGGGGAAGGAGGATTCCCAGCTCTAAACAAAGGAAATCCCGGAATGCCAGCGCGAAGGCGGTGCTCGCGTTCCTCCTCCCTTGCTCAAAAGCCCCAATAACCTTCACCAGCAAGGCAGACCCCACGGGAAGGAAGGGGACGGGCTGACTCACGAGCATCTGGCTGAAGAGCAGCTGCTCCAGGTCGCCCAGCACGGTGAAGCACGGAGGGAGAAGAAAGAATGAAAGAAGGGGAGGAACGGCCCCTCCTTTCTCTCTCTCTCTCTTCCAGCGCCACGGAACAGAAGGGGACTAGGGCGCGCACACGCCCAGCTTCTGAAGCACGGAGGAGAAGAAAGAATGAAAGAAGGGAGGAACGGCCCTCCTTTCTCTCTCTCTCTCTTCCAACGGGAAAACGCTCTTTCGCTTGGGGGAGAGGAGGGAGGAGGAGGAGGTTGGCTTGCTTATTCAACCCTTCCCGGCTAGCCATCCAGCCCTTCCCAGGAGAAGGCGAGGAGTTTTGGGCGGCGACCTTTTGCTAGAAAGCGGCAGCTGCTGCCCCAACACCACCAGTTGGGGCGGGAGCCGGTGAGCTGCAGTAGCCGCGGCCCTTCCTCTCCCGGAAGGAGCCTTCGCCCATTACTCCGATGGAATGACCTTTTCTTCTGGCCTTGGGTGGCTCGCGGCGCAGAGCGCAGCGCCATCCCGCCCTCAAACCTCGCTGCCCGCCGCTGCAAATTGAGACGCCCGGTGAACAAACAATGCAGCAACTCAGAGCAAGCCGATTGGCAAGCTCAACCAGTAGAAAAAGGTTCTCCCTGTCGCCATTGTTGCTAGGCAGATGTTCAGGCGCAACGGAGAGAGAAGAGGGGAAACCTCCTCCTCAGCCGAGAAGGACTGCACCGCCAGGGCTTCCCGCCACCGCCACAGAGCGAGCCCGACCTCCTGCCCGAATCGCGCCGTGCGAGTGCTGATGGGGAGCTGCCGAGTCCGGCCTGAGCTTGGCGGCTGCTAGAGCGCGAGCCCCGGGAGGCTGAGGAAGGAGCGGCGGCGGCGGGGTTGCAGCCCAGCCCGGGTCGCACAGCATGGGTAAGGCGGCAGAGGAAGGAGCCTTCGCTCCATTACTCGATGGAATGACCTTTTCTTCTGGCCTTTGGGTGGCTCTCGCGGCGGCGAGCTCGCGGTCGGGAAACCTCCTCCTCAGCCGAGAAGGCTGGCGGCCCCTGCCCAGCCCTCTCACTGCACCACCAGGGCTTCCCCGCGCCAATGCACAGTCCGCCAAGTTTGCGCCGTCCGCCCACCAGACACGGGAATGGGGGCCGGCCTGGGGGCGACAAATCCCGCGAGACCTCGGCGGGCCCGCTCCCCGTCCCTCCCATGGGAGTCCGTTCGGTACCCCCTCCTGTGCGGGGTTCCCGAAGACGTAGACTCGAGTATAAGCCGAGGGGACGTTTTTCAGCACAAAAAACGTGCTGAAAAACTCGGCTTATACTCGAGTATATACGGTAATCCTCCAGCAGCAAACTCCTCCATTTAAGTTTAACCTCAGGAAGAAAGTTTTTCCTGTTCAGAGATTTAGCCAAGATGCTCTCATACATGTATCAGAGGTGGAAGGGATTAGACCAGGGATGTCAAACTGGAGGCCCGCGAGCCAGATGCATCACACGCAGGCTACGACCACCCCAGCTCCACGAATGGGGAAAACGTCACAAAACGTCATATGACGACAGCGAGTTTGCCACCTGTGGATTAGACTATACGGCAATTATGAATAATTCTCAGATAATATGGTTGCTAGCAGGAATACCAAATATGGCAATATTTGCAATGGAGGACTCCAGTTACTGGAGAACATAAGCGCAGCTATACTCAAGACACAATTATGCTGGTAATGAAATGCATCTTTTTAAAACAGTACATGGCAAGGGCAGACTTGCATTCTGAAGCATGTTTAAAGTGGTGACTTTATTGATGACAACCATCTGATCACTTTGAGGTTGGTATTTTATTTCAATGGGAGACAGGCAAGTTGACATTTGTTTTACAGCATTATCTAGAAAGCTTCTTCCCATTAGTAAGCTTTTTTGGTTCCAAATATAACTTACTCTGATATGTACTATTTTTCCTTTGTTAACTATTATTTATTATTCCAAGTGGATCGAGTATGAGTTTATTATAAGAATATGTAAGAAGTCAGGTGAAATAAAGAAATATGTGTGTATGCTTTGTAATGTTCTGCAAAGTAAACAGGGGCAGTGGTGGGATTCAGCCAGTTCCACCACTTCGGGAGAACCGGTTGTTAACTTTCTGAGCAGTTTGGCAAACGGTTTGTTGGACGAAATCATTAGGGCAGAGAACCAGTTGTTAAATTACTTGAATCCCACCACTGAACAGGGGTAAATATGTGCAAGCCTCACTCTTGTATCAAATCAAAGTACCAAGCAGTACCAAGCAGCCACTGGCCACAGTCAAGCATTTTAGGAAACTTTTTTTTTCTTTCCTAAATTTAGAATGCACAGTTTGGGTGTTGTGGCCCCAAAGTCATTTGCTGCCATTTATATTCCTTTTTAGTCGAATTAACTATAGATAGCATTTGCTTTAACTTACCTATCATTAAATGAAGTGTAAAGTCACTGTTTATTCTTCACCTTATATTTGTATTCCGCGCCCCCTCCCCTTTCTATAGTGCCATTTGATCTATTGGCAGTCATGGAATAGATTTTAGGCTTCTTTGTGCATTACACCCTCTGAAAGAATCTCAGTGCCTATGAAGTACTTAGAAAACCTATGAGACTTTGAAGCATTAATTTACTTTTGAAAAGATAGCTTAAAGATAGCTTTTTGTTGCCTGCAGCAATAGTCTAACAACACCCTGTGGGAGTAAGACAACTGGGTAAACATTGCAGGAAACTTGCGCTTATGATTTGAACGCTCTGAAGATGTGTTTAGCTAAGGAGCATTGCTTTAAAAGAATCCTATAAGTCAAATCGCTTGGGGTATAACCCTCTAAAATCGTACACACTTGGAATGAAGCCGGTATCAGTCCCTAAACAAACTGGAAGGGTATTGCTGGATTCACAGCATTTGTGATTGGTGTTTTAAGATTAGATTGATTTGCTGAAGAATGGAATAAGGCAGGATTATACTGTATTCTGCTGAAAATAGTAGTCTTCCGGTAAGGACTATCAAAAGTCCTCGTGATCTCAAAAATATCATTTGCTCAGTTATTCCTCCATAGTCAATTCGATCTACCTTATGAAACAGGACAGCATTGGTACTTCCAGAAGAACATTTATTTCTCATCAGATGCACTGCATAAAATGTAACCCATATTAATTATGCTATTAGGTAGATTATTTATGTGGCAAAGCTCTTTAAAATGTTAGCATTTGCTTCGTGCTATTGAATTACAATTTAGCTCCACTTGTTTTAGACCTGCTATATTTTTTGAGAAATTTAGTTCACATTGCAGTGGCATAGTAAGAATTCATACATACATACCTATTACCTTGGGGGGGGGGGGGAAGCAATGTTACACTGACAACAGAAAAGGCATAGGATAAGAAAAAGAAAAGGAAGAACAACTGAACTCGATTAAATTATTATTTGCTACATTTCTCTATACTTTTTTCATCCTTGTTTTCATCATATCCAATGGTTGAACTAAGCATTCTCCCTTGTAGTGGAGGCAGCATCCAGGAATGGGTTGTCCTCGTCCGCTAGCCAATAGGACTGAGACCGTCAAAGCTGCGAGGACATGCCTACACCAATGGTGTTTTCCACACCAACAGTGTGGTGTTACATTTGAACCCTTCTTTCATAAATTCATGGTTCCACAGGTCCCAGGAGCTGGTTCTGCCAAATTTTTGCCCCAACTTGGTACATGCGCTGGAACAGAAATGGCACACATTAGATATGAGGAGAGTCTCTCTTTTTCTCATTCCAGCCAGCCTCCTTGGGGGCCAAGGTCACTCCATTGACCCTGGGCCCTGGATTAGGGCGTGGATCACCAAATGTTATGAGATGCAGGCCATTCCACTGCCCAAGGGTATTATGGCACACTCCAGCAGGAGTGCGGCCACAAGTATGGCATGGGCAATGCAGGCCTCTCTGGAACAGGTTTGCCGTGTGGCTACCTGGTCTTCCCCATCCCCATTCATCAGGCACTATAAGCTGGACACATATGCCTCGTCTGAGGCGGCATTTGGGAGGTGGGTCTTCCAACGGTTGCATACTGATGAGGGGACCTAGGGCTAGGCTGCGCCCCACCCGTAAGGACAGAACTGTTTTGGTATGTCCCATTCCTGCATGCTGCCTCCACTACAAGGGAGAAAGAACGTTGGTCATACCTGATACACTCCTTCTCGTTGAGTGGAGGCAGCATCCAGCCCCACCCTAGTTATGGGCTGGCCCTTGGTCCTTTGGGGGGGAGATTTTTTTTCTGACCTTTGCATGTCGAGGCTGTCTCTATTTCTTCGCCAAAAGCTGGGGACTGTTGATGTAGGCGTGTCCTCTCAGCTTTGAGAGTCTCAGTCCTATTGGCTAGCAGACAAGGACAACCCATTCCTGGATGCTGCCTCCACTCAACGGGAAGAATCATATCAGGTAAGACCAACGTTGCTTTCATGTATTCTGACTCATGAATACTTTATTCCTATATGTACTGCTCATAATACATCCAGAAATCAATCTTTAACTTCATATTTGCATCAAAAACATTTTATAATTCAAGCCTATTTGCTTTATCATACTCCTTATTTTAGTGCTGCCTCCTATCAGATGGGTTGTTATTTTGAAGTCAAAATAATGTTTTGAGCTATTAATGATTTTCCTGAGAAAAATAATAGTATGCACCACTATTCCATTGCCCTACAAACATATGCAGAAGAAATATTTTTTTAAAAAGATATCAGCAGTCTCTGTTCTCTAAATGCCCGATGATGTTTTGTATATTCTATCATCTTGTTCCTATCCATCTATGCATGTCACCTGGCAGATTGTCTTCGTCTCCTAGCTCCAATGACATTCATTCAGAAGGTTGTACAGTTTTTCCCATATTTCCCTCTTCCCTGCTCACTGGAGCATAATATTCAACTTTCACCCACCTATAGATTTATTTCATTTGCACCCACCACAACCTAAATAATACAAATTCATACTTTCTAGCCCACATTTTAGCCCTTTCATTTACAACTAAACCTATGCCTTCAATTTCCTGGATGCATTATCAATTCCATGCCACAAAATCAAATCATTTTCATTCAGAACTGTTCTATCCTTTCCTTCCATAGATATACAAGTTTTTCAGAAAATTCCATTTCATTGTTAAAACCTGCAGCACTTACAGTACTTAAGGGCCTCTGGTGGCTCAGACTGCTAAGACAGTCTGTTATTAACAGCAGCTGCTTGCAATTACTGCAGGTTCAAGTCCCACCAGGCCCAAGGTTGACTCAGCCTTCCATCCTTTATAAGGTAGGTAAAATGAGGACCCAGATTGTTGGGGGCAATAAGTTGACTTTGTATATAATATACAAATGGATGAAGACTATTGCTTGACATAGTGTAAGCCGCCCTGAATCTTCGGAGAAGGGCGGGATATAAATGCAAATTTTAAAAAAAATTGTCCTTCCTAAGGACAGAACAGATCAGTTTTGCCACATTTTGCTCAATAAGCTACAAATGTTTTCCTCAAGCATATTCATACTATTCTTTAAAAAATTAATTCAGATACACTACTACATTATAACAAAGCTAATTTTATTATTGTGATCATATATTATTATCTCAGTGCTGGGACACTGGTAAAAATAAACTTATATGCAAACTCTAAATTCTTTAAGGTCAATATATATTTTCATTAATAATTGTTCTTCCATAGCCTAAATGATTCCCCCCCCCCCAGGAATGATTCTTACTTGTCCTGTTTAAAATTGCCTTTGTTTTATTCTTAAATAAAAATGTTCCATTGCTGTTCCTTTTAAATTTCTGATGGGAGAGACTTAATCAGTATTTTACTTGTTGCTACGTTCTAAGATTGTGCCTTGTCTTAACCTCATAAGACTGTTTTCAAAAACGTGGTTTTGAAGCAGGTTAGCAAACATTTTTTATTAATGTTAAGGCAGAGTGGGGTGTTTTTAGAATCCTGTCCATGATGTTCAGAATCATGAACAGGATTCTAAAAAATGTACACATACTCTAAAGAAAACATCCAAAGAAACTATGAAAGCAACTTGCTTCCCATGAAATATTTATGGAATAAGTATATTAGCAAAAGCAGCAGGAGAGTATTGGTACCCCATTCCACTTGGAAAAAGAAAGCCTGCCTGAATTTTACATTCTAATTACAATATGGCGTGCTTAGCAAATATATAGATATAGATGTAATTATATCTTATTTTTAAACTTTTGAAATTCTAAAGGGATAGTGGTAAGCAGCAGCAAACAGGCTAAGCAGCAATCTCATTGAAATAAAATGCACCATGAGCTTCATCCATGATAAGGGGACATTTATCATATCTGCAGATGACATAAGACTGGGCAGAATGATTAATACTTTAGTTCAGTGGTTCCCAACCGGGTTTTTTTTGGCCATGCCCCACCTAAGCATCTCTAAAACCCTGATGCGCACGCCCCCCCTCCCCCCAATGACATATAATTCTTACTATTCAAAAAGTGACTCCTACTCACCCGGAGGAAGCCTAAAAGGCCATTAACTTGGTTTAAACAAGGTTCCAGTTGCCCTCATTAAAAATCAAATTGGCCCCCTGTGGGGCATGGGCCCCACTTGGGGAACCACTGCTTTAGATCAAATAAAGAATATCAAAAATGAACTAGACAGAGATATTTATGTAGTTAGTAATGAAATATAGAAAACTACAACAGGGAGGGAGGAGGAGGAGGGAGAGGGAGAGAAACAAATCTCCATCCCCAGGCATAGTGGCAGTCAGATTTTCTTAGGCCCTATGATGATTTAAAAGCACCCTTTTTTTCAAACAGGAAAATGTACAGGTTTATTACCATGGTGTTTTTCTTTTCTTTTTTTTAAGTTTCAATAATATTTATTATAACATAAAATACAATGAAAATAAAGATTAAATGGGGGAGTGCAGGATCCTAGAGAAAAGGGAAAAATGGTATTGACTTCCAACTGTTTCCAACACAGTAAAATACTAATATAATTATGACCTCAACTTTGTACGTTACCTTTAATTATTACAAGCCCTTTCTGTAACTACACAGTTTTTAAACCTTCAAACTAAATTCTTATTTTTTTTCTTTTTTCTATTTCTAGCATAAAAACCAGAAGCTATATCTAAATAGAAACAAGACCAAATACAATCTCTTTGTTTAAAACAGTTTACATTGATTGCCATCTTGATCAAATCTTTTCCCCCACCCCCCTTTTTCCCCTCACGGTTGTGGGAAATGAAATATATCTTTATTTACACTTCTTAATCTTTATAAACTATCATCATCTACATTAACTATTCTAACCTTAAAAGGAAAACTGTTTTATTTATATATATATATATATATATATATATATATATATATATATATATATATATATATATATATATATATATTTGTTTTCTGAGGTTTTCACGGTGTTTGTATATAGGTCTTTGGTTGTTGGGTTTTCTCCGTGTAAAATTGGAAGTGTCTTGGCGACGTTTCGAAGTCTCATTCGTCATCTTCAGGCTTCAGCTTCGTGCTTCTGGGAGCAATGTGTGATCGCAGCTATTTCTTCCTTTTAACTGCTAGTGGGGTTTGAACTGATTGGGTGGGAGCTTGGCTGTGCTCTGATTGGCTGGGGGTTTTTCTGTGCTCTGATTGGCTGGGGGTGTGTCCTGTGTTGGTGGGGGCTTGGTTGTGCTCAGTCTAATCTAAGAGGAACCAACTTCTTCCCTGGTCCAACACTTTAAAGTCACAGGACACGATATTGACTTTAAAAAGACCAGAACTATCGCCAAAACTGAACACTTTAACAACAGAATAATCAGAGAAGCCATCGAGATAGAAAAACGCCCACACAGCATGAACAAACGAGATGATACCTCCCGCCTACCAGCCATTTGGAAACCTGCCCTTATTGACAAACGTGTCCCTAACACGAGGAATGACACCAGACCCACACTCACGAGGTCCACACAGGATGTCACCACCACACATCCACCCAGAAAGCACACCCAAACCCACACTGATCAGGAAGCACGACCAAGGACCAGAAGCCAGACCGCAGCTGCAACATTAGCCACTTCAAACCTCTCCAATCCATACATGCAGCAGACTGACACCCACTACGAAGATGTAGCACCACCACGAACACGAAGCCAAACAGCAGCAGTGCAGCTCACCAGCTCAAATCCCCTGCAGCACAGATTAGACTGAGCACAACCAAGCCCCCACCAACACAGGACACACCCCAGCCAATCAGAGCACAGAAAACCCCAGCCAATCAGAGCACAGCCAAGCTCCCACCCAATCAGTTCAAACCCACTAGCAGTTAAAGGAAGAAATAGCTGCGATCACACATTGCTCCCAGAAGCACGAAGCTGAAGCCTGAAGATGACGAATGAGACTTCGAAACGTCGCCAAGACACTTCCAATTTTACACGGGAGAAAACCCAAACAACCAAAGACCTATATATATATATATATATATATATATATATATATATATATATATATATATATATATATACACACACACATACATATATATATATAAATTTACATTTATATCCCGCCCTTCTCCGAAGACTCAGGGTGGCTTACAGTGTGTAAGGCAATAGTCTCATTCTATTTGTATATTTACAAAGTCAACTTATTGCCCCCCCCAAACAATCTGGGTCCTCATTTTACCTACCTTATAAAGGAGGGAAGGCTGAGTCAATCTTGGGCCTGGTGGGATTCGAGCCTGCAGTAATTGCAGGCTGCTGTGTTTTAATAACAGGCTATCTTACAGCCTGAGCCACCACGGCCCTATATTCCTTATATTCCTTTTAGGACTCTAAACTTTTCTTTAAAAAATTCATCTTTATAACTAAAATCAATTAGTTCTAATGCATCTTTTAAACTTTAACATGCATACTTTCAAATTCACTTTCAATAATACTTTGCAAATTTTAGAAATTGCTCAAGTGTGATATATAAAAAGAAAAAAATGAAAGATTAAAAAAAATTCCATTCTCAAACCCACTTTATAAGCTCAAAAGAATGCACTGGAACTATTTTTAATTACATATGTAATTAAATCCAACCTAACTTCAATTAACTTATTAAATTTAAGTCACACATTATAGCTTGTCCTCATAAAATAAAATCTTTTTCTTCTTTTGATATTCTATTAAATAAATATTTTCTTTTTCTCAATAGAAATATGAAATATGATTTTTAAAACAAGTATGTTAACATTGTCCATTTTCATGTTGATTTTGAAGAGAAGCTTCCAAACTTGTTTATAATAATAATAATAATAACAACAGAGTTGGAAGGGACCTTGGAGGCCTTCTAGTCCAACCCCCTGCCCAGGCAGGAAACCCTACATCATCTCAGATGGTTATCCAACATTTTCTTAAAAATTTCCAGTGTTGGAGCATTCAACACTGATCTTTGTGACCATAAATCTTTGTGACCATATCTCAAGTAATTGTGTTCTCTTTGCTGACGATGCCAAACTATTTAACACCACAGACAATACATCTATCATTCAAAAAGACCTTGATCATCTAACCGCTTGGTCTAAAACTTGGCAACTCCAAATCTCAACCAGCAAATGCTCAGTCTTACATATAGGAAAAAAGAACCCAAACACTAAGTACATACTAGATGGACATTCTTACAGATGACCCCATTCCCGTTAAAGACCTTGGAGTTTTCATGTCAAATGATCTAAGTGCCAAAGCCCACTGCAACTACATAGCAAAAAAAGCTCTAAGAGTTGTAAACCTAATCTTGCGTAGCTTCTTTTCCAAAAACACCACACTACTAACCAGAGCATTATAAAACATTTGCTAGACCAATTCTAGAATACAGCTCGCCTGTTTGGAACCCTCACTACATCTCTGACATCAATACAATTGAACGTGTCCAGAAATATTTTACAAGAAGAGTTCTCCATTCCTCTGAAAACAACAAAATACCTTATCCCACCAGACTTGAAACCGTAGGCTTAGAAAACTTGGAACTCCGTCGCCTACGACAAGACCTAAGTTTAACTCACAGAATCATCTTTTGTAATGTCCTTCCTGTTAAAGACTACTTCAGCTTCAATTGCAATAATACTAGAGCAACCAATAGATTTAAACTTAATGTCAACCGCTTTAATCTAGATTGCAGAAAATATGACTTCTGTAACAGAATCATCAGTGCTTGGAATACTTTACCTGACTCTGTGGTCTCTTCCCATAATCCTAAAATCTTCAACCAAAAACTGTCTACTGTTGACCTCACCCCATTCCTAAGAGGACCGTAAGGGGCGTGCATAAGCGCACAAAACGTGCCTACCGTTCCTGTCCTATTGTTTTTCTTTTCTTCTTCCTATATATATATATGCTTATACCTCCTTATATTTACCCATATATGTGTTTATATTTTATATAATCTTTTTGTATGATACCTACATATATTGTTATGACAAAATAAATAAATAAATAAATAAATAAATAAAATTCACAACTTCTGCAGGCAAGTCGTTCCACATATTAATTGTTCTAACTGTCAGGAAATTTCTCCTTAGTTTTAGATTTACTTGTAACGCTGCTTCTTTCAGTTGCACTAGGGGGATTGTAATTAAACGATCTTCATAGTAGGGCCTGTTTGTGTCGGATTTATATTCCAAAATTATAATTAAGTCCTTTGCAGTAGCCATAGTGGTTTGGTAGCTTTCTGCACTTGGTTGCATCACTGGGTTACACATCCTTCTTCCAATTATTTAACTAATTTGTTCCTCTTGCTCCTCTTTCATGACATCTTTGGAGTATAGTTAATCTAGAGAGTGAATTGTTTTGTTTAGATACTCCTTCAAAATAATTTTTGTAATCTTTCTCTTGTTTAGGTTCCTTGCTTCATCTTCTTCTATTCTTTAGCTCCCTCTAATGGTCAAAGAATAAATCTTTTTTAGGGGGGAAAAAGATTTTTTTGTAGATCAGCTGGTCAACCAGAATCCATTAAAATTGGAAGATTTCAGCCTCCCACAACATACAATCCAAAATTGCAAATGATAACTCCCAACGTCAAATAAAAGTGACAAATTAATGGAAATGACAAAATAAAACTCCTTATGTTTCTTCATCAAAAATAGAAAGAAAAAACACGTCCTTAGTTTACCTCCAACAATCCTCTTATCAATATCCATGAAATGGTGCAGATTTTCAAACATGATTAACAGACTATCACTGAAAAGTGACTTTTAGCTTAATAAAGATAAGAATCAAAGTATTTAAGATGTGAAAGGTGAGACTTATTGTCCGTTTGAAAAATAAATTCCAAAATGGCTGCTTTTTCATCAGTGAAGTCACCTGTTTCCCAATTTATGGGTGACCTACCTGGCTACTTAGGAGCATTGCTCAAAAGTTTTCTTGCAGATTGTCACTGTAAGAAATATTGTGGGATGAATCTGGGGCTCTTCCTAAACCAGGAGAACTCATGGAATCCAGTACCCTGTTTGTACATTGAAAAAGCTTCAGTCCAAAGGAGAGCTTTCCAGACTGGTCAGTCAGCCATCTTCATTTGAAGTCCCTACTATGATGTGTTTATATTTATTGGGCTTTAAATCAGACTTTAAGTTGTGCTTTAAATTCTGGTGATTTTAGTGTTCCCCTAGATTACTGCTGAGTCCAATCTGTCATATATGCACCACTGGTTGAGAATCACTATAGCAAGGGTTTGCATGCTAGGTCAACAATGGACCATAAGAAATGTATCTAAATTCTGGTAATGCTCAGTATTTGAATGTATAAAAGGTGACTGATACAGTAATAAGTCCCCCAGAATGATGAAAAGCATTTTGATGTGAAAATATAATGTAGGAGATGACCAGATTGAGCCTGAGGGAGGGGTCAAATGCATCATAACTCTCGAGCCCCTTCGCACCCACAAGAAATCTAAATCCAGCCCACCTTGAATTCCAGTGACTCTTATCTACCACTAATATGCTTTGACCATTAGTAGTTCAGATTCTTGTAGAAAACATAAGCTTGCAATAAACCTTTACATTCAATTTGAACTGCCTGGACTTCTGATTTCCCACGCTTGACATATAGGTTGGTTCACACTGGCTTCTTCGCACTGGGTAGACCAGGACGGCCCCGTGGGCCAGATCCAGCCCGTGGCCTTTGAGTTTGACGCCCCTGATTAATGCTTTAGTATTTTGGTTAGGAGATGAATGAATCCATGAAGTTTTTTTATTGGTTAGATTAGACTAAGTTGTAAAAGAAATCTCTGAAGGTATAGTGCATATTTATCCTATGCCATTTTTCTGGAGCCAATTAAAATTGCATTTATGAATGGGTCCAATTGACTTTTGTCCAATCTTGTATAATACAATGAGTTGGATTTGTATCATAGTTAATCTGATTGACCAAAAACAGCAGTGCAGTTTAATGTTTTTGACATGACTTGGTCCAAAGATAAGCTGCTATTGTCAGGAGAAGGCTATATTCATTCATTACCCTACTCTAAATTATGAATGAAATTTCTTAGTTCAGGTTTATGTTGCTATGTTTAGTTTGGTCCAGAAATGACAAAATGGAGGTGTGGAGAAAAACAGACATTAATTTCAAAAATTATTCAATTTACCCTTTGAGTGCAAATAATCCCTTTAGTTACAAGTAAATAAGTACATTTCTTATAATCACATAGACCAAAAGAAAAAAATAAATAAAATAAATTATAGCTATTAACAATTGGAGATTGCTATAGTAGAGCAGAGCTTACACGAAGTATAACAAAAGAACTTTGTCCGTCTTTGTTGTCCGCTAAGTAATGTAAGTGACATAAATAAAAATGCCATCTGGATTCCTTGGTGCTCTCTGGGCTTGGTTGTTTGCTTGCAGTCTATAGAAAATGCTCTGGGAATTTAGAAAGGAGATCAACTGCAAACAAGGGTCCCCATGGAAATGGCAGCATAATAAAACATGGAATGTATTTTCTATCGTACCTACATCAAAAGGACACTTGTCATTTAGCCATGGGGATTTTCTTCCGTATTAAAATAGACTAGGGATAAGCCTCTTCTGAAGTTTGTAACAGTGATCTTGTTCAGGTAAATTGATGGTTTAAAATTTGCAAACTGACATGCTGCATAATCCAATTGGCCATCTACATCTAGAATCCTTTGCTTCAAAATTAAGTTGGCCTGCTCTAACCCCAGTGAATGTCCCAGAAAAAGCCATTGAAATGCAGTTTCCTAAAAATAGCCTTTTTTCTAGAAGTGAAAAATTATCTTTTATAGATAAAGAAGCCAATCCAATTAAACTATGTAATAATTTCAACCCCAACATTAAAGATTAGAATCCAAAGGCCAATTCAACTCTAGTGATTCTTGCTTCGTTGCTGAAGCACTATATTTGTAATACAACAAGACAGCTAGAACATAGTGGATGTACATAGCTTAACAGCAGCCTTTTGGTAGCCAATTCAGACCATAGAAACCATAACTGAACATGTAAAGGTTTAAATTTGCTTTGCCAGTTCTGTTACTTGGGGTTTTAATAGCTTTAAGTCTTTATTATTTCAAAGAAATAAAAAATATGCAAAGCTCTTTTAAGACTAATAGAAGTCAAGGACACTACTACCATATCCTCGGCAAATGAGTGAATTGATATGTTATAGGGTATTTTAGGAGGCTAAAAATTCTAGCCTGCTTAAATTGACCACCAATGAATTTATATAAAAGTTAAATAGTACCAGTACTGTGACTTACCCCTTTTCATTGGTATTACTTTGGTTAGATGTCCTTAAGCATTATACCTGATTTTTACTGGAACGTCCCTATACACTTTAAATATTAGTAGGAACAAACATTTGTCATTTATGGAATCATTAAATTTGTGCCACAATTTGGTGCTGGAGATCAATCAAATAGGGCGCGCTAGCTTCACACCAGAAAGAAAGATGAGTTGATTTTTCTTACATCATCATCCAATCATCATCATCATCTTACAGCATCATCCAATCATCATCCATCTTCCCTCCCTCTCTCCCTCCAAAGTTGCCTCGCAAATGGGCATCACAACCAGGAAGGTTCTGTGCTGGCAGGATTCTAACTGTTGTACAAAGCACTAGCTCGTCACCCCACTGAAGTGGTACCTATTTACCTATTGGCATAGAAGTTGCTTTTCAACTGCTAGGTGGACAGAAGCTGAGGCAAGTGACAGGAGCTCACCCCACTACACAGTGCTAGAACCTGAGCCGCTGGAGCAGAGGTCATCTCCCTGTTGAGGGCCTATTTTTAAATCAGTGAAAGACATAAATAAATATGAACCACATTTAAAGCAGTGTGGTCTAGTCTGGTGATGGCGAACCTTTTTGGCATTGCGTGCCAAAGTCTGAGTGCTCGGGCATCTATAATGCAATGTGCACCCCATTTGCATGTGCGCGCACAACACTCCCCGCTTCCCCCTGCGCATGCACCCATCACTGAGCATGCACGCGCACCCCAAGCATGTGCCCCCCCACTTTTTCCAAGAGGGCCGGCATGCTTCTTACCAGAGAACAATTAGGTACTGGGCTATTCCGGTATCTTAATAGCCTCTTATTTCCTATAAAAACTATTTCAGGATTTGTTCCCAGTTTCTGCCTCCTGTTCTCCGCAAGCACAGCTCTTTAGTCAGATCTCTCCCCCCCCCCCCCGAAGCGTGGCCCTTGAAAACGGATGAGAGAACAAACACGTTTAGCCGGAAGCTTTGGAGTTGTCCGATCATCAGCTGAGCGAATTCCGGCTCTAAAGTCACCCAAACCCCACAGTAAGACAGAAGAAGGGAAAGACAGAAGAAGGGAAAAGCCCCTCTCTTTTCAGTTCCCCATCAGGCTGGCTCTGCCAAAGGCCGCCTCCTGGTCTTGCAGCCAGTTCCCTCCTGAAGTTTCAAGGGCTGCCACATGATTTCCATGAACTTGAGCTGTTTCAGAGTTGTAGGATAAATTTCTCTGGTACTCTAGTCCATGTTAATGATATGTGAAGTTAAAGCTTGTATTAATGTTCTAGTTTAATTAATTTGGAGTTAAAAGAATAATTTTATGAAAGTTTATGTTTTCTGGGTTCAGTTATAGTAAATATTAGTTGAATTTGTTTTTGGAAGTTGCTGAATTAAAAAACAAATTCAACTAATATGTACCACAATTGAACTCAGAAAACAACAAAAACGTTTATAAAATTATTCTATTGTGAACTGCAAGTCTATTGCAAAATCATTTATTTCAAACTAAAGACATTTGCTACAAAAAGGGTATTATAGCTATTAATTGCATTCTTGTTGGGATAGTTCAGCCAAATGCTTCATTCATGTTTCCAGACAATTGGATTGTCCTTTATAAATATAGAGTTTGAAGTACAGAAATATTTTGCAAGACATAGGATGTTACAGATGGCCTTTGTCCTCCTGTGACATTTTTGGATCACCCAGTATAAGGTTTAAGCATCCAGATAAAACATGCAGTCTTTTTTATTTAAAAAAAAATTGTGAAAACATTTTACCATAACATTTTTGGATACGTATGTTTAAAATGTTCTGTCAGTATATCCTGCTGTTTAATATGAAGAATGTAGTTCATGACTGCTGTTTTTTCTGTCACCTTCGTCTTTAACATGACAGATTTTGCTGAAAATGTTCTTAGTAGGATGACTTGACCTTTGAACAGAAACCCCCTGTTAAGTTTTAGTCCAAGATGGGCCAGGGGTGGTGCCGTCATGCATTTGCTCATCCTCCTTACAAAAGGGGGTTAGTATAAAAATTATGACTGGCTCTATGGTATGACTGGCAGGCTTCTATGTACTGTTCAGCATTTATATTTCTACAAAGGGGCTTTGTGCTCTGTTGAAAACAACAGTGCTATATTAAATAGGAATTTAGAAGCCGGAGGGGTTTACTCAAACATGCAGTAAAATGGCAACAGAACAACAAAAGATGACTGTTATGAGTAGATAATCTGATTAGTAAATATTTATTTCACAAAAAAAAGGCTGTTGTAATATTTGAGATCAGAATGCAGTTTACCAATTGAGTAAATGCACTATCCTCACCACATTCCCTTCAGCTTTTTAAATTATATTGTGTAGACCAGTATTTCCTAAAATGTTGCTTTTAGACCCATTGGAGGAGGGAGTCCTCTGAGACCTTCTCAGAGGCCATGAAATTAAAATTATTTGCCAGATACTGGAGGCATTTGCAAAACTGTAAAACAATGTCACTCTTTCGATTATCTTTAATTTTTTTAAAAACAAAGGTACTTTTCATAAAAATGTTATATACCTACTGGGTTTAATATTATTTTTACACTGTACAATAAATAAATATTCTACAAATACATCAGTTTTAATTTTGAATACAGTAATTATTGAAAATACAACATATGCAACAAAAGTTCTTTCAGGATCCTTCATAATTTTTAAAAATGAAAAAGGGATCCCAACTTAAAAAAAGTTTAAGCAACATTGCTGTAGAGCAGGGGTCTCAAACTGGTGGCCCGCAGACCAGATGCGTCATGTGCAGGCTACATCCACCCCAGCTCCGCGAAGGGAAAAAACATTGTGATACACCCGTGATGGCAATGTGACGCAGCAAGTTTGACACCTCTTGTGTCTGCACCCCCCGAGCCGGCCCTGCTGCCAGAAAGTGACTTGGAGCCGGGCCTGCTGCCAGAAAGTGACTTGGACAGTGAGGGGGAAGGGCCGTCAGGACTTACCTCGGGAGCACCGGCTTCCCTGGCTCAGCTCTAGGAGCCAGAAACAGGCCAGGTGGAAGAGATAACGAGGCCTCCGTCCCCTGACTTTCCCCCCCCCAGGCCACACCTGCAGAGCCAGCTGATGGCAATCAGGCTTGGTTGAACCCTAGGTTGCGTAGGTAGGAGAGGAGGGAACAACAGAAGCAAGGGTGGGGCACGCCTAGGAAGTGCTGAGTCATGGAGCCACACCCCACAGGATATAAAAGGCAGCGAGAGCTGCTGTGTCTCTTTGTAACAGGCAAATCCACTGATTAAGAGCTGAAGTTTGTTTCTGGGTGACTCACCAGCGTCGTGGAAGATAACAGAGGCTCTTGGCAGACGCTGGCTATTTTGCTGCCAGAGCTAATAATGCCGGCTAATTAAGCCATCATTTGGACGGAGGCGAGGGAGGACAGAACAACACCCGTGCTGTAGAGCATCAACCAGAGAGGCAAAATAATCAAGCATATGTGCTGGAGAAATAAAGTTTAGTGTTGAGTACATTTATAGAAAGATATTAGGTGATGGTGGTTGCCATTGGGTACAGTGGGTTTAATTGTTCTAGTCTAGATTGTTAAAAGCAAGTCAGGTTTGAAAATTCCAAACAAGGGTGTTTCTGTATAAACGTTTAATTAAGTAGTTTGTAGAAATTAGCATTCTAATTTCTACACAGTTTAAACTGGCCTAGAGGCAAAAATCAGTAGATTAGTGGTATCTTCTTTTCAACAGACATATACAGAGAAAAGCAGTATCTCTTCTGATAGTGGGATGGTATATGAAATAATGCATCTCAGCTCTCTTTGCAGAAGCTGCATTCAAAATACATGTTAGTCAACCAATAGATTGCATTCAGTAACTCCTCATATAATTTATTTTTATTTATTTTTATTTTTTATTTTTCGCATTTTTATACCGTCCTATCTCCCTAGGGACTCAGGGCGGTTCACAGCCAGATAAAATATACATATAAATACAAAATAAAACATCAATTAAAAAACTTATTACATCAGTATGCAAGAGGGAAATGGAAAGAGAAACTTATTCCGCCCCATCACCACCATCTTTCCCCTCCTTCAGTGGGAATGTATTATATTAGGATTCCCTTAGAGTTAGCTTTATGGCTCATTTCTTTATTATTTTATCTCAAGTGCAGAGAGTGCTTTTTACCACTTTAGAAATTCTACTTATGTTATCCTCTCCTTTTTGCATCACTTGATACACACTCCTTCGATTTAATATTATATGATTTTGTAGTTCCCTTACAGCAAAGAGAGGATGAGATAGGGCTTGATTCCTGTCCTGTACAAAGAAATAAATTTTAAAGAAAAATAAGTGCAGCACTGTATCGTATCATTAAGCAGTTCGTAGAGAGTACCTAGATCTGGGATGCCCAACCTGAAGTCGGTGGGTATCATTGTGCCCACAGTGTTTAAAATATGATGACTATTTTCAAGAATGCCCTTGTATTTCACACAGGCCCTATTTGTACAAAATAAATAAGATGTTGACTGCAGACCCCTGTTTGGTTGATAGATCTGACAAGCACAACAACTAAAGGCATGCTTGAGGTTGACATATCCAGGTGGAGACGGGCCTTTAGAGGGCATGCAAGAGGGTGCTTCTGGTGAACCAATGTTAGATGTAAGCAACCAGAACCACTCATGAATAATCTCAAGCAGAAGCTTTACTGTTACTCACCTATGTTACAAGACTCTTGCCAGGCTGACTGAAATTGCTTGGGAAACGGTCAGATAAGGCTTCAGGGATTCTGGGGGAGGTCAGGCCTGTTCTACTTTCTGAAGCGCAGGGACTCTAAACTTGGTCCCCTCTTAACATCTCCCTCCAGTCTAGCTGGAGATTCCACCACACTGATGTTTTGTGAGCATAGCAGGCATTTTGTGGAAGAACCAGTTCTCTCCCATTTTTCTTTGCATGTCCACAGCTTGCAAAGCCCTAGTGCAAAATATAACTGATTCATATTAATAGGTAATGGGTAGTGGTGGGTTTCAAATTTTTTTACTACCGGTTCTGTGGGTGTGGCTTGGTGGGCGTGGCAGGGGAAGTATACTGTAAAATCTCCATTCCCTCCCCACTCCAGGGGGAGGACACTGCAAAATCCCCATTTCCTCCCGATCATCTGGGACTTGGGAGGCAGAGAATAGATGGGGGTGGGGCCAGTCAGAATTACTACCAGTTCTCTGAACTACTCAAAATTTCCGCTATCAGTTCTCCAGAACTGGTCAGAACCTGCTGAAACCCACCTCTGGTAATGGGCCAGATGTGTAGACTAGATTTGGTATTTTAGATACCTATCAAGTACTTCCCAAAGAACTGAGGTGGCAGATGTTGTGTTTGATGGTGTTAAAGGTATTGTTACAGGATATAAGCCAGTGTCGGCAAATCTTTGGCGTTCTTGCGTGCCGGCATGTGTGCCAGAAGCAGCACGTGAAACCCTCCCGCAGCGAATGCGTGGCCTCGCTGGTTCCTCTTCCACGTTCCTGTGCCTAAACGCATGCCCGTCAGCTGGCCGTTGCACGTGTGGGGCGGCGGACCCCGGAAGAGTGGCAGTCCATTGCACATGCACAAGCCAGCACCCAAACACCCAACAAACAGTTGACCTTCGCGCATGCACACAATGGCAACCCAGAAGGTCAGGTGCCGGCCTGCGCATGCGCGATGGACCGCCGCACCCCACGTGTGCGACATCCAGCTGACCAGCGCACATTTAGGCACAGAAACACAGAATAAGGAGCCGGTGACACTGCGTATTCGCCGCAGGAAGGTTTCACGTGCCACTTCTGGCACGCGTGCCATAGGTTCACCAATACTGATATAAGCTATTCCAACTAACGCTGCATTTTGCAATTGACTGAAGGGATTGCACCAATGCCGATGGTGTTCAAGTGGTACTCCAGATCTTTGGGAATTGCATTTGCAGGTCTTTTATTTTGTGATTTTCTCCAGTTCTTTCTCTTCTCCTCTATTGTCTGCAGGTCTGACAATGTCCAACATCTAGACTTTTTTGTCTTTCATATCACCAATTGTGAAGTGTGGGCTGTGTTGTGGGAGGTACTTTTCTGTTTGAATTCTAAAATCTCAGAGCCCCTTAGCTTCTTCATTTTCTATTACTTTGTCAACATACAGGGAAAAAAATAACATTTACATAAATTTAAATTAATTACATTTGTTTTTAAGAGTCTTTTTAATTGGTTGTTTATTCTGTTAAAGAGACATGGCGCAGAAGTGCATGGACCATGAAAATGAGAATTGTCCTCTTGCAAATTATTCTTTATTCTTTGAAGTCCCACTTCATCAGACCAAAGTCTTCTATAGTCCAGTATCTTGTCTTTCACATTGTCATTTTGAAGCCTACGAGAATGATGTTCCTTATTAGCAATGTTCATGTGTTACTTGCTGAATGGCCATAGACCCAAAGAATCAACTTCAGTGAACTTGTACAATAATTGACGGAAGGTAAAAATAAGAAAGTTAACAGTGTTTAGTATACAGCAAGGGCCAATATGATGTGAATTTATATAATTCACATCATATTGGGCCCAAATTATATAAATTAAAGTCAAGAGAAACTGAAAATATGGGTAGCAAACCTCTATCCACAGATAAATGGAAGATATTGGAGCAGAGCAGTCAACAGACATAAAAGTGAATGGAATATAGAACTAAACCCAGTTATAGCTATTTATAGAGCAAAGAATTGTAGAGCAAACCTATCCCTTTTTGTGAGCTGTGCGATGGAATGTGCACCTGGAGAAGCAGTGGAGGGGAACCTTGGCAGCAGAGAACTTTCCCAAGAGGAGGCAGTATATTTCACCGAAAAGAAGTCTAAATTGTTTTACTGAGTAAATTGATAGATCTTTATAGAAATGGCTTGTTCATATTATTATGAAAAAGCAAAAAGCTGTGATTGATCCTAATGCCTTATTTTACTGCAGCAGAGAGAGTCGGAAGTCAATGCTTCTTTTTCTTTGATTATCCTTCCTCTCGTCTCTTCCCCCTCTTCCTCACTTACCCACTGCTTTTCTATTTACTTTTGTACTTTGTATCTTATAATTTTTTATAAATAAAAAAAAGTTGTGTTTTTTTTAAAAAAGAAAGAAGTCTAAATTAACATAGTGTGCAGTCCCAAGCTGGAGGAAGACAGGGGAAGAGGTTTGGAGTAGACTTTCTAGAATCTTTCAGGACATATTTATTAGGGTAGAGAGTGATAGCTTTAGTTTAGCAAGATTCTGTCCGTTAGGTGTAAGCAAACAAAGGATTGGACTCAGTTGGATTTCACTATTTGAGACTAGAGCTGACTGTGATGGTCTTGCAACAGTTGATCTATAATAATTAATTGTGGTAGATGGGAAGACTTACTAAGTGATTCAATGAGTTCAATATGCAGATGCGTTATATGAAGTAGTCTGATTATATGTGCACCTTTGTATCAGGGACACATACAGAGGCAATCCTGACATGGAATGTTGTTATGTTTGCCTATATGTTTGCCTATAGTTGCTATTGAAAGCTGGCAAGCTCAAAGTAACAAAGAAGTTAAATTATTTTATTTATATATAGATATATTGGCTAAAGATTCTCCATTTGTTTTGCCTGGATTCATAAAAGTATATAACTAGGAAGGATAGGGCACAATGAATAAAATCTAAATCTATTTGCTTTTGAAAAACGAGTTTTAACTATCCCAAAGTATAAGGAAGGCCAAAGACTCACCACACAATATTTGTTTTAACTAGAATTTAACTCAGCAAACTTTTAGATGGGCCTCAAAAGACAGAGACAAGTTCCAGTCACAAGGAAGTGCGTTCATGGTTCATCAAGGTACAGAGAATGGCCTTTGAACAGTTGGATTGAATTATTACCAGGGTAAATGTATCTTTGTACACAGAGTTGTGCACCCGTTAGCAGCAAAAATAAGATCTTAACTAATTTCATTGCAGCACGGACATAATTATTGCCACCAGCAGTACTGAGAAATAATTTTTCTAACACAGGTGCAGTATATTATCGCCATGGTTTCCAGGCATTGATACCCTTGAATTTTATACATTTGTTTCTGTATAAAATCTTCTTGAAACCAATCTCAAGTCTTGGAAACTTCATGGACACATAGTAATGGGCAGAAGAAATAATCTTGACAGACAGGAGCAGGAGCCTCTACTAAGACAATAGTCAGATAAAAGAAATATGAGTCCAGGGCAGAGCTGTGACCTGATAAAACATTTACACAAAACCCTCCCTAGTTGTCATGAAGATAAAGGGAGGGAGAGGGGAAATACGTTCAGACTTGCAAGACTCTGTTACCATAACCAATAAAAAAAATGCATGATCTTGATTTCTTAGTGAAGTCTGCCTTGAAGGGCTAATGTACATACATCTAGTTTTCTTGGCAAGAGTATAGAAGTTGTTAGTCATTTTTGCTCTATGAACAGTGGGCTTAACAGCCTGCTTCCTGGCTTTATCAGGCTGTATACACTAAGGAAAAATTGGGATCAACCTTGCGTGGCAAGTCTTTACACTTTTTAAAATATTGCTATTTGATAAGTCAGTTCACACGTCACATTTAAGGTTCCCCTCACACATATATGCTAGTCTTTTCTGACTCTAGGGGGCGGTGCTCATCTCCATTTCAAAGTTGAAGAACCAGCGCTGTCCGAAGACGTCTGTTGTGACTCGTCCTCCCTCCTCTCCTCAGCTGAGCCCCTCCCGTCTCCAACCGGGCCTTTTATCAGACTCCGAGTCTGATAATGAAGATGAATGGCCTGTCATGACTCCAGCCCCCGGCCCTGGCCCCATGCCCGGAGAGGATTCAAGGAGTGAAAGGAGAAGCCCAATAAACCTCACTCATATAGCGTGTGTTCCTTTGGCTCAGCCTTCAGAGCAGGAAGCCAGCCAGGTGGTGGAATTACCCGGGCCTACTCCCTCTGACCCCTCCCTTTCCCAGACGCTGGCAGAAGATCCAGCTGAAGACAATTCAGATTGGGTGGACCCTCGCTTCCGGAGATCTGAGAGGCGACGCCAGCAGAAGGAAGGGTGGGGCAGGCCTGGATAAATGCTGAATCATGGAGCCACACCCCACAGCCTATATAAAGGACCTGCTTTTGGCATTCCAACCTTGAGTCAAGCAAAGTCTTATCTAGTTTGCTGATACCGGATCCTGCCTGCCCTGATAAACCTCGAAGGCACTTGGCAAGCTGCAGAGGCTTCGTTGCCAAGTTTGTTACGGACTTCCTTGACTCGTTCGTCGGAGTGGGTGTGGGACACGACAACGTCTTCATGGTCATGTGGCCGGCAGAACTCAATGCCAAAGGCACACGGAACGTTGTTACCTTCCCATCAAAGGTGGTCCCTATTTTTCTACTTGCATTTTTTACGTGCTTTCAAACTGCTAGGTTGGCAGAAGCTGGGACAAGTAACAGGAGCTCACCCCATTACGCAGCACTAGGGATTCGAACCGCTGAACTGCCGACCTTTCGATCGACAAGTTCAGCGTCTTAGCCACTGAGCCACCATGTCCCCATGTCACATTTATTTAGGCTTATAATTAAAAATTCTATCTGCCCGGTGGCTCTTCCTGCAAGCAATGTGGCTAGCTTGTTTGATTTATTTAGAATTAACTAAACTATGGCATTGAAATGTGGGGCTCAGATTATTTCTATCAAGAAAAACCAGAGGATATAAACCAGGGGTGGGTTCTACTTACCTTTACTACCGGTTCGCATCATGCCCAGCGCGCTCGCTTCTGCGCATGCGCATATCACTTTTGATGACATTCGGGTCAGTGGGCAGAGCACCCTGCCAGTTTTACTACTGGTTCTATAGAACCGGTCCAAACCGGGGCCAACCCACCACGGGTATAAACTAAGAGAAGTGAGAGCAACATTTTCTAAGTAGCACCTTTTAGAAATAGCCTCTTTGTTGTATTTGAATGGGTGTGTATGTGTTAAGTTTAAAGTGTAACAGCCACACTACTTATGAGAGGAGCCAGCAGGCCTGTTCAACAATGATTATGCAAAAAAATTCATCTGTGGTGGAAACGGTTACCTAATCCATATACTAGGGTTATTTGTGATGTCATTGCTTTGCTTTCTGTGTTTATTCATTTATTATGATTCTTTCAAGTCAGACTTTAATCTTGGTGACTGCCTGAATGTATCCTGGTAGTTTTCTTCGCAAGATTTTTGGAAGCAGTTTGCCTTTGCCCCTTCTCAGGACTGAGAGAAAGTGACTGGCTCAAGGTTACCCAGCTGGCTTTGTGTCTCAATTGAGACTAGAACTCATAGTTTCTTCCAGTTTCTAGTCCAGTGCCTTTAACCTCGATATCAAATTGGGGTTCAGCGTCATGTTGCTGCCACGTGACGTTTCACATGATTTTCCATTCACGGAGCTGGGGTGGGTGTGGCCTGTGCATGATGCATCCAGCCCGCGGGCCGCCAGTTTGACACCCCTGCTTTATTTTATTCTTGTTTTGTTTTACTTTGCCTCCCAGAGTCTTAATTATTTGCACAATTTACAAAGATTATACATAAATAAATTAATCTGCTAGCAAAATACTTTGTTCTACTAATTCCTATTTACCAAGTTCCTAAACTAAATGTACCTGAGAAGAAAGTTCTTTAGTTTTCTCCTGCCATTATAGGTCCTGCTGTTTTATACTCAACAGTTGTTGGCTTTCTTTTGGGTTGCTGTTCCTCCAGGCAGTTTTTGAGGCTTACAAAGAAAAAGTAAAAAGTCCAAACCTTTCCTTTAAAGGAACTTGTACAAACCTCTTTTTGATGCATAACAGATCTTGGATTAAAATCAATGCAAAAGCTACAACAGAAGAAAATAATTATCAATATTGTGTACAACCTCTAAATTTTCTAAAACAAAGCAGCTTTCAAGTTGTTCACATGTTAAAACACAAGGGGAGAGCTTTGACCTGATTCTCTAGGGATATTCCTTTAGAAAATGTTGTTTCTTTGATTTTTTTTTCCGTGTCAAGATTTCATGCCATGCTCTTCTTAAGCAATTTCTTTAAAGCATCTAGAAAAAAGTTGAAAATACAACAAAATAGGTCACAAAAACAGGCTAGGGTCTAGACTATGCAAATAGATAGTAAGATAAAACAGTTTCTGGGAAACCTTAGTTCACTCTGGGAAAAGGTGAAGGAAGATGTTATATAAAGTATTTGTTAAGTACAAGAGTTTGAATTTTATCTCTGAAATGTTGGGGTAGAGGATTTTTTTCCCATATACTGAGAAACACGCATCCCCAATTTGTAATCTGAAATGGTACAAAACCCTTTTTTTTTTACTACAGTATGTGATCTATTGTGTGCTATCTCCAAAGCTGAACTGCTGTGGAGATAGAAAAATATAACTGGAATAAAGAACACACAGCAAGAGAAATTTAGTCTTGGTAGACGTTTCAGAAAAGTTTTGCAAAGTTTATTTTCTACACCCAACAAAAAATTACTTTTCCTCATATTTGGTTTTTCACCATTTGTTTGTTGTGGAAAAAAAACCCCAAACTCTTTTGCAATAGTCCTTTCACCATTTACAAAGTTTGAAAGGTAGAAAATAGAAAGTTTCTTAATCTTTGATATCAGAAGGGTTCATCACCGAGTCCTAGTTGAAGAAGCAGCTCCTAGCTATTTGCAGCTAAGTGATAAATAGTTTTTGGTTCACCTCTCTCATTCATTGTTTCTCTATTTTCTCATTTCCTTTCCTATCTATGCATTTTTTTACCGCTTAGTAAAATGAAGTAGCTAGATCTCTTCAACACATCTTTTGCTATCTTCTTCTTTCCAAACTGTTTAGAAGTCTCATCCAGACATTACAGATAAACTGAAAGATACCAAGCTTTTCATTGCCAGATTTTCCTGACAAATAAATAACATGTGATCCTTCAAGAGTTGATATACTTATTTATTTTGTCACAGTACAATGAAATAGCTGACATGATCTTAATCTCATGTATTGGTTTGCTCAAGTGATGAGGTGCAAAAACCTTTGTAGCAAATACAAAAATTACACAACTGCTGATCTCAACCTTGAGTATTTATCGTACATGTCTAGTATAACCCAAGTGATATTGGTATATCTAGAGTGTGCTGGTCTTTATGTTTGAATTAGCCCTAGATACATATAAAAATGGTTACATATTTTTGTCTTTGTCTTATCTGCTCAAATTTTTGTCTTTTAAATTTTTCAATCAACTGTTGTTTGATTGATTATTTAAGCATAATGCTACAGAATTCCTTTTTACAAGGTCACAACTGTGGCAGCACACCACATGTGCTGTGCACTTCACAAATATTTTTGGCCTATGAAATACATCCCCATAATGATTTTATTACACTTGTGACAAAGTTGTTTTTTAAGCTCATGCCTGCTTGTGGCTGTTTTCTTCTAGTGGACTTCTTGATAAAGATTTTTACAATTTTTTTTTATTTTTTTTTGTGATGTGAGAAGAGAGTTGAAAGTTGTTTTTACTGCACTGGAATGCTGTCATACATGATTCCACAGGGCCAAAGGTTGAATCCATTGGTTTAGATGGAACCATATTGGGAGCTCTGAAACTGGCACTGAGATAAGTCACGGTGATGGACAAAGATAAAAACAGATTTCTCTGTTACTGGCAGGTGCTGATTGGAATGGACCTCATCTTATCTTTAGCTGACAGCACTACAGTTTAGTTCTTTTGAAGTGACAGCAACAGTGGAGGCAAACTTTGCAATCTAGCCTTGTGATTTGGGAAGGAAGCTGCAGCCATAAAAGAACATTCAGTTCATGTGCAGTTGCCATTACAAATAGAATGCTTCTAGAGAGACAGGATGGTCAGATAGAAGAAGCCTGCTTGCTATTCATTCCTTATTTGAAGGAATAGTTCCTCATACAAATATATCTTCAATAAATAGAATGAGAGACATTTTTCCAAGCAGTGTATTATTTTTTACTGTATCTTACTTTCTTATATCATGGAAAAATATCAAAAGAATATCTATAAAGGTAAAGGTTCCCCTCACACATAAGAGCTAGTCGTTCCTGACTCTAGGGGGTGGTGCTCATCTCCATTTCAAAGCCAAAGAGCCAGCGCTGTCTGAAGACGTCTCCATGGTCATGTGGCCGGCATGACTGAATGCCAAAGGCACACGGAACGTTGTTACCTGCCCATCAAAGGTGGTCCTTATTTTTCTACTTGCATTTTTTTAATGTGTTTTCGAACTGCTAGGTTGGCAGAAGCTGGGACAAGTAACGGGAGCTCACCCTGTTATGCAGCACTAGGGATTCGAATCACTGGACTGCCGACCTATCGATCGACAAGCTCAGCGTCTTAGCCACTGAGCCACTGCTTCCCTAAATGAATATCTACATCTGCTTTATTAACTACAAGTAAGCCTTCAATTGTGTTGATCATGTCAAGCTGTGGAATGTTCTAGAAGACCTTGGGGTGCCAACACAGGTGATCAAGTTGGTGCAATCACTGAACACAAATCAGGAAGCCACAATATGGAGAACTGATGGGTTTAAGATAAAGGAGCATTGTAAGGTTGCATTCTTTCATTTTTTTAAAATTCAACTTGCATGCTTACGTGATCATGAAGAAACTGGAACTTGAAGGATCAAAAATCAGAATAAAAGTTTGGAGGAATGACCGTCAACAATCTTCAAAATGCTGACAACACAACTCCCCTCTTAGAAACCAAGGAAGGCCTAAAACATCTGATCAGATGAATTAAAGAAGAAAACTGGCCTCTCACTGAATGTCAAAAAAAGTAAGCTTATGACCCCTGCATGAATCAAGTAGGAAAAGGCCACAACATCAGCCTCACTACTAAATGCACATTAGTTCATACTATTGTGTTTCCCATAGCTACCTACAGTGATAAAGTTGGACTATGAAAAAAGTAGCCAGAACAATTTATTCATTTGAGCTGTCGTGTAGGAGAAGGCTCCTGCTTATTCCTTGGACAGCAAAGGTGACAAATAAGCAGGTACTGGAATATATAAAGCCAGACATATCACTGGAAGGCAAAATCACAGTTTGTTCTTATTTATTTCAGCCATGTCACACCATCAAACTCATTCCAGATTTGTTTGTTTGTTTATGAAAAGTTATATAGCTGCCTACTCGCTCACAGTGACTCTAGGTGGCTTACAAACAATAAAAACACAAAATAGAAAAAAACATAAAAGTGATAAGCCATCACCCACCTCCCTGGTGACAGCACATGGTTAAATTAACCATTTGATGGGCTCCATTGCACTCTGGCTTTCCCAGGCCCACTTACACAGCCACATCTTCAAGGCCTTCCGAAAGATTGTCAAAATGGGAGCCAGCCTAATCTTTGTAGGGATGATGTTTCAAAGGGAGGGAGCCATCACAGAGAAGGCCATTCTTCTCGGTCTCATCAGATGTACTTCCTTACTGGTCGGGACCCACAACATTCCTTGTCTGTGGGTTGGGTGGATGTGGCCGGCAAGAGACAGTCCCTCTGATAATCTGGTCCCAAGCCATGAAGGGCTTTAAATGTGACAACCAGTTATGCTTGGAATGGTCAGCTGTAAAAGGAAGTGAGGCTGTCAGAAAATTTAGTGATTAGAACCCAGAGCGGGATGGAGCCCATGAAATGGCTCATGTGATCTGCTGTTGTCGGGTTGGGGGGTGATTTTATTATATTATACTATATTAATTTTATTTGATTCTTTTTATTAGTTTTATTATTTTAAATATGGTTGTATATTCCGTGAGCCACCTTGAGTTGCCATGGGTGAATAGGCAGCAATATCAATTCAATCAATTAATAATCTTCCTGTAAAATAGTTAAATCATTGTGTAAATCACATAAACATTCATTGGGTAAAACCAAAAATATAGCAATCAAGCAGAACAGCAGAGTGGCAAAAAAGTCCCAAATTGCTAAAATATAAACATTTCAGAAATGTGAGAAAAGAACTAGTGAAGAAAAATACTTGATATACCCTGAGTTTCAATTTAAGAAAGAAAAAAACCAGAAAGAATGCCAAAAATTGAATACTAGTCATTATACCGAATGCTACATACAGTGTCACTATGTTAGTAAAATAAGCTATTACTCTTAGCTTAATATTAGTTTATGAACTAATTTTATTAGGATGCTGGTAGTTTACTAATAATTTTTATTAAGTACAACACAGAAAGGATAAATCAAAATTTTATCTGAATGTTAGGCATAGCTTCTGTCCACTCTGATGTCTAAGCAAGTCCATTGGTTTGAAGATCAGTACAAATTCTAACTGTAAAACATTAAATAGAATGATAATTTAATTATCATTAGAATCAAAACCTTGAGGGTTAACACAAGGGCAACGGCTGCTTAATTCTCTTAGATGTCCCATTTGTTATGCAATCACTGGTTACACACAGAAGTTGAAAGGAACATGGAGAAAAAGAGAGTTCTGATTTTTATCTCAATAAATGATCAAGTGAACAATAAGAATATTTCTCCTGGTTGGCAGAGATGCTTTTGCCAAAGGTCCCCTTGTATGTGAATGGGATACTTTATTTCTCCTTGAAATAGGCTTCTTGGTTTCAGGGTAAAGCTCCAAACATAACCTACTGCCATCTCTAATCCACAACCTGAAGATGCCACTTCTTGAAATACGGCACTTCAAATTGACATCCAATCACTAGATGCCATCAATTTTGGAAAGAAAATACTTAACTTTCATCAACTGTTTTATATCAAGGCGAATAATTCAAGTGATACTTATATCACTTGATCTTCTTAACAAGGAAGAATTGTGAAGAGAGCAAATAAGGCCTTAACAGCAACAAAATTCTGAAGGAATCGTATAATGTATTCCACATGGAATGAACAAAAGGATACGTAGAATGGCTATGGACTGGGACAAAGTCTTCTAGCCTTACAAAGGCAAGCAGTCAGGCTAATAAAAATTGCAATTAACAATTCAAAGCATTAGTATTCTATGCACAAACTTGTAGGACAATATGTTCAATTTAAAAAAGTCTTACTAATTTTTAACTGATGGTAAAGTATTAGTAAAAAGAAACTCTTCACTAATAATTACACAAATACAATCATATCAATGCAAGATATTTATCATAAGGGAGGCTAATAACCTAAACTTTATGGTTGGAGAAAAATGAAACGGAGTTACGTGAATTTGGCTAACAAGGTAAAAATAAAGCAGACAAAATCCTCAGAATTCCTTCCAATTCAGAGTCGTGGCATCTTCCTTGTTTGTACTGCAGAAGTAGCAGAGAAGGATTGAAGCTAATTATTTGTAGCATTGTTTCTTTCTTTGATGTAGAAAACATAAATCTGGTTGAAATAGCGGTGATAAGTTTACAGAGGAAAAAGCTCAGCATATAACCTTTTGCTTTTCAGCTGTAAATTGGATAGACAGGGCACCATAGTAAGCAAGGTAAAAAGAATCTTAGTTCTGAAATGAGTGCTGGCCATTAGTCATTCATTTCAACTAGTGATAGATCCATGTAAGATACCTACGTATTTGTTATAAAACATCTAAGAAATATGCTAAAGGTGGTACCTCATTAGTCACTGAATATAAAGAAGTTGTCCAATTAAGAGGTGAGAGAGTAAAATACCAAAGGCTGCAGCAGTTTGCTGTAACCTAAATATTCTGCTACTTTACTTATTGGATTTATTATCCACTGCAATTTGAGGACACTTAGTGATATACAGTGACGTGGAAAAGCAGATATCAATAGAGGAGGCAGCCATCTAACTGACCTCAACTCTTTTCAGAAGTCTGAAGAAGTAAACTTTCTGGAGGAAAGAGAACTGAGAGAAATGTCAGGGGCAGTACTCCAAAAATGAAGCAGAGAAGTTCAAGGAAATGTAAGAGAAGGATCATAACTTATGCAAGATCTGGGAGGAGGTGGAAAATGTTTCCCACACTTCAGCCAAGTTCAGAATTCCAGCTTCATTAAAAGAAACAAATGGATGTTTCACCCACACAGGGAAATTTTGGAGGCAGCTAATTGTGTAGGGACACGGTGGCTCAGGGGCTAGAACGTTGAGCTTGTCGATCGAAAGGTCGGCAGCTCAGCGGTTCGAATCCCTAGTGCTGCCGTGTAATGGGGTGAGCTCCTGTTACTTGTCCCAGCTTCTGCCAACCTAGCAGTTTCGAAAGCACGTAAAAATGCAAGTAGAAAAAATAGGGACCACCTTTGGTGGGAAGGTAACAGCGTTCTGTGCACCTTTGGTGTTGAATCATGCCGGCCACATGACCACGGAGACATCTTCGGACAGCGCTGGCTCTTCGGTTTTGAAACGGAGATGAGCACCGCCCCCTAGAGTCGGCAATGACTAGCACATATGTGCAAGGGAAACCTTTACCTTTACCTTAATTGTGACCGGGAAATTTTGTAATTTCTCAAGCTTGGCCCCATACCAGTGGTGGGATTCAGCCAGTTCTCTCCGGATCGTCCGAACCGGTATCAGCAACTGCGGGAGGCTTCATCCACCCACCCAGACGTAATGAGTGACTACTGCGCATGCGCAGAAGGCCTTATGCATGCACAGAGGTGGCACGTGCATCCACATTTGCAAACCGGTAGGGAAGGTAAATTAATCCCACCTCTGCCCCATACTCATTGAAATGGAAACCTGGGATGGATGGAACTAAGGAAAGGGAACATTTTTGCTGATCTAAATATGACAGAGACTTGACTGGCTATTTAAAACCATATGGGGTTTGCCAGAGAGTGGAAAATAGCACCCACAGGATAAAGATGTCTTTACAGTCCTTGCATACCATAGAAACAGTACTATGTAGAATATTTTATTCATTTTAAAAGAGTAAAAGATAGTATGTATAAAAAGAATAGAAGCTGTTTATCGCATCACTGTGACCGTAATGTTTAGCTGGAAATAATTTTGCAATTATATAAAATTTATTTTAAGCTCCCAAGCCTGCACAATATGTAGCACACCAAACTGAGAATACAGTACAAGTTTTCTACTGTATTTTGCTAAGAGTATGACAACCACCTTGTGTTTGCAGTCACAGACAGGTGGTTTATCAAGGTGTGCAGTTCTGCCTTTCTTGGATATTTTTAGATTTGTTCTTCCTTCTAAAAATAAATGTAATAAGATATGTAATTTATTCATTCCTTGAGAGTCCACATATTTCTCAGAATATAATTTGGGCTCTGCTTTATTTTCTGGGAAGTGTGTAACTGAATGTAAGTATGTATATATATTGTCCTTCAGTGAGTGAACTGTTCTAATTTAATTGATTCTGGTATTTCTTCAGCTACTCCACCTAACTGATAAGTATTTTTGGAAGAATGGACAATGTTCCAACTAATTAAGCATAGTATCTCAGTTCTTTCTGATAAATGATGAAGGCATGTGAAGATTTGCAGACCAGTGTCAGAGCTTCATATAAGCTGGGTTAACTGAAGTTATAATCAGTTTTCTGATTTTTAAAGATATCCTTCTGATGGGCTGTATGCTAAAATAAAGCCAGGTTATGATACACACTTGAAAGTAAATCAGGAAGCCTGTAATTGAGGAGGCAAGAACAAAGAATGCTTATCTGTAGGAAATATGCATGTGTAAATCTTTTAACAATTCTGGGTAGTTAGAAAACTGATAAAAGTAACAACAGTTAGACAATTTGCAGGCCTGATCAAAAATTAGGAATACAGATGCCCTGCAGCCAATTATATGTGTTTTAGATAACTCCTGGGGTATTCAGTAGCCAAGGCTTAGGGATAGGGACAGCTAGAGACCAATAGAATAAATTGTAGAATTATTACTAAAATATTTATTAGATGATATTTCTTATTATCTCGCCTTGTCCCGCCTTCTCTTTTAGTGAAAACGTGTAAAACTTTCTTAATCCTTTGTTCTCGGTTCTTGGCATTTTGGCCAGGAGCCCTTTTCCTTGGAGTACTCCAATATAACGCAATCAGAAAACCTGCACCTTGTGTCTGGCGTCCATCATTGGCTTCGGCACCAGGCTCATACCCGAATTGGGGACAACACTTCTTCTTCTGTTGTTTTCTAATAACCATTTAAAGTTAATTAAAAATCACTTACAATCATTTCAGGACTTCAGATTGATTCCTTATATGGATTCCTAAATACAATAGCTTAAATACATATTTTGCCAGTAAAAGGCCCTGGTAGCAGCAGGGAAATTTAGCTTTTTCAGATCCTTTTTTCTTTCTATAGCCAATTACAATCCCTGAACATTTGCTCCAGAGAGATCCTTAATCCCCAGGAATTCAGAGTGTTAACAGTTAATGCCTATTGAGCAGGACATTCCAAAGTCGCTAGAACCACCCATCCCAATGTATTCACTGATGTATTCTACAGGCAGCGAAAATGTTCTCTTTGCCCAGGAATGTCATGCCTCCCCTTTCTGGAGTCATACAGCAAAGTCCAGAAGGCAGAATGGGAATCCCTAGAACAACAGTCAAAGGTTATAACTTCCTGTGTAGCTTCCTGAGGGCGCTCACCTTCCTCCCAAAAGATGGCAGCATTCTTATGTGAGCCATATTAAGTCAGAAGCAAAAAAAAAAACACCAAAAACACACACCCAGAAGATAGAAAAGGGGAAATCCTCTAACACAAAGCTCATGAGATATAGCTATAGATAATACAGCCACCACTGGTATCTCCAAATTGCTAGTTTGGCCATATTTCATGCTCTCTTGAGTGAGGCCATGAGATGGAGGGAGATGGGCGGTTCATAAATTAGATGGAGGGGGGGGGGAGTCCGTCTCAACCTCATAGCATTTGAACAAGTGAAATTAATAATAATAATAATAATAATAATAATAATAATAATAATAATAATAATAATAATAATAATAATAATAATATTTTAATTTTTATACCGCCCTTCTCCCAAAGGACTCAGGGCGGTGAACAGCCAAATAAAATACAGTACAATACAATACAATAAAATCACTAATTAAAAAACTTATTCGATATGGCCTATAAATTAAATTATAAAATACATAATATAATATAAAACCCCATTTAAAATCCAATTTTAAAAACCCATTTTATGCCAGTCCTGCTCGGAAGAATAAATACGTCTTCAGCTCGCGGTGAAAGGTCCGGAGGTCAGGAAGTTGTCGAAGTCCTGGGGGAAGCTCGTTCCAGAGGGTAGGTGCCCCCACAGAGAAGGCTCTCCCCCTGGGGGTTGCCAGCCGACACTGTTTGGCTGATGGCATCCTGAGGAGACCCTCTCTATGGGAGCGCACCGGTCGGTGGGAGGCATGTGGTAACAGAAGGCGGTCCCAAAGATATCCCGGTCCTAAGCCATGGAGCACTTTAAAGGTGGTAACCAGCACCTTGAAGTGCACCCGGAAGACCACAGGCAGCCAGTGCAGCCTGCGCAGGATAGGTGTTATATGAGAGCCCGCGCAGCTGCATTCTGGACCAGCTGGAGCCTCCGGGTGCTCCTCAAGGGGAGCCCTAAATTAACCTTTGGAATCTAGTTCCATTTTGTTCTATAAACCTACCCGCAAGGTTGAGTATTTCATTTCATCTTTAGAGGATAATTGGCACAAGTTGGATATCAGGTAAGCAATAAAGAACTACCTGAGCAGAACAGAGGAATTAAGAATTTCAGACAACCTCTTAATCTCCTTCTGACAGACTCACCTGGGCCCCAGAGCTTTACAAAACAGCTCCAGGTGGATCAAAGCTTGCATCAAAGTAGCCTACAAGGCTCAAAATAAGGCTGCTACATAGAGAGTTGTGATCCCCTTTCCTAGAATAGGTTTAGCTACTGTTCACATCAAAGCACCCAGGACATATCTGTACGGCTGCACATGGGCTTCCTTTATAAAGCATTACAAATTTAATTCTTATGTCTAGGATGAAATCTCCTTCAGCAGGTTGCTGCAAAATATAATTTCCAATAAGAACTAGAGCGTTTAATCACCTGCCCCTAAAGATAGCTCCGAGAGGATAGGATGCTTTGGCTCTCCCAAGGTGCTTTTCAAAAGGCAACTGGACTTTCTTGATTTTTTCCCCTTGAAAACGTTCTCATCCAAGAACTGAAAAGCTTCTTGGATGAGAAGCGAAACGTTTCCAAGGGGAAAAACCCAAGAAAGTCCAGTTGCCTTTTGAAAAGCACCCTTGGGGCAACCATGACCTGGATGATTGAGAGCATGGACACAATTCTCTGGCTCTGCCATAGGAAAACTGCATATTGTTTGTTAGGATTTTAAATTTAATAGCTGGAACAGTAAAGTGCAGAATAGACCAGAACACACAGTTATAGATGGGTATAAAGGGGGATTTTTCCTTTTTCCTGCCTTTTTTCGTCTATGTGCGGTTGAATTTACCTCCTGATTGTTCCTGTGTTCCTGACTATCTTGCCTGCTGTAAATACAAATGTAAAATATATTTATTTATATAAAACTACAAGTTTGTGTCAGTGTCTCGGACTTCATGTGGACCACTGCTGGGTAATTCCCTGACATTGTTTTTACTATGGAGGTGCTTTTTTAAGGAAAGAGACACACACCCATGTATTAAAGAGACAGATAAAGGGGAATATATGAGGTTTGCAAGCATATTCATATTTTCTAATTTGTCTCCTTTTCTATCTATAGTTCCTAAGTTCTCTGTACTTTGAGCCTACTCTTTAGTTGCATTTCTTCCCCCAGTTGCATTTTCAAAGCATTTCTTAGCCTTGCATCCCAAGTGAGTAGAAAAATGACACTTACTCATGGATGGCCTGTCTCTGGTGTAGGAAAAGGGCTTTCTTGGTAAGTAATGTGTGGTGTTCTTTGTTGTGGTTTAGACCCAGAACACTTATTTATTTAGTTATGAGCAGTTTTACAAAATTGTAATGAACAATATAAGAAAAAGCATTGATAATTCATAGATAATAGATATATGTATTTTAAATGTTTTAATGTATTTATTTCTATAGTCATATTGAATTATTCAGTGATACTTCTTCAGAGGACATTATTTTTAATTGAACGTATATGAGTTTTCTTTATAAAAAGAAATACTTTAAATAATCAAAAAGAATGCAAAGCATGTACCATGGGTGTGGGATTTATTCCAGTTTAACCAAGGAATCGCTTTCTGTTTTTTTAAAAATAGGCTCTTTCAGCTTCCATTTCAGAGATTTTAATTCTCCCAAAATTGCCATATTGAAGTCTTAATTTCTTTCTATTACTGTGCTCCAAGACCTTTTATGATGATGAGCAAAATTAGTCTTTTTAGCAAGTAATTACTTAAATTACTTTAATTATCTAATAATGTAACGTCAGCAACAAAAATTATATATACTCCAGCAGAACCATTATAATGCTGATTAAAGTAATTGTTAGACCCTAAATACTAGCCTATCTTTTCCCAAAGCCAAGAATTGGTACAATTTCAGTGTTCCTTGCTTAACATAATTTGGCTTCAGGTGTTTATCATACCAGTCAGTGATAGCTAGAAAGGTATTTGGTATAATTAGTTAGGTGATTCATAATTACTGAAACATCTGTCTGAATTAATCCCAGCAAGGTAACTGATTTATTAAACTAAAATATTCTCATAATGTATTTGACCATATTGTCCTCTTGGAATAATTGGAAAGGCACCTTAGAGAAATTTATTTTCTTCTTTTTTTTTCGGTATAGTACATGTCATAGAATCTTTAAAAATATGTTTTGGAATAAAGCTTTTGGGTTGCACTTCAATAGCATTGGATTCTTACAGTATTTTCTGGAACAGTGATATTTTCTCCAATTCAGTTATATCATCCTCACTACTCAAAGAAGAGACTAAGAGCATTATAGGAACAGCTTATGTTTGAATTGGTGGAACAAGTAATTTTACTTAATTTTTATCAAGCTAGCTTTTGTTTTATGATTAAATAATTCTCTCTGATGCAGAAATAAAATCAGTTTTCTATTTATGATGAACATAAAAAAGCATTTGGAATTGTGCTTTGAAGTATGTTTGAGTTTCATTATATCACAGAAAAGCCAGCTATTCATGCTTTGGAGCTATTTGTGCGTTTTGTCAGTTTGTGTGTGTGTGTGTGAGACAGTCACTAGGTTCTAATAGCAGAATTGCAGAATCAAAAGTTACTGTCTCATTTCTTGCATTTTAACATTTAATGGCGAATGCAGTAGTCAAAATGTATTTATTAAAGCCAATGCTGCCTAAGGGTTTTTTCCCCCCCATTCTGTTATTACTTAATTGTTTCTAATCAGCGTTCTGTGTTTTGACATCCAAATGATACAGGAAACAACAATGTTTTATCTGATGCAATTGGCTGGCTAATTTGAAACAAAATCTAAAACCTTTCAGCTCTAGTTGGCCTATTTAAATTAGGAATAAAGTTTAAAGTGACTAACTCTCACTTTAAATCAGTGGCATCCAGGCTAAAACAGTTGTGACAGTGGAAAGATAATGTCTCATGCCCCTGTTCTATATTAGGGGAAATGTTTCTTCCTTATATGCCACATCATGAGATGCTATGATGACAACTCTGATGAACAGTTCATTGCACAATAACATTTGCTATTTAGAACTATTTTTAATGACCTCTGGTCATGAAGGTTAATACAAAATGGCCCAAAGGATAGCCTTACGACTGAGAATAGAATAGAATAGAATAGAATAGAATAGAATAGAATAGAATAGAATAGAATAGAATAGAATAGAATAGAATAGAATAACTTTTATTGGCCAAGTATGATTGGACACACAAGGAATTTGTCTTGGTGCATATGTTCTCAGTGTATATAAAAGATAATCGTCAAGGTACAACACTTATAACACTTAATGATAGTCATAGGGTACAAATTTACCCCTTAATGATACAACACTTATTAATAGTCATAGGCTACAATTAAGCAATCAGGAAACAATCAATTACAGTATAAATCATACAAGCAACAAAGTTACAGTCATAAGTGGAAGGAGATAGGTGATGGGAACGATGAGAAGATTAATAGTAGTGCAGATTTAGTCAATAGTTTGACAGTGTTGAGGGAATTATTTGTTTAGCAGTGATGGCGTTCGGGAAAAAACTGTTCTTGTGTCTAGTTGTTCTGATGTGCAATGCTCTATAGCATCGTTTTGAGGGTAGAAGTTGAAACAGTTTATGTCCAGGATGTGAGGGGTCTGTAAAAATTTTCACAGCCCTCTTTTTGATTCGTGCAGTATAAAGGTCCTCAATGGAAGGCAGGTTGGTAGCAACTGCTTTTTTCTGCAGTTCTAATTATCCTCTGAAGTCTGTCTTGTTGGGTTGCAGAACCAAACCAGACAGTTATAGAGGTGCAGATGACAGACTCAATAATTTTTCTGTAGAACTGGATCAGCAGCTCCTTGGGCAGTTTGAGCTTTCTGAGTTGGCGCAGAAAGAACATTCTTTGTTATCCTGAGGACGATAAAGGAAACACTATTTTGAGCAACCTAACCCAATATGACTTGGAGTTGTTTCATCTGATTGATAGAATCTTGCTTTTAGGCTCTGTTTAGCGATATGAGTGCAAACAGTTTTGACATTGGGGCGGGGGAGTCTACAAGGCAGCAGACTTTATATTTAGTCCTGCTCAAAATTGTCAGTTCAAAGGAATAGCGATCATTCTTTTTATAGGAATGTTTAAAGAAACGAATAAAAAGAAATGCCTTTCCTTCCACGTACCCTTCCATTAATTTAAAAATAGCAAGCAATCTTGATAGACTTCTTTAAGTATATGGATAAGAGACAGATTTCCGATTGACCATTGGGTTGGTTTTTTTATCACTTTCAAGAAGTGCTGAAAGATTATTTGTCAGATTTGCAAGAGGGGATTGCTTTTGAAAGAAGTGGTGTGATGGTCCTTCAAAGGAATTTCACAAGTTTCCTTTGTTTAAGACTGAAAGTCCGTCTGTCTTTCTACATCAAGGTATCACAGCAAACGGAAGCCATTGTGTTCATGAGCCAAGTTCAGAAGAATGGATGTGTGAAAAGAACCTATAAAAATGGACACCTTTTTTTTAAATTTCAAAGAATGCTCAGGTTTTATTTTACTATTGAATAGGTATGGTTTCAAAGCCACTTTGAAAATTTAATATTTTGTGATATAAGAAAACTTCATTGGAAATAAAATTGAGGGGTTTTTTAAAAAGTATTAACCAAAGCTAATAAATGCTTCCTTGTGAATTCTAATTATTCCTTTTTCTATACTGCACTTCTGAAGAGATTAGTAAAATAGTAAATATTGTACAATCAGCAAAAATGTATATTGGAACTACCGGTAGCAGGTTGAAATCAATGATGCACATTTAAATAGATAAAACTGTTTAAGGAAAAAGGTATATACAGTTTCAGGTATATTTTAAAATAGTTGCTTGATCCTTTCTTTTAGTAGTATGATCCACTAGACCAGGGGTGTCAAACTCACGTTGTTACGGTGGCATCACGTGATGTATTGGTATTTTTTTCCTCTTTGCGAAACCGGGCGTGGGTGTGGACAGCACATGATGCCTCTGGCCCACTGGCCGGGGGTTTGATAGCCCAGCACTAGACCAAACTGCAGCCCCTAAACTATATACGCAAATTGGTGTCACACCCTAGCCTGAAGTTCATCCTCAGAAGAAGAAGTAAGGTGCTTGGTAAAGGTAGTAATTGCTTAATAACGTTAATTCCGACCAGAAACTCTGTTACTAAAAGATGCAGTTGTACAATATGACATCATGACTGTGCTGATTCGTGATGGCAGTTGTAGCGATTCTGATTACCACTGTGATTTTTATCACAATACCCTTTACCCTGAAACACCCTAGACCCATGATGGCGAACCTATGGCACGTGTGCCCAAGGTGCCCACCAGCTGCATGCGCGCAATTTAGGGGACCCAGCTGGTCTTCAGAGCTCTCCTGCTCTCCTGCGCATGCACACCCATTTGCGTGAGAGTACTTGCATGCAGTGCACATGTGAAAACCGCATGCATGTGCAGATGGTGTGGTTGCACACACAGCGCACGGGGGAGCCACGCAAAACCTGCTTGCATGTACAGATGGTGCAATTATGCTCGCAGCGCACGGGGGCACGCGTGAAAGCCTGCGTATGCGCAGATGGTACAGATGCACGTGCAGCACATGGGGAGAAGCCGCGTGTTAACACGGATAGCATGTGCGAAGCACAAGAAGCACGTACCTGTTCGGCACTCAGTGAGTAAAAGTTTTGCCACCACTGCCCTAGACTGAATTCCAGTCAGAAAAAGAAACTCAGATACAATATAGATATAAACATTACAATAACTGTTCAATTGCAGTAGATTATAAGAACATCTTGTACAGTTTGTGTTTCAGAACACCCTAACCAGGATCCTGGACAAGTTATTCACTAATGAGTCAGAAATCATGGTTTCTTTTTGGTTTTTGTTCTATGAGACAGGCTATCAAAACTTGTCAAGATGACATGATAAACAAACTGCAAAGAGCACTCTCATGATCTGTTTATTTGCTCCTCCTGACAGGAGAAGCCATGCAGGAGCAATTATACCACACACGCTACATTGGTTTGTTCACAGCAAGCTGGACGTCATTGAAATTCTAACTTACTGGATTATAGCCAGTAGCTTGTAAATTCTAGCCCAAAAAATTGTAAGGTTGCAGAAAAAGAAAACTTGTTTGTGCAACCTATTTCTCTGGATAAATCCTGATGTGTTGTTGACTTACACGCTAGAGCTGTGATGTGCAATGTGTTACAGAGATCCAAATTATAAATGTTTGGGAAGATCATTAGTGCAATATCATCTGCAGTGTTTATTGTACTGTGTAAGTTTCCATCTTTGAAAAAGTTGTGCAAAACTTATTATCTGTGTCTTCTCATCTAAAATGATCCTTGTGCCTCATGATGCTTTACACAATGTTGTAGCATCATTAAGTGTATGGCGGCGGGGTCGGGGGGGGGGGAATAGCTGTTTCCTGGGTAATACATTCTGTCTGCAATACTGCACAGCACAAAACCCTTGGTTAACCTTATAAGTTGTAAGAAACACTGTTAAGTCTAAGACATCACATTGTGCTGACACAATGGCTAAGCACATGACCTAAACATGTGCTTCACAGTTTTTGCAGAGTTAGAGATTCAGATGTTATAATTCATAGGTTTATTTATATCTCTTTTAGCAGTAGCTTTTCTCCATGGAAAGTAAGACTGCATATAAAATGAGATTTAGTAAAGCTGAGAGATACTGATCTCAAATTATGTAGGAAGTTTAATGTCTGTGTATCATTAAACCTCAGTCTTCCTGATCAGAGTCCTATGTGTTAATATGATTGCCTTTTAGTTAAATTATAAAGTAGAGGAATTTTTAAACATATGGCTCATATTTCTTTGTGCAGAAAACAGACTGAAATCTGTAGAATGTATTGGATTTATGACACTCATACATAATGTGGTTATGGTTGTTTTTACCCCTAGAAATATCTGCAGTACTTTGTTTATAACCCTTCTAGCCTTTCAACACCGCTCACTCACCAATATTAAATCTTGGAGAGCCATCAAGATGTGTAGCAGTTTGTGACTTCAGTGCATGCCCAGCAGGGATTAATTTATCTTCAGCTGCTCAGGTTTTTGGTTTGTTTGTTTGTTTGTTTGCAGCAGGATTCAAATTATGTAGGGTCTATGGCTTCTAAACCACAAATATTACAAAAATAGAATTAATGAGCTTTGTGCATTTTGATCGGCTGAAAACTCTAAGCTTAAACAGAAGAGTAATCACAGGACCAATTTTAAAATCTCTTTATTTTTAAACCCTTGCATTTGCATTGCTCATCTTATTCCTGTGTTGCAAGACCGTGTTGATATTTACAGTCTTCCTTCTGCAGAAGCATGGAAAAGGTTAGCGCAGAAATCTCTTGTGCTTCCAGACTTGAGCAATCAGGGATGTCAAACCAATGGAGACTAACGGTGCTCATCAACGAAATAGCCATGGGGAAGGAGAGATAAAACATTTGAAATGCTGTTTAGCACTTTAACAGCAGAATGCCACTTTGCATTTGTATTTCTGAATTTATATTCTTTACCTATCTTACCATAACATTTTTAATTTGGGGTTGGCTCAGCAGAGAAATTATGAGTGCTGCCTAACACATACCCAACCAACTAGAGTTTGAAAATGATACTTGGGCTTCACAGTGGAAGCTTGGTGAAAACTGATAAAGGGAAAACAATGGGATCAGGACATTTAATATTAACTTTTATAACTCACTTAATACACAAATTAAGGTTGGAATCCATTGGAGTGCATTTGATTAAATGAACTTAAGTAGTTTGCATTTAATCTGACGTTAAAGTTAAAACTCCTATATTGTTCAGAGGCGAAAACTGATATTTCTTGCAATTTGGAAATCTGTTCAAAAGTGCACCGCTTTGATAGAACCAACTGTTTTGCAAATACTGCTGAAACCTGCAGAACTATACTTTTTTTTCTCTTGTTAATTTCTATAAAAAAAGGAAAGTTGGTGAGATGGCAAGAGGAAAACAATGAGGACTATTCTGAGATACATTTTCAGACAATTTATTTATTTATTTATTTATTTGTCATAACAGCATACATAAGCATAAGCATGAAGTAACTGTACAACATATAAGTATATATATGAGTATAAGCATGTAATAACTATATAAATTGGATATAATGAAAGGAAACAGTAGGACAGGAACGGTAGGCACGTTTGTGCTCTTATGCACACCCCTTATAGACCTCTTAGGAATGGGGTGAGGTCAATAGTAGAGAGTTTTTGGTTAAAGCTTTGGGGATTTTGAGAAGAGACCACAGAGTCAGGTAATGTGTGTTCCAAGCATTAACAACTCTGTTACTGAAGTCATATTTTCTGCAATCAAGATTGGAGTGGTTAACATTAAGTTTAAATCTATTGTTTGCTCTTGTATTGTTGTGATTGAAGCTGAAGTAGTCTTCAACAGGAAGGACATTGCAATAAATGATTCTATGAGTTAAACACAGGTCCTGTCAGAGGCGGCGGAGTTTTAAGTTTTCTAAACCAGGATTTCAAGTCTGGTGGCATAAGGTATTCTGTTGTATTCAGAGGAGTGGAGAACTCTTCTTGTAAAATATTTCTGGACATGTTCAATTGTATTGATGTCTGAAATGTGGTATGGGTTCCAGACAGGTGAGCTATATTCAAGAATATATTCAATTCTGGGAATTGAAGTCCGCCAGGCTTAAAGTTGCCATGGTTGGAGACCCCTGCCTCAAACATCTTATCCTAGTGCTGTCCTCTTTTCTTGTATTGATGTTTTTGTAAGCTCATTTAACTCCTCTCTTCATTCATTTAACTCCTCTCTTCATTCAGGTTTTTGACCACTCCAAATATTTTTGATAATAAAATATAGTTCGAATGTGAATGGGTGCTATTAAAGATTTAAACAAAAAAACCAGAGAAAAATATATAGGTAACAGAAATAGCAACATAGAAAACTATCTTATGATAATTTTAAGTCCTAGTGAATCTTCCTAGCATCAGACATTTTGCTGGCTTGTGAAATGTACTCCTTTTTCCAAAATGGAAACCTAGCAACTCAGGAAGACTACAGCAGCAGACAAGACTCTTGCGAAGCTTGTGGACCCTGGGGGAAGTTAGTCACTAGGAAATATCACCCTGTTACTTTTCCAGTAATATAAATGTTCCGAAATGTGTTTCATCACATCAGTCCACATGGATGGAAGTTTAGAAGGAGTTGAATAAGTTCATGGTGCGTGCTGAGTGTAATACAATAAATTCAGTCAGAGAAACTCTAATTAGTATTTAGTGCACTCAAGATGCTCTGACCTCTGCATTTTCTTCAAATGACCTGTATAGTCTGGAAATATTTACTTCTCTTCCCCAGGAAGTGCCAAAAATAGTGTTTTGCTGAAGAAAGGGAATTATAGTGAGAAAAAAAATTACATTTGAGAGGGTTTAACTTAAAACTATATCAAGAAATGTGGGAAGATGACAAAAAGAAAGAAAATATATGTACTAAACAAAATTAGTCTTGCATATACAGATAGTCCTTGACTACTTATGACTACAATTGAGCCCAAAATTTCTGTTGCTAAGTGAGACATTTTGAGACAAGTGAATTTTGCCCCATTTTACAACCTTTCTTGCCACATTTGTTAAGTGAATCACTTAAGTTGTTAATTTAGTAACAGGATGGTTAAATGAATCTGGCTTCTACATTGACTTTGCTTGTCAGAAGATCATAAAAAGTGATCACATAACCCCAGGTTACTGTCAACTGCAGGATATTGCAACTGTCATAAATATGAGTCATTTGCCAAGCCTCTGAATTTTGGTCACTTGACCATGGGAATGCTGCAACGGTCGTAAGTGTGAAAAATGATCATAAGTCACTTTTTTCAATGGCATTGTAACTTTGGTCACTAAACGAACTATAAGGCGAGGACTACCTATATAGTCATGTCACGCAATGCAGTTAAATGATTTATGAGATAATCATTCTAGTTAATCCTAGAAACAATTGGAATTCCAGCATATAATATAATATAAGAAGCCCAGATTCCTAAGTATACCTTGTAAAGAATAGTTCTGCAGATTTTTAAATTTGATTATCCTCATCAGCTTCTCCAATAAGTTTCATATTCTTTGGTAGAAGAGCATTAATTCTCTCCCTCTCTTTCTTTTGCATTACATAGTCAATAAAATTAAATCATCATAATGAAATCCTACATATCAGACAGGGTGCATCCTGAAAGCTGCAAAATGTAAAAAAAAAATAAAAAAAAATAAGAGAAGTTTGTTACTGACTTTGGGGTAAATTGAAGCTGCAAAATGTAAAAAAAATTAAAAAAAAATAAGAGAAGTTTGTTACTGACTTTGGGGTAAATTGAAGCTGCAAAATGTGTAAAATGAAGATTTTTTTTAAAAAAAAATGCAGATTTAGATGGGGCTATGCTCCATTTATTGGAAGTAGGTATTTTTATTTCAGAAAATATAAAACAGAGAGAAATGATGCAGATCTGTAGCTCCACCCAGCTTTGCATGGCTTGCTGCAGTCCTTTCTCATCGTTTCTCCTGTCATTGCCCTGCCTCAAAGCAACCACTACTGCAAATAGAAAAAGAGCCATGTCACTTGAACACACTTCAAGAATACATTACAGTTGACTTACATGTCAATGAAGGAGAGCGCCACAATTTCAAAGGCATGTTACTCTATTATGGATGGAGTGTACAATTATACTCCATACTGCAATGTGTTACATCTAATGTTTACACATATCTAGAGAAGAACATAATGTAGCTGGATAACAGGAGGCACCAACTTTGTCATGCTTACCTTTCATATAATTCTGACCTAGGCAGGAACGGAAAAGCACAACTCGGTGTATAACATTACTGTTGTAGTTAATATGATAGACTTTATCTCCATAATTTATCAACTGATTCCCCTTGGTTCAAAAGGAACTATTATCTTTCAGCTAGGCTTTGAGTACATCCAAAGTTAATTTATTTGAATATGTTTGAATATGATTATTTAATGATTTTGTTTGCCCTGCAAAGCACAATAAAATTTGTACCGGAACCAGGTAGTTTGGTGATGGAAAGCAGCTCCAAAAGTCAGGTGAAGGGTGATGGAAAAGGAGAAGTCCAGCTCCTTGTCATCTTGCTGTTCTGTTTTTCCCCTCTAATACCATGGTGTTCCAGACTTAGCCAGGTTTCTCAAATAGATTATGGATGCCAGTTAGCTACACCCCATTCAGAAAGGTCCCAATTTATAAACAGTACAAAGCACTTCATATAGTAATAGTAAAATAATGTTTAATTAACCACCAGTGCCATTCATAATTTAGAATCATAGGGCTGGAAGTTGATCATCTAGTCCAATCTCCTGCCTAATGCAGGAATCCTCATATTATCCCAGACACATGACTGCCCAGTCTTTTCTTAAAAACATCCACTGATGAGGCACCAACAACTCCAGGAAGCAAGATGTTCCATTGCTTAATGGCATTCACAGGCAAGAAATCCCTCCTTATTTCAAGCTTGGATCTCTCTCTGTTAACCCACTGGTTCACATCTTACCCTATCAGCCCTCCCCAGGGGTGGGTTCTACTTACCTTTACTGCTGGTTCGCAATGGGATCGTGCATGCACAGAAGCTTCTGCGATGCGCATATCATCCATGATGACATCTGGGCAGGTGGGCGGAGCCTCCTACTGTTTTTATTACTAGTTCGCAAGAATCGGACTGAACCGGGAGCAACCCACCACTGGCCCTCCCAGGTAATTCAAACAGGAAATACAACTGAGTTAATTTTACTTTGTTTACCAGTTTGCTTCTGGATCCAATTCAAGATATTGGTTGTTACCTTTAAAGCCCTATATGACATGAGTCCAGGATATCTGAGGGGCCATTTCTCTCCAGTGGGACTCAATTGCACCAGCAGAAGAGGCCTATGGATTCCATCTGCTAAGGAATTCCAACAAGTGGATTCAAGGAGAAGAGCCTTTTCTGCTGTGGCTCCATTCCTGTAGGACACTCTACCACTAAAGGTGGGAAACTGCTCCTACCTTTTGGCCTTCTGGAAAGGTATTAAAACATGGCTTTGGCAGTTGACCGGGGGCCCTGAGGAGGGCGCTCGCTACTAGAGGTGATTGATAGGGTAAGAGGGCCTCACCCCCGTCCTGTTTTTCTTGTAGTTCTGGTTTCAGTATAGTTTTTAAAATCTTAATCTGTAGTTTTAATGTTTTAGTATTTTAATTATTTTTCTATTTGTTTTATAATCTGTAAGCTGCCTAGAATTGCCTTACAGGACAAGATGGCGGGATAAAATTTTAATAAAAAGTAAATAAAATAATAAATAAACATATTAAGTTCTTTTAACTGTTCTTCATAAGATTTAGCCTCCAAATCTCTTATCATTCTTGTTGCCCTTCTCAGCTTTCTTTCCAGCTCTGCATCCTTTTTGTAATGTGTTGGCCAGAACCGAACACATATATGGACCAAATTTATATATTATGTTACTAAGGGTATGTTGTTGGCTAAGTTGGCTTGAAACTCAACATTAAGAAAACTAAAATTATGGTATCTGGCCCTCTCAATTCCTGGCAGATAGATGGAGAAGAAATGGAGGTAGTGACAGATTTTATTTTCCTGGGCTCCAAGATCACCGCAGATGGGGACTGCAGCCAAGAAATTAAAAGATGCTTGCTCCTGGGGAGGAAAGCTATGGCAAATCTAGACAGCGTACTAAAAAGCAGAGACATCACCCGGCCAACGAAAGTGCGTATAGTCAAGGCTATGGTTTTCCCAGTTGCAATGTATGGCTGTGAAGGTTGGACCATAGGAAAGGCTGAGCGGCAAAGAATTGAGGCCTTTGAACTCTGGTGCTGGAGAAGACTCCTGCGAGTCCCTTGGACTGCAAGGCGAACAAACAAGTCAGTTCTAGAGGAGATCAACCCTGACTGCTCTTTAGAAGGCCAGATCCTGAAGATGAAACTGAAATACTTTGGCCACCTAATGAGAAAGAAGGACTCACTGGAGTTGACTTTGTAAATATACAAATAGAATGAGACTATTGCCTTATACATTGTAAGCCGCCCTGAGTCTTCGGAGAAGGGCGGGATATAAATGTAAAAAAAAAAAAAGAAGAGCCTAATGCTGGGAAAGATTGAGGGCAAAAGAAGAAGGGGACGACAGAGAACGAGGTGGCTGGATGGAGTCATTGAAGCAGTAGGCATGAGCTTAAATGGACTCCAGAGGATGGGAGAGGACAGGAAGGCCTGGAGGAACGTTGTCCATGGGGTTGCAATGGGTTGGACATGACTTTGCAACTAACAACTAAGGGTATAATACCTAAGAAACAATATAGGCTGCCTTTATAGGAGTTAAGTTGTTGAACTAATATCAGGGAGGCCCAGAACCTTGGAAACTGACTGGATAATTTTGAACCATGTTGTCAGGCCTGGTTCAATTTTGAACCATGTTGTCAGGTTTGGCAAAGTTTATATTGTGAAGGAAAAAAAAGGAGAAAGAAGTTGCTGAAGAAAGACAGAATATTAATTTAGTAAATAAAGATAAAAGTTATACTAGAATTCAGAAATATATTTTCTAATATCAGAGTGACCTTAGGTAGTCTCTATTTTTCCAGGAGCAGAAACCACCATCTGAACTATCTATATTTACTTTTACTGCTTTTTAATCAGTGCTGGCTGAACACTTTTTGCTGAATAAATATTGTTGATGAATGTAATAATGCTGTCACCCATCAAATAAATTATTCAGTAAGTTTATTTTTATAGATAGTTGAAAGGTATCCATTGAATAATATATTTTAATTATTCATGGTGTGTGTATTCTATTTGTTTATACTCCTACTAGGCAATGAGTTTGACATCTGAAGATTCCAAAGTTTTCATTCATAAACACAGTTCTAGCACTTATAAGAAGCTGTAAATTTGGGGGCAATGTCTGCAGAATATTGGGAACTGTGCATATTAAATATAATTTCCTGATTTTAAAAACAGTTCAGAGTGTTTTTTCAGTGTTATTAAACAAGTGATCTGATTCTGTCCCAACCTCTTTTTGTGTTCCTTTTTATATACAGTATATACTTGAGAACATTTTTGTATGAGTGAGGCTATAGCTTAATAAAAGAGAATTACTTAACCACATGCAGAAGGTCTTGGTGTAGAGTAAATCACGAAAACTTTCAAATTTTGCTATACATTCCATTATCCTGGCGACATCCCAGTGTCAGTAGCATTTTGCATTTAGCATTTTGATAAAGATGGATGCAATTATTGGTTGCAAGCTGGGGCCTTTTTCCTGCAAGTTGTGTTTGATAATGCCTGTTTGCCAAAATCTCCTGCAACTTCCCTTTGAGAATCCTTATCCCTTTCTTTCTGGACACCAATAGAAAGACATTTTTCCACACCTGGAAAGTGTGCATTGTAAATAAAAAATGTACTAGTCATTCTGAAGTCTGCACTGCCAAGTCACTGGTGGACTTTATTACCATAAGATGACATATATGCAGTTCCAATCTACTGACCTTACTCCAAAATCAAGATCTTCTGTTAAAAAAGAAGCACTTACTTAACTATAGTTGTTTTGTTCAAAATTGGATTTTAATATTCATTCTTCGCTGTTGAGGCATTGACTACTCATTCATATCATTTGCTCATTTGGAAAGCAGCTTGCATTCTCCGTTCCTATTCAAGTTTATCTCAGGCTTTTGTGTCTTACAGGACTAGATCAGGGGTCTCCAACCTTGGTAACTTTAAGCCTGGCAGGGAATTCTGGGAGTTGAAGTCCGCCAGGCTTAAAGTTGCCAAGGTTGGAGATCCCTGGACTAGATTGTTCCACCTTTCTTCTCGGAATCATCAAAATCTCTTCTGTGTGGGCTTTATGCCCTTGATATCAAGAAGGCCATTATATTTTATTTGAAATATGTTTTTTTTAAATTTGAATATTTTGAATTTTTACAAAACTCGAGTTCTTAGTATATTGTGCTATTAAGAAACCTTTTGACTTGGTCAGTGGACAGTGTTTTGCTCCATGAACTATCAGGAGAGATTCTATTCCTTTCAAACATAGATTTGGATTCTGACTTAACAGTAACATAGTTGGAAGGGACCTTGGAGATCATCTAGTCCAACCCCCTGTTCACACAGGAAACCTATACTAGGGATTCGAACTGCCAACTTTTCTGATCAGCAAGCTCAGTGTTTTAGCCATTGAGCCACCTAGGGAGCTGCCACTTTGAAAGAATGCAATGGCAACCACTTCTGCAATTGGCAGAAAAACCCACATTGATATTTTCATGAAGTCACAAAGAGTTGAATACTTCAATGGAGATTCTGATTTAAGTGAAACCACAGCAATAGCAGAAAAAAAAAGGACATAATTTTCTGAACTGTAATTTGACTGTTAAATACAACTCGCACTGTTTAGCTGCTTTTTCTCTTATCGTTAGTCTGTTCTGTTATGCAAGAACATGAATAATATAAGTTGGTAATCAAGATACAATTGTATTTATTTAATTTACTATGTAACTAATTAATTTCCTTAAAGCTGGTCCCTGAGGAAAGGCACCAAGGGCTGGAGCAAATGACCTCACTCAGTTAATTTCTGATAAAGACATCTGTTAATTTGAACTGAGGTTGCCTGTAACAATTAGCACAATAGGTACTTGATCTCATTTTACTACAATGTAGCAAAGCATCCTTGCACTGTAATCCTCACTTAACAACCATTTACTCAACTACTGTTCAAAGTTACAATGGTGCTGAACAAATAGTACCTTGTTTCCCCCAAAATAAGACACCCCCTGATAATAAGCCCAATCGGGCTTTTGAGCATATGGCAATAAGGCCAAGCGCTTATTTCAGGGTTCAAAAAAAAAACGTAAGACAGGGTCTTATTTTTGGGGAAACGGGGTAGTTATGATCATTTTGTGGCCTGGCTTCAGCCAAGGGAGAAAGTTCCCATGCAAATAACAGGTAAGATGCAGGCACATGTGAACGCTTGAGGGTGAGGCTTGCAGAGGTGCTGGGTGGGAGTACACACCCCTGCCAGAAGGATTGAAGCATTTAGGAACAATTTGCAGAAAGTTTTGTAAGATGTCAGGAAGGCTTGTCTGCAGAGAGGGCAGCAACAGGCAGGAGGAGAAGTAGGAAAAAGTGCCTGTGTGTGCGTGGCATCTCCTTGGCAGCCATATTCTCCAAAGAAAGATCGGTGCTGGCCACATCTTGGAGCCTGACTCTGAGGCCATGACAAACTGGTCCACGAAGTTATGGCCATTATGGCTCCTTTGCATCGGGCAATAAAAATTCAGTTCACCCACATCACAGAAGTCTACCCAAAAGGACCAGCTGTGTGTGCCTTTCCAGCAGGAGGAGGAAGAGGTTAGTGAAGGTCAGCTGGGGACATTGGAGATGGGTAGTAAGCTAAACGGAGACAGCAGAATATAAGGTGATCAAAAAGCAGAGATGGAGAGACATAGGTGGGTGTTGGATGTTGAAGTGGAGGTGAGATGGTGGAGTCTCATCTGCCAAAGGGAGTTCATTGGACAGTCTGGGAGGAGGCAGCAGGACAGACCCACCTTTTCACCCGATGGGGGAAACATGAGATCCTGGCCTTATGATGGTATAGTGATAGTCCTCACCTAATTACTGCAACCTAGACTACCACAACTGCCCTTGCTAAGCAATGCAGTCAGATGATGTTTTGCCTAATGACTGTTTCATTTAGTGATGGAGACTCTAATCCAAATTATGGTCATGAAGTGAAGACTACCAGTATTGAGGGATTCCATTAAAGCAGGGGTTTCCAACCTTGGCCACTTGAAGACTTGTGGACTCCAAGCTTTGCTGGCTGAGGAATTCTGGGAGTTGAAGTTCACAAGTCTTCAAGTGGCCAAAGGTGGAGATCCCTGCATTAAAGCATTCCTATAAGATATACCTCATTGTTGTACTTGCCATGATGCAACCTGGTTACAATGACTGCTTTTATTACTCATTATTTCAGAGGTATTGTCCTCAGTGTTTTTTGTAATTCCCAATTTCAGATAAGATTGATGATAATGACCCAAGTATCTAAGTCTTAAAGAAGAAGAGCTAATTAACTAATTATTGCGCTTTGTTGACTGGTTGTGTCAGAATTTATGCATGCTTCCTGCTCAGAATCAGGAAGAACAACAGGCCTGGTCTGTTAAAGGAAGGGAATTGGTGGAACGCTTATTTTCTCAGGCAGCATATTTCTACTTCATTTAAAAATCTTGAACTCTGGAACATTCTGATGTGAATAAATGCAGGAGTAAAATTTACACTGAATTTATAGGTTTAAAACTTACATTGAACTTAAAGAAATACAATTACATATAAGTAACCAGTCATTTTTAAATATAGTCCTTCAGCATCTTCAAAAGCTATGCATTCTTTCTGATTTTCCAGAATAGCTTCAATTGACAGTGAGAAAGTGAATTAAAAGTTATCTGCTAATAGATTAAAAACAAGCTATTCTGGAGGGAAAGTTAATATATTAAGAAATTGTGCAAAGTATTGTTCAAGAAATAAAAGGAAGGGAAAAGACATAACTTTCTGTATCATAGAAATACTGTAGAACAGTAATTTCTTTTATTATTATTATTATTTTAGAGGTTGAAGTGTGAAGAAAGGAGCTGATGATGGTTTTGTATCTGGTTCCTTTGATAAACCTAAAAATGGAGCTTTGATATTTCTTCAATTAGATTATTTTTAGTATATTTAGATAAAATTTGTAGAGAATAGCAGTTTTAAAAATCATTCAAAGGGGAAATGAGACTCATGCCATTAAATTTATTTTCCTATATTACAGTGCCAATTAGTACAGTTAAAGCGTGACTTAAAGATTTAAAAGTTCTCTGTGAAGTATGAAATAAACCAGAGGCACAAGCGCCTCTTGAACATTTGAATGATTACTGGTACTCCATTACAGTCATCAATCTTATGAAAATTAAGTGGGTATTGATGTCAAACTTTCGTCCATTTTTTTTTAAAGAGAAGATTTAAATTACTTCTAAATTGTTTAACACTCTGTTCTTTTTCCACAATCCTACATATATACATGCACACACACACACACAAACACATACACTTCCAGGCAAAAAATACACTTCTTGGATGTGTTACAACTCTGGTGCTGTAAGAAGCCCCTGAACCACAGCACAAAATCACAGCTGGTCCTGGAAGCCTTCAAGTCTTTGTCTGAAAAGGTATAGGATTTTCTGCTTGAGCAGGGGGTTGGACTAGAACAGCGGTCATCAACCGGTGATCCATGGAGCACTGGTGGTCCGTGAGAAAATTTTGGTGGTCCGCAGAAAAATTATTTGCATTTTTAATATTGCACTAAATCAGGGGTCCTCAAACTACGGCCCCCTGGGTTGGATACATGAAATGAACATTGGTGTTGCTGCAGAGAGTCTCCCCCTTCAGGGTCTTTTTGTGTGAGTCGAAGGGAGGAAGAAATTCTGTCATGGGGTCTGCTTCGGCTTCCTGGTGCAGGGCTTTGGGCGAAGGCTGGAGGGAAGTGCCACTAATGGCAAAGAGCCAGAGGGGCTTGTTCCAGTGGGACAGCATTATGGCATGGAACTGGCTTACCATCCCAGCCCGCTGAGCCTCCAGATGCCGTTACCTGGCCTTGCACTCCCACAGGTCTTCCCTCTGCTTGGAAAGCCTATGCTCATAATCCTCAGTGAGGTGCTCCTGCTGAGCCTCCTTTTTGGTCAGATCCAATTTGAACTGAGCTGTTTTGCCAACTCTTTCTCATGGTGGCTGATTAGCTCCAGCAACTGCTTCCTATTGGGGTCCTAAAGAGCCTGGGCAGGCAGGCAAGGAGTTGGCCACACCCACCCAGTCACATGACCACCTAGCCACACCCACCCAGCTGGTCATTTGGCAGATCATATTAGTGGTCCACGGGATTTAAAATTATGAATTTAGTGGTCCCCAAGGTCCAAAAGGTTGGTGAACCCTGGACTAGAAGTCCTCCAAGGTCCCTTCCATCTCTGTTATTCTGTTATTGTTTGCCTAAAGTGCCTGGCCACTGCATTCTAGGAAGCTCTTAATAGTGCAAAGCAAAACCGTCTCCCCATGTCTGCCTTTTTGGCCACTCCGCACAGCAGCACTTCTCAGAAGTGGTGGCAGCAGTGCTGGGGCTGAGGTATAGCCTGGTGTCTTCAGCAGTCTCAGCCCACCACTGCTACCCCCAGGCCTTTACTCCAATATGAGCACCATCACTACTGCCACCGCAGTGAAGTGCCACCTAAATCCCCATGCTATGGCCAGCCATCCCGGGACCACAGGCTCTGCCACACCAAACTGAATTTTGCCATCTTCTTTCTCCTGTTGCTGATGAGGTGCACACGTTCTGGCCCTAGGACTTTTTCCTAAGGTTGCGCACCACCCTTCTCCAAATTAAATCACATTCATCCCTCTTCAAATAGTGCTCTGCCTTCTCACAATGCTTTGGAAAACTTCTGTTCTGAGGCCTTCTAAAATCTTTCCAGAAAGCCAGGCCTACCCCTCTCCAAATTGTGCGGTCTCCAAACTATACACCGCCTTTTGGTGGAATTATGGAAGGCCTCAGTAACCTTCTAGAAGCATCATGAGAAGGCAGTGTGCGAGACTAGCAATAGAGACTGCTGAAGGCCCTGGCCTTCTGCTTTTACTTCAGCCTCAGCACCGCCACTACCTACCTCTGTGCAGGGCAGCCAAAGGGCAGAGGTGGTGAGGGGGAGATAGGCAGCTTAGGTGGAGTTCAAGAGAAGGCAGTCATCTTAAATTACCAAGGCTCAAAGCTGGGAGAAGCCAAGCTGGGAATGACTTGTATCGCCCCAGAGTGGGTCCTTACGTAATGACCAGTCGGATTCAGTTTTCTATGGCAACAAGGTCTGTTGGAATTTCCATCACTATTTGATGGGGTCACGTAACGCCATTTTACAGCTGCATTGCTTAGCGATGAAAACTCTGTTCCCAATTACCGTAGTCAGCCAAGGAGTACCTGTAATTTCCATACAGAAGTGCACGTAACAAATTATTTGGGTCTTAAAAGAATAGCTTTGATTTCTAAATTAACATATACAGTATAATTTACGTAAGCCTGAGAGAAGTTGTAATAATGAAATGAAAGTGTGAATAAAAGTTTGCATATAAATGTTAATAAATTTCATTAATGAAATTGAGGAGGTGACTGTAAGGACAATAACAGTAACCATTAATAGATTCTAAAGAGAAATAGTTTTTGTGCAAAACAAAGTTGAGTTGCCTATCTGAACAAAATGCATCATGAAAAAAAAATACTACTGTACTGTAAAATAATTGAGTTACCTTATTTGGTACCTTTTCAATTCCTAGTTTGTGTTACTTCATGAACTGCTTCTATTGTGCATTCAAATTGCGTTCATAATGTTACTTTACAATAGTGTATCAGCAAAGAAAACAGAAATCAAAAGCCAATAATGAACGCCTTTCTTAGATAAAAGGTTACAATAATAAATCCTACGTTAAGCATTTTGTATTGTGTTTTGAAATGCATACAGTCAGTGCTATAGATTTAAATTATGTGTTTGTAAATCTTGTAAATGTAAAAAAGACATAATTTGTAACCCTGCATTCGTATGCATGCTTTCAATAGATCAACCTTAAGATTGTATTAGCATATAAAAATCAGCTGCATTAGTTATCAATAAAAAACGTAGATATAAATCTCTATGATAGATATGAATACCATGAATCATTAGGTAAATTGACAGAATGGAAATCAATCCCAGCAGGTAATAGCTTAGTGTGTTAGGAAGAAAAGCGGTTTAGAACGTGTTTATTGCAATATATCCTGATGTTAGGGGATTTTTTTCAAGGAGGAAACATACAGTCTCATTTGCCAGCCACTGGAGAGGTTATACAGGTAGCCCTCAACTTACAACAGTTCATTTAGTGACCATTCAAAGTTACAATGTCACTGAAAAAAGTGACTTATGACCATTTTTCACACTTATGACTTTTGCAGTATCCTCCTAGTCATGTGACCAAGATTTGGATGCTTGGCAACTGACTCATATTTATGATGGTTGCAGTGTCCCCAAATCATGTTAACACCCTTAGTGACCTTCTGACAAGCAAAGTCAATGAGGAAGCCAGATTCACTTGCCAACTGGGTTATTAAGTTAACAGCTGCACTGATTCACTTAACAACTGTGGCAAGGAAAGTCCTAAAATGGGGCAAAACTCATCTAACAAATGTTTCACTGAGCAACATAAATATTGGGCTCAATTGTGGTCGCAAGTCGAGGACTAACTGTTGTCCAAGAAAATTTGCACATGAGTTTGTGACATCTACCAATAGTCAATCTCACATACACAAAAAAAAAACATTTGCGATGAAGGTCTAGAAAATATATCTGGATTATTTAATAATTGTATTATTAACTATAGACTATTAAAAGTTTCATGTCTGTTTATTTGTAACCCTTCGTTGGGCAAAACAGTGTATCATAGGACAACAATTTTTCAACCAAGGTACCTCGAATGGGCTAACTTGCAGAATGTATCCAAAATCTGGGACTCCTTTTTCCCATGGGATTGAAATTTGGCAAAGTTGTGGGCCGCTTCAGCATCACTGAGCCTTCCAGTTATGCTTCTTAGAAACCTTTAGGTTGTGTGACACAAAGGAAGATGGGAGGGTGTGTATTCATACTCTCTTGGATGCCAGCTTGCAAGATAGGGCTGCTTGAGTGGCGCAACAGTCAATGGAGCCTTCTTCCTCCCTAGAAGGAAGGGGTGGTTGGAGACACCTCCGGATGAGAGAATGAGAATGCGATTTTCCTCAGAAGTCCATGGCTCCCTTTGTTCCCCCACTCACCCAGCAAAGTGTAAATTAAGAATTTCTCTTTTGGGTTTTCTCCCGGAGGCTCTTACCTTTCGGGGCGGGGCGGGAATGGTTGAGGAGGAGGAAACATCTATTTGTTTTTTGCAGTAGTTCATATTTGAAATGTGCACTGCAACTTACCGTACTTTGGCCTTATGTTTGTGCTGTCAGCATTGCAGGAAGACCCTTTTTTCCCAACGACCACTTTTTTCAAATATCCTGAATCTTCCTAGTCATTTCATTTTATTCCTGATAGTTCCTGATTATAGTCTTCTCTTCAAAAATCCATTTGACTCAGTTTGCCAACTTCGTAATTTAGTGACGCTGAGATTTGGGAACCTGAATCAGATCTGCCAAATCTTATTCATTAGCCACTATGCTACACTTAGATATTGTGAGTTTGAGAACAGGAGCTGGAAAAGTTAATAGGGTTAGTATGATGGTAATAATGATGGTAATAAGGGACACAATGACTCAGGGGCTAGGACGTTGAGCTTGTCGATCGAAAGGTCGGCAGTGCTGCCGTTTAACGGGGTGAGCTCCCGTTACTTGTCCCAGCTGCTGCCAACCTAGCAGTTTCGAAAGCACATAAAAATGCAAGTAGAAAAAATAGGGACTACCTTTGGTGGGAAGGTAACAGCATTCCGTGCGCCTTTGGCGTTTAGTCATGCCGGCCACATGACCACGGAGATGTCTTCGGACAGCGCTGGCTCTTCGGCTTTGAAACGGAGATGAGCACCGCCCCCTAGAGTCGGCAACGACTAGCACGTATGTGCGAGGGGAACCTTTACCTTATCTATGATGGTAAAGATTCCTAAGTAACACTAGTCAGTTTTTATTTGAAGAAATTGAGGATAAATAGCTCCCAATGATCTAGGAGATAGTTGGAGAACATATTTTCTTCCCATTCTCATTTCAACCAAAAGAAAAAAGAAAACAGTAAGCTCAGCCTGAATTAAAAAAGAAGAAGAAGAAGAAGAATAGAAAGAAATTGGGAGAGATGCTCCAGTTTTGAGAATAAAAAGAGGCAGGGAGAGAACAAGTTCTGGACGATAGGAGCTGCTTTTATTTGAAGATCTGATGTGGGGAAGGGATTTGGTTGTCGGCTTGTATGCTGAGTTATACTTCCCTGGGGTTCAACTTTTGTATTGCAATTTTTAAATGAGTATATAGTTGGCTTCTATTTTTCTTGTTTTCATTTGAATTGTTTGCATTTGATAGATATCCTGAGTACACCAAGCTGAAATACAGCATATACCAACTTAAATTATCTTTACCTCCAGAGATTTTCTCTTCTAGCAATTGACTTTTGCTATGAAATGAGTGATTACAAGATTACAAGTTTCACAATTATTGGGGAAGCATGCTTAAGAAATAACCACATCAGGGGGGAAAAATGAATGGGGGATCTTAGGAAGTTGTAAATCTTTTACAGAATATTTCATTTTCACCTAAATAAAATTCTCATTTTATCTTCAAAGTACACATCTTTTTCGTGTGTGTGTGTGTGTAGAGCAAACCCGTATTGACATACAAACCTGAATAATTTGCAATATAATTTTCTCCATTATCATTATTGTGTTTTCTTCATGTGTATTATATATAACAAATGTAAATAAAATGTAATTTCAATAAAAACTATTGTTCCTAGATTGTGCAAATAATTATAAATTAGTATTACACTCAGAATTGAACAGCTTTAGCAGTGGCTACATGCAGTCCATATTTTAACCACAACAAATATAATCCAAAAGAAGTTACTCAATTTTTTTCTCTTAATGTATTTTCTCTTTATGTACTGTATTCTTTATACATAAATTATGTATTCTTTCAATACATAAACTGCTTTATTGGCAATTGTGTTTTTATTAATTGTTAACAATCTTAAACTTTTTATAATTCATATATGACTAATAATGGCAGATAGTAACAAATCAGAATAAAACTCATATTCCCTTCATTTTCAATCTGTCAATTAATTATAGAATCTTATTCATATGACAATTGCATGCCATGGCCTGACAAGTGTATTGCCAGTGTGGTGTAAAGATTAACATATTGGATTAGGACTAGGAAGAACCAGGTTCTAGTCTACTTTCATCCATGAAAATTAATTGGGTAACTTTGGGACAATCACTTTTCCCCCCAGCCATTTAACAGGGTTGTAGTGGGGGGGAAATAGAAAAGGTGTTAAAATAAAACAACTATCCTCACACCTTTCTATATAATGTAATAATACTGACTGGTCTAAATATAATGGATTATTTTAATTTTAATTTAGATTAATGCATGTGGCTAGATTAACATTATGTATTTGAACCTATTCATACTATTAAATGATGATTCTAATAATAATAACAGAGTTGGAAGGGACCTTGGAGGTCTTCTAGTCCAAACCCCTACCCTACACCATTTCAGACAAATGGTTATCCAACATTTTCTTAAAAATTTCCATTGTTGGAGCATTTACAACTTCTGCAGGCAAGTTGTTCCACTGATGAATTGTTCTAACTGTCAGGAAATTTCTCCTTAGTTCTAAGTTGCTTCTCTCCTTGATTAGTTTCCACCCATTGCTTCTTGTTCTATCCTCAGGTGCTTTGGAGAATAGTTTAACTCCCTCTTCTTTGCGGCAACCCCTGAGATATTGGAAAACTGCTATCATGTGTCCCCTAGTCCTTCTTTTCATTAAACTAGTCATGCTGAGTTCCTGCAACCGTTCTTCATATGTTTTAGCTTCCAGTCCCCTAATCATCTTTGTTGCTCTTCTCTGCACTCTTTCTAGAGTCTCAACATCTTTTTTACATCGTGGCGACCAAAACTGAATGCAATATTCCAAGTGTGGCCTTACCAAGGCATTATAAAGTGGTATTAACACTTCACGTGATCTTGATTCTATCCCTCTGTTTATGCAGCCCAGAACTGTGTTGGCTTTTTTGGCAGCTGCTGCACACTGCTGGCTCATATCTAAATGGTTGTCCACTAGGACTCCAAGATCCCTCTCACAGTTACTACTATTGAGCAAGGTACCACATATACGGTACCTGTGCATTTTGGGTTTTTTTGCCTAAATGTAGAACCTTACTTTTTTCACTGTTGAATTTCATTTTGTTAGATAGCGCCCAATGTTCAAGTCTGTCAAGATCCTTCTGTATCTTGAGCCTATCTTCTGGAGTGTTGGCTATTCCTGCCAGCTTGGTGTCATCTGCAAATTTGATGAGTTCCCCATCTATCCCCTTGTCCAAGTCATTGATGAAGATGTTGAAGAGTACTGGGCCTAAAACAGAGCCTTGGGGTACTCCACTGCATACTTCCCTCCATGTGGATGTAGTTCCATTGAGGACTACACGTTGAGTGCGGTTGGTCAGCCAGTTACGAATCCATCTGGTGGTGGTGCTGTCTAACCCACATTTTTCTACTTTATCTAGTAGTAGGTTATGGTCTACTTTATCAAATGCTTTACTGAAGTCCAAGTAAATTATATTGACAGCATTCCTCTGGTCTACTAATTTTGTCACTTTGTCAAAGAATGCAATAAGATTAGTCTGGCATGATCTGTTTTTGACAAACCCATGTTGGCTTTTGGTTATTACTTTGTTTGCTTTTAGGTGTTCGGTGATTCGGTGATTCTCAATTAGGAAATACCATGAGTGGGGAAGAATAGGGAAAAATAATATATGGGACTTACAAACTTACAACTTACAAACGTTCAAAGTTACAACAACACTAAAAAAAAAAGGGACATGACTGGTTTTCACACAACCACTGCAGCATCCTCATGGTCACATGATCAAATTGTGTGTGCTTGGCAACTGGCATGTATTTATGACAGTCACACTGTCTCAGGGTAATGTGATCACCTTATGTAACCTTCCTAGGCGGCTTCCGACAAAAAAAGTCAAGGGGGGGGATGCCAGATTCACTTAACAACCACATGATTCACTTAACAACAAAGGCAAAAGAGATCATAAAATGGGGCAAAATTCACTTAATAATTGACTTGCTTAGCAACAGAAATTTTGGGCTCAAGTGCAGTCGTAAGTCGAGGACTACCTGTAATAAAAAAATAACTAACTAAATAAATAAATAAAACCAATAATAGAAAAATGTATTCTTCAAGCATTTAGACAAATCTACGTATCTAAAAATTACTTTACAAACTGGTGCTACAAAACAAATGGTATCTCTTTAAAGAAATATCTATTCCTTTAAAAAAGTGGTTATAAAGTAACTAATTTATAATTTAAAACTGGCATAATCAAAATGAATAGAAATGTTTTCAAAAATCACTGCCATATGCATTTAGTTAGATAAACCACCTACTTTTACTAATCAGAGGCTCATAGATATACAAGTAAGATTATTCTGTAAAAACTTTTCAATATTTGATCAATTTGGACCAATAATGTCACTCTTAATTCTAGAAATAGCTGTTCAGTAGTTGAAATGGCAATTTAATGAAACTGAATTGCTCAATCTGGACATCATGCCTTGGCCCTTTGCACTTAGGCAGACAAAGTCTTAGCAATAATAGTGTAAGCAGATGGGTTGATTCGTTCTTCAGTAATTCAGTTGCTGTTAGCCTGTCAAGGAAAAGACCTGTGCTAGACATCTACCATGGAAGCAATTCTTAACATGCCATTTAGGTTGATTTTATTGTAGACGGGCCCACTTACATCATTACAAAAAAGAAAAAAACATGTTTTGTCCTTTTGCCTTCTTCTATATTGCAGATTGTTTCCATCGCCAGCTTGGAGTGGGCTGAATTTTGACAGAAAATTAAATTTGCCCCTTTACAGTTTATCAGATCCCCTCAGTCACTTTGTGGATTTTCTTTTATTACAGTTTTGGTCAATCATGGTGTACTGCTGTTACAGCAAACACTTTTTACTTTCTGAAAAGAGTGAATTTTGAAAGGTATCCTTGGGCTGGTAGAAAAGGTTTACTTATGGCAAGGCAGATTCTGATCTAACAAAAGGGCACTAACAAGAATAAATAAGAATAGATGGCTCTAACATGAAAACTAATTCTAATTTGTTTTTAATGCAATTAAATTATTTTAACATTATTGTTGTTGTTTTACCTGTATGCGATATTGATCACTAAATATTACAATTCAGCATCATTTTTGAAGGAGCTCTTCTTTTTTTTTTTTAGATTAGATTAGAATGCTTTATTGGCCAAGTGTGATTGCACACACAAGGAATTTGTCTTTGTGCCTATGCTCTCAATGTACATAAAGAAAAGATACATTCATCAAGAATCATAAGGTACAAAACTTAATGATAGTCATAGGGTACAAATAAGCAATCAAATCGTATTAGGAAACAGTCAATATAAATCTTAAGGATAGAAGCAACAAAGTTACAGTCATGCAATTACAAGTGGGAGGAGATGGGTGATAGGAACGATGAAAAACTTAATAGTAGTGCAGACTTAGTAAATAGTTTGACAGTCTTGAGGGAATTATTTGTTTAGCAGAGTGATGCTGTTCTGGAAAAAACTGTTCTTGTGTCTAGTTGTTCTGGTGTGCAGTGCTCTATAGCGTCGTTTTGAGGGTAGGAGTTGAAACAGTTTATGTCCAGGATGCGAGGAGTCTGTAAATATTTTCACAGCTCTCTTTGACTTGTGTCTGAAGCATATAGTGATATAATGTAAACCGGTCAAATTAAGGTTTGTTGGTCATCCTCTAGCAGATTTGAGATAAATATCATTTGCACACCAAGCATGAGCCGTGGTGGCACAGTGGTTAGAATGCAGTATTGCAGGCTAACTCTGCCCAATGCCAGCAGTTTGATTCTGACCAGCGCAAGGTTGACTCAGCATTCCATCCTTCCAATGTCGGTAAAATGAGGACCCCGATTGTTGGGGGCAATAAGCTAACTCGGTAAACCGCTTGGAGAGGGCTGTAAAGCACTGTGAAGTGGTAGATGTCTAAGTGCTATTGCTATGAGTTAACATGCTTGAAGAACAGAAACACTTCATCTTTTTGATCAGTAATGCCTCCATATTATTGCCAAGTAGTATGTCTCAGGTAATTTTTGGATTTCTTTAATCTTTTAGGTATATCATTCAAGTCATAATAATTTCCCATAGGTGCCAATTTCAACTTAGAATTACATTTGCAGAAAATTGGATTCCCCCCAGGTTTTCAGTTAGGTTGTTGAAAGTGTACTCTTTCCAAAAGATTTTCAAGCCTGTAAAAAATATAACGTTTTCTAAAAAGTTCAAATCTGTACAGGAAACATATCTGATTTCTCTAAAATAATGACATGTATTGCAGTTTCTATTTAGGTTATTGTAATTGTTAATAAATTTACATTTATTTTTATAAATTAGCACTTACAATATTTTATGCAAGTCTTTCTTGTCTTTTACTTTTTTTCTGAATGGTAAATTTTGATGGTCAAGTATATAAAGCTATTTACTTTCAATACATTTTATTTTTTTAATGATTGGTTGAAGTTTAAAAATACAAAGATAAAAATCTAATACAAATTAAGAAAAATATTAAAAAGTACAGAGGAAAAAAGGGAGGAAGGAAGAAAAAAGGGTTCAGAATGTAAAAAAAAAAAGGAAAATATATAGAAATCGCTTCCTCCTTCATCAAGACAAGAAATAACCATTTCAGTAACTTATCAGCTTTTCTAATTTCAGCCTAAATCTGTTCATACCATATCTTATTGTTTATCTATTAGCAAATAATAAACCATATCATTCAATCTTAATCATCAAAATATATTCCTTCAAATAACGTCTCAGAAATTATTTTTTTATCATCTTCTCTTCATCTCCTCTCAGAAACTTCTTTGCAAGTGTAATACTTTCCTTCAATTTTAATACCATAGTTTATCACTTTCTCTAAAATACAACAAAAACAAATCTCTCCTTCCCATATGTTATCTATAAACAAATCTCTAAAGCCTTATCATTCAGTTGTGGTAAAAAAACAACTAAAAGCTGCTAAGGAAAAAAAAAACATAGCCACTTTAACTTTGGTTGCATAAGAGAACATTACAAATCTTTTCCTTTTAAAAGTTTTGATGTTTATTCCTTCTAAGTAATGTTATTATTATTTATTATTATTATTTATTTTGTCGCAACAGTATACGCAAACATTGACATAAAATAACAACACATCATATAAACGTATATATAAGCAAAAGTATGCAACAACTATATTAAATTGATATAATGAAAGGGAACAATAGGACAGGAACAGTAGGCACTTTTGTGCTCTTATGCACGCCCCTTATAGTCCTTTTAGGAATGGGGTGAGGTCAATAGCAGACAGTTTTTGGTTGAAGTTTTTGGGATTTTGAGAAGAGACCACAGAGTCAGGTAGTGAGTTCCAAGCGTTAACAACTCTGTTACAAAAGTCATATTTTCTGCAATCAAGATTGAAGCGGTTAACATTAAGTTTGAATCTATTGTTTGCTCTTGTATTATTGCGATTGAAGCTGAAGTAGTCTTTAACAGGTAGGACATTGCAATAGATGATTCTGTGTGTTAAACACAGGTCTTGTCGGATTCGGCAGAGTTGTAAATTTTCTAATCCCAGGATTTGAAGTCTGGTGGTATAAGGTATTTTGTTGTTTTCAGAGGAGCGGAGAACTCTTCTTGTAAAATATTTCTGGACACGTTCAATTGTATTAATGTCATAGATGTGGTATGGGTTCCAGACAGGTGAGCTGTATTCAAGAATAGGTCTAGCAAATGTTTTGTATGTTCTGGTTAGTAGTAGAGTTTTTGGAAAAGAAGCTGCATAAAATTAGGTTTACAACTCTTAGAGCCTTTTTTCCTATGTAGTTGGAGTGGGCTTTGGCACTTAGGTCATTTGATATGAAAACTCCAAGGTCTTTAACAGGGTGGGGGTCATCTGTAAGGTAATGTCCATCAAGCTTGTACTTTGTGTTAGGGTTCTTTTTCCCAATATGTAAGACTGAGCATTTGCTGGGTGAGATTTGGAGTTGCCAAGTTTTAGACTAATCGGATACAAAGTCAAGATCTTTTTGAAGGGTAGAAGTATTGTTGGTGTTAAATAGTTTGACATCGTCAGCAAAGAGAACACAATAACTTGAGATAAGGTCACAAAGATCATTTATGTATAGTATGAAGAGCGTTGGTCCAAGAATGCTTCCTTGGGGAACGCCACTTTTGACAGGAACAGGATTTGATAGAGCATTGCCAATTTTGACCACTTGTCTGTGGCATTTATCCAATTGTGAAGAGGTCCTGAAATGCCGTAGTATTTTAGTTTGAGGAGTAGTTTATCATGTACTACTGAGTCGAAAGCTTTGCAGAAGTCTATGTAGATTGCCTTTCTTTGATCAAGGTTAGTAGTCCATATGTTTTTGCAGTGGAGAAGTTGTAAGTTACATGATAAGTTTTTTCTGAAACCAAATTGTTTCTTAGAGAGTAGGTTGTTTGTTTCTAGGTGGAGGGTAATGGAATGGTTGATGATAGATTCCATTACTTTGCAAGTGACGCAGCATAGAGAGATTGGTCTGTAATTTTCAACTAGGCTGGGATCTCCTTTTTTGAAGATAGGGATGACTGTGGCTAGAAACCAAAGTTTGGGAAGGGAACTAGTCATGAAAGTTTTATCAAAGATTATGCTTAGGGGTTCTGCTATATTAATTGAAAGTTTTTTTAAGAAGTATGCACATAGTCCATCAGGCCCAATAGATAAGGATGGTTTCATATTGCGAAGAGCTTTTTCAACATTATCTTCTGTGAAGTCTATATGTGTTAAGTCGTTGTACTCATTGTTAGTACGATTGGGGAATGTCGGATATGAGCCATCACTGTTAACAAAGACTGAGCCAAAGAATATGTTAAAGAGGTTTGTTCCAGAAGATTATTTATTTTCATTCTCTATCTTTTCTCAGAAATTCCCTTCATAGGTATAGCACATCTTTTTTTTACATGCAAAAAAGAAAATTGTCCAAGTCACTTTTCTGAGTAGAAATCCAAGTCATTCTTTTGACTCATTATTTGTGTGTCCCTTTAGGCTATTAAGAATAGTTTTATTTGTAAATCCCATGTAAAATCTTTGTCAATATCATTCTTGTATGCTGTCCATATCCAAAATTGCCTGATTCTCAATTGTATCTTATATCTCCTCTTTTGCACCCATTTTTTTAGTAATGGATAATCTGAAGGAAAAAAAAAAAGCTTTGAGTGTATTGTTACCAATTCCTTGAAATGCTACCAGAGTTAAAATACTTTCCTGCATTCTGTATTTTACTAGATTTTCTCCTTTAATTATAATCTTTAGTTCTTTCTGATTGCCTCTAGTAACCAGACTTCAAGGTTTCCTCTTATCATTTTTTTCTCTAATCCACAACATTTTTTCAGGGAAAGATTTTTTACAATTATCTTCTTGTATCTTTAATAGGATTTTAAACAAATCATAGGAAGCATTCTTATAATTATTACAAAATTTTATTTCTAGTCAATCTGACCCTTTAGTCCATGTAAACATTCCAAAATCAACATTCTAATCACCCCTTTGTTTCTAATTTCTAAATAAAAATTAGGTCTTAAATTTGCATAAGCCTCCTATTGCTGAGGATTGAAGGAAAATCACCCAGTAAAATAAAACTACCTAATGTGTAATGTTCCTTCTCATGGTTCTGAATATCCAATTTATAACCTATTTCCAGTGAAAGTGATTAAGAAAGAAAGTGAGTGAACCCAATGTTTCTTTGAAGGCTCTGAATGGCAGCTTTGGCAAAGTTCAATATTCCAGCTCCTAGGGCGCAAAACCCCGCTAGAGAACACTGTTTTATGGTTTCGGTCAGGGTTCCAAGTAACAGCCCATAGGAAATCAAAACTCCAGTGCAGGGTTCCTCAAAGTATAGATTTATTAGGCATGTCATATTGGCACAGCTGGTGAAAACCCGAATCTGAAGTCCTCCAGGTTTTCCCCAGCCAGTTCAAAATCCAGAGTTCTTCCCCCTATCGCACACAATCATCACATGCCCTATTCAGGTCTCTTTCTCCATCCCAGATGCCTCTCATCGACATCCCTCCAGTTGCTGGTGAGAGTGTCCTTGGTTTCCGGAAGAATGTTATTTTGGCTACATATTCCCCTAGCTATCTCTGCTCCCCTCTCCCTTTCCCACAGCTCCATCCAGTCTTGCTATGGCAACCATGAAGATACTCAAAGATGGCTCTAGGTTAACAGTTTCATTGTGGGAAGCATCTGTGAGAAGCACTATGGGCGATCTCAGATTCTCTCCTTATCTGGAGAGGAGTTGGGAGAACTGATACGTTAACCAGCTCCTCCTTCTGCCGTGGCATCTTCAATTTGCCATGTTTCTCTGGAAGTCACTTTCAATACATTTTATGAATCAAGTCAGAATTCTAATCTATATTAATGATTTTACATATGGAATTAATAAAACTAAAAATCACTGCATGTAAATTCAAACAACATTCAATATATACGACACAAATAAAAAGTTTCAGAATGAAAAATGGAAATTACTTTCAAAGAAGTTCTTTGTTGTCAGAGCATAATTCATACCAGTAGTTTCATAAGCTCTATAAAATAATGCTAACATTCCTACTTTACAGACAACCTTTTGACAAAGGTGCTTGTCAGCTGACCAGTTTATTTATTGCTTCCTGCAAGATCTTGTGCTCCATTTTGACTTTTCATATAAAAGATTTAAAATTCTTTAGCACAAAGCTATTCTGTCTATACAAGCTGTCAGTAAAATTAACAGCTGTGGAAAATCAAAATCACATAGATTCTGTGCTATTGACGTTCAACAGGGGCCGGTTTAGCTCTGCCTGGTAAGGCCTGTTATTAAGAACACAAAGCCTGCAATTACTGCAGGTTCGAGCCCGGCCCAAGGTTGACTCAGCCTTCCATCCTTTATAAGGTAGGTAAAATGAGGACCCAGATTGTTGGGGGGGCAATAAGTTGACTTTGTAAATATATACAAATAGAATGAGACTATTGCCCTATACATTGTAAGCCGCCCTGAGTCTTCGGAGAAGGGCGGGGTATAAATGTAAACAAAAAAAAAAAAAACACATCATGTGAAGTTTCTGGAGGAACCATGTGACTTTGGGGATTGGCTTAATTCGTTAAGCCCACAATAAGTTTATGCAGGTCCTTCATAACTGTAGAAGAATAGTTTGAAGCATATTTTTCTATCTTCAGAACTGATGCAAAAGTATATTGTGCTATTGCTTGTGTATATTACTGCTTTCTCACTATTTTTCATTTGACTATAAAAACTAGAATTTTATAAGATCTCAAGTTATATCCTAAGCATATAAATGCACTGCATGTACCATACTTCTTTGTTGCTGGGATATAGGCAACAGTATGAGATCTTGCAACATAATCTCTCTAATCAAGATTGCATAGAATAGTGTGAGAAAGTTTGGAGTAAGATTGGGCTTTCATGACATTTGGAGCTTACTGCTCAAAATACATCTAAATTGTCCAATACTGTACTTACTATTAGCAGGAAATGCTGCATATGATGCAGGAATAATTAAAGTAACCCATTTACTCCTGTCTTACTAAAAACATTATCTGAAAGCCTCCTACAACCAATGAAGTAATTAAGAACAGAGATGTCATTATTTATAAATATTGGTTAAACCAGAAAGAATAATGATAAGCATTATTTGCATAATGACATCACCACACAAATTATATTAATCAGATTGGAACATTTTTCCAATACATGTGAATTCTCTGGGATTTCCATTAAATTAAGATTTTGTTTATGTGGTTTAATATACATTTATTTGTGTGCATACACAACAAAGGAATTAATGTAAAATATGATTTATTTGATTATTTATTATTAAGGATATTCAATCAGTCAAGGATATCAAGATTCGGTACCTTCTTCATTCCAGCTTAATATCTACATGAAGCCACTCGGTGTTATCTGATAGCACAGTTGAGTCAGTTGTGCCTATTCCTAGATTAGAAGGGCTTGCAGTCCCTCATGGCTTTGTCACCTCTCGTATGGATTACTGCAATGTGGGTAATCTGGGACTAGCCTTGAACAATATTTAGAAGCTTCAGCTGGTGCAGTATGCAGCTGGGTAGGCAGTTAAGTGTGGCTCTTGATTGGCACACTTACTTCCCTGCTCTGTGGGATAGATTGATTACCAATCTGCTTCCCAGTGCAATTCATGGTAGTGGTGATGACCTATAAAGCCCCTTGTGGTGTGAGAATGGATTATTTGAGAGACTGTCTCTCGCCAATCACACTTATCCATCCCATCAGATCAGTAGGAGGGGCATGTTCTGTGTCCCATCTGCCCGGGGCTCTTATCTGGTGAGACACAGAAAGAGGGCCCTTTCTGACATGGGTCCTACCCTGTGGTACAGCATTCCCCCAGATATCAGATTGGCCCTGACCCTGCTAGACTTTCTCAAAAGCCTTAAAAACATGGCTGTGCCAATGGGCACTAGATTATGGTAGAACTGGTGCAGTGACTAGATTAGTTGTTAAGTATGGAGACAATTACCTCAGCTGTGGATTTTGTTTTATGGTTTTATTCTATCCTTAATTAGTTTTTTGCTTTTAATATTATTCTCTTAATCCTTTGTGAGCCACTTTGTATGGAGATGGGCAGCTATAATAATATGATTATTATTATATTATGCCTAGAAAGGAGTTAGCCAGAATTACAAGCCAATAAACAAAATTTGGGAAATACAGTGCAGCTCGGTAATAGGCAGGGGATTTTTTATCTTCAGCAGTACATAGGACTGTAATGTCAGGAATGTGAAGCATGTAGGATTGTAAGAAAGAAAACTTATAGTATGTATTGATTTTCTGCAAAGCTCTGAGTACAGATCATATATCGGTGTGTTGCATAGGATAGGAATGAGAAAAATATTACTATTTTATCACAATATGATCTTTACAGCTGGAATGCTTTTGATAAACTACCAGAATTAACCTGCCTATTACTTTTTACACTGTTAGGATTCTATCCTGTTAGATATTATTATCATGTTCAATAAACAGTGGTGCTTAATGTATGTGCATCTTTTCACACCATTCCATTCACACTGAAGGACGGGCATCTGTTCTGGCTTCTATACCCATTCCAAGGTCACTGGGCTACATGCCTCTTAGACAGATATTTAAGCTAACTTCTAAAGTTAAAAATGAACATATGAATTAACTTCCACATATTCATGGGGGAAAAAATAAAAGGAATGCTTCTGGTAACACTAAAAATATGTTGGTCAGGAACATAAATGTTGCATGTCATTTAAGTTTTAGATAATATGTTATTTTTGGCTGAGAACCTAAATGTTTGTTTCAGTTAATTATGGTCAAAGACCAGTACAGAGAATCTAAATTATCTGTAGAAGACATTTTGATGCATTATGCAACAAAATATAGACCTGAAAATTAATGGATTGAAGATTGCAGAGGCTGTGCTTGACAATGAAAATGATGTGGAGAACTATAGGTTACACAAAAATGCTCCCAAATCAGAAGATGTAAATTAATTTATCTACAATGGCAGAATGTTTACTAAAGAATGGGACTGGAATGAATGCATTTGAAGATGTGCAAATGCTGGTAGAAAAGTGGTAAGTAACGTGATTTCTTTGAGAGGAGTATGTCTCAAAGAAAGCAAAGATGGCCACTTGCTTCCCTTATTATAAAACCTCAAATCCTAATTCAAATAATGTTAGATCATTCATAACAGAAATCCCTTTCTACAATTCTGATAGATATTTAGCTTTCCAACTTTATAGAGTAAAACTTCTGGCTATTCCTAATGCATGAAAAATGTATATTTACTGGTGTCTTGATAGATTCCAATTTTAGAGATGGAGCTAAGCAGAGCATTGTTAAGTAGCAATAATTCATCTAAAATCGTGTTACCAATTGTATGAATTTCAACCCCAAAAACTTAATTTCAACCCTTACTATGGGGAAATAGTAAGACATGTCTTACATGAATTAATGTCAGTTTCTGGAACATTTGTATGTTTGTTTATTATTTACTAAATTACATAGCTGCCCATCTCACTTTTACATGACTGTAGGCAACTTACAATAAACAAATAAAAATACAATATATATTACAAAATACATGCGTACATACTTGTTTGGCTTCCACCAATAAGTCAATAAACAGACATATTGACATTGATCCCGTCTACCAACTGCTGAGAACAAAAGAACTGCATCAACGGCAATCCCGAAGATAGCATTTAAAATGAACAAACAGGCACCCCACTACAAAATAAAATAATAACCCATCAGCTCACAAGATATCGGGCCACGTCCGAGTAATAACAACCAGCCAATCAAATAGTCCGAAACCAGACCATGACTCAGAAATATCTGAAGAAACAAGATTAATTTATATCACACCAACGGTATTTCAAAATCAAAGACCATATCTTGGTAACACTACCCAGAATTTTAATGGGGCGTCACATCACGGCTGTAAATGGCCGTGTGCAAGGGCCGGTTTAGCTCACGCTGATAAAGCCTGTTATTAAGAACACAGTAGCCTGCAATTACTGCAGGTTCGAGCCCGGCCCAAGGTTGACTCAGCCTTCCATCCTTTATAAGGTAGGTAAAATGAGGACCCAGATTGTTGGGGGGGCAATAAGTTGACTTTGTAAAAATATACAAATAGAATGAGACTATTGCCTTATACACTGTAAGCCGCCCTGAGTCTTCGGAGAAGGGCGGGGTATAAATGTAAACAAAAACAAAAAAAAACAAAAAATGAAGACTAAGATTGGGCAATCAGGAGCTGCACACAGACCCCCAGCCTTGACAACAGTGGTGAGATGGCATCAGGACCCTCCCTCCTGACCCAAGTGATTCCAGAGATCTTATTAAGCACCATGTACTGAAAGGTCCTGTAAAAATATCCACAAGAGCATGTTTCTAGTTATCTATATATATAAAAGCGAAAATCACTCATGCATTAATCACGAAATCTCCAGAACCGTAAAGCCTACAAACTTGAAATTTGCCACATATGTTCCTCTTGGCTTCTAGGTGCTCACTAAGAAAGGATTATTTGAAATGACCATCAGAGGATTAGTATTTCCTATATTATTATTAATATAGGAAATACTAATTAGCTCTGATGCTAAGGAGTTCTACTCCCCCTCCCCACCTGAAAAGAAATCTGTTCCAAATGCAAAACACAAGCAGAGGAGTTTCAGTTTCAGTTTTACTTTCACAGCAGGAAGCAGCTTTAACACAGAACACTTGAGCTAAGCCACGTCCAGCCTCTTTCCTGTCTCCTTCTTGCTCACCTAGCAAATACTGTTTCACTTTCCAAACAGCCCTCTGATGCTAAGGAGTTCTACTCCCCCTCCCCACCTCAAAAGAAATCTGTTCCAAATGCAAAACACAAGCAGAGGAGAGGACTTTCAGTTTCAGTTTCAGTTTTACTTTCACAGCAGGAAGCAGCTTTACCACAGAACAGTTTAGCTAAGCCCCGCCCAGCCTCCTTCCTGTCTCCTTCTTGCTCACATAGCAAATACTGTTTGAGTTTCCAAACACCCCTGAACTCTCTCACACACTGACAGGATGCTAGCCAGATACATACCAATGGATGCTGGTAGGCAGAGGCAGATCCCCCCCCCATTATTTTCCTCCTCAGTTCAGATGAATCTATTCCTTCTACTGTAACACCAGTTAAAGGGAAAAGAGGCAAAAACACAGAAAAAGATTTACAGGTGTGTTTAGGAAAACACAAGTAAGGGAAGCTGTACACAATATCATCAAACTCAAGTCAGACCCAAGTCAGTAGATAGGCTGTAAAAAAGTATACATCTAATAACCCCTACGTTAATCAGTCACAAATGAGATGCTTTAGACTAATAAGTATTTCTCTGGTTTTAAATATGAACCTCAGATTGATTGCTCCAGGGACAAGGTTGTTGATTTCAGACCCCGGTTTCCTTGTGCCTGGTGCCATGCTTTAAAGTGGCAGGATGAGAGTCCCAGGATGTGCTGCAGTGGCGGTAAAGTCCACCTCCCTCCCCTTCAGCCCTACCCTGAACCGTTACACAGCCTTCTCACCCACCAGCATCCAATGGCAAAGTACTTTCTTTCTGCTGTCCAGAAGTACAATGGATGCTTCCAGATGACGAGTTTTGGAGCCAGAGAGGTGAAGGAGGGAAAATTTATGTCAACATTCAAAGTGCAGGGGCAGGTCTACCACAGAATAGGGAGTATCATAGCGGGGTCTCAGCAGCAACCTTCATTTCTCCAGATATACTTTGTTGGTGATGATGACAATGAGAGGGATATCCGTTGTGGAATCTACCCAGGCGTTAATCCACAACTGGTTAGCTAAGTGCAGAAGTTGCTGCGTGAACACAAGAAGTATATTCTGAAACTTAAGGCTGCTGTTGATTCTGTTCTTAAGGGCCACAAGTGGTGATTAACGCCGATAGGAAGCCTTCTGGAGAGCACCGAGGTCGTTTCAATGCCCCCACGACTACAGAAGTGGCTGTTCTCATTGTCGGTCAGGATTTTGAGAAGAGAGATATCGTTCTCCACAGCAGAGGCAACAGGTTGTTACGAATCAGCCATCAGACTACCACTTTGAGTTCAAACGTCTACAATTTCCCGTTAAGGTGTGCTACCCATCACTATCAATAAGGCACAGGGACATTTTGAAAGTGGCTGGTGTGCATCTGACAAGTGGCTGTTTCTCCCATGGCCAGTTCTATGTGGCATGCTCCAGAGTCAGTTCACCTGACAACCTGGTCATCCTCCAGCCAGACAGCAAAACCAGGAATGTTGTTTACAGGGAGATCCTGAGCAATTCATCTGAGGGACGAATTGAAAGTCTATGTTATGCAACTTATTAACCTGGCTACATAGACAAAACAGCCATGGTTGCTGCTGGGATTAAAGGGCTTAAGCCTTAAGCCCATCTATTTCATTGTTGTTACACTAACAATAATGTTCTTCATCTGTAACAGAAACTTACTTTACCTTAAGTCTCTAACTAAATAATGAGTGGTTAAAAAATAGACTGTATTAATTTTCAAGCTTTAAGTGTCAATTTATCAAGCCCTATCACATAGTTTCATAGCGAAGCAGGGGTATCCAGCTAGTTCTTAAATAAAAAACTTGAACTTCCAAGTCAGAGAATGCCTACAACAGTAGGCATCTGGCATTATCATAACACAAACCATCCCAAAGGACAAGATCAACTGTTTCTTTCTTTCCACAAATATCACACAGTCCCATGACATCTCTTCCAGTGATGAAAATATGCACTGTGACCTAACCGTATTTGAAAACAACCAACTTGCTCCACCTGGCCCAGGCAATGAAAACCTCAATAATTTATCAACACATCTGAGACTTGCAGACTGGGCAAGGGGGTGCTGCCATAAAAGATTATTATATTGTGCCTTGTTTTCTTTAGACATTTGATAAATTTATACAGAATTGTTGATGTGTGGTCTATTATTTATCAGCATTTGATAGATTTTATTTATTATGTCTCTCAGTGTGACAGGGAAGAAGACTTTCGAGCAAACTGGTTAAAGTTTGGGGGATTACTTTGTTTATA